>NC_080791.1:13230241-13545302 GCF_028018385.1 Neofelis nebulosa
GGTACGTCCCAGAATCAACCTCCGTTAGCCTAGCTGCTTTCCTCGTATCCGGATTTCAATCCCCTCGCTTGTTTCTGCCAGCCCCCTTTAGTCCTTTATGATGCTCTGTCCTCGCCATTTTTCTGGCAGTTTAATTCAAAATTCCTCTCTAAGAAAGAAAAATACAGCCAAGTAGTAAACGGAGGTAGGGAGGAGCACGGGCAAGAGCAACAGAAGAAATGCTGACCAGGAGGCACAGACCACATGCTGCCTGTTCTCGGAGTATCACAAAAACCTGCAATGACGAGGACACGGGTGAGAATATGATGGGCACAGATGGGAGCCAATAAAGCAGAAAGGTGTTCTTTGATGCTTAAAATGGGTTAAGGCTAAAATTTGGCTAAGAGGGAAAGCAACCAAAACATATAAATGATGCGAGAGGAAAAGGGTATTTAAAAGGGTATTAAAAGAGGGCGCCTGGCTCGTGACTCTTGATCTCGGGGTTGTGAGTTGGAGCCTCACGCTGGGTATAGAGATTACTTAAAGTCTTTAAATAAAGAAAAGAGGAGCTTAACAGGAAGCTTAAAATGTTTGATCAATTAAAATTACAAGTATATATAAAATCTGTGCCTTCCCAAATGGGGCTGGCATAGCACAGTGTTCGCATGCTCAGGACAGTGACGCCACGCCAAACCTTTCTTCCGCGAGTTCTCCGGGTAGAAGAGCTGAGAGGGCCACAGTAAAAGACAATCCAGGTGTTCCCATGACCATAAAAATGCTTCTCCCGTACTCAAATGAAAAAGCATATACCCTGACGACAAACCACTGCAGATTTACAATGGGAGTAAATGCTAAGCATAAAATCCTAACTGTGGCTCTGTGCATGTGGCACATATACAATAAATCAGCATAGATCCCAGCCCTGGCATACCTCTCACTGTGTAATTACACATTAATTACACGTTTAATCGTACATATTAATAATACCTGGTCTATAATTACAATGCAGTCATGTAAACCTAATAATAAAGGAAAACCAGAATATTTGCATAAGACTGGAAATGAAAAATAGAAGGGCTACCCTAACGAGACGGGGATAGGAATGCATATCTGTGACAAACTGTGTCAAGAAGAATAGAAAGTGATTCTCCTTCCTGAACATTATTTCAGGCCCATTTAACACAATCTGTACCACTCAATGAATGTGCAGTGTCCTACAGACATCAAATCAGATTTGGATAATGTTCCTGACTTCAGATAAAATTTCATTACTATATTTAGTTATGGAATGATAGGAAATGCTTACATTTGAAACCCAATAAAAACTGAGTAGGCTAAGAAGGAGGAGAGTCTCACTCCCATCTCCCATGTGATATTTAAACAGCAAACCAATCCTACCCATGGTGGCCCCTTACAGTCTGATTTAATTTCACCCTTAAGATAAACAATTAAGAAAAACTGCAACGCCTTCCGGTCAAAGGAAGTAAAGATGGTAGAAATTCTAGTTTAGAAAACAGTGCTTTACAGAAGGAAAGTTAACCATCAGTCACTTGTCGCCTGCAATTTTATACAGACCCTCACTGGCAAACCAGCCCTTCTTCGGTTGAAGTTTTAGTTCTCTAAATAGAACCAGAGTCTGATTAAAAACAAAACAAAACAAAAATCACAAAGTCAATTAAAACACAGCAAATGCTCTGAACGAAAATAACAACTTAAGACTGTAATTAAATCTCTTCATTCTCAACATTGTCTGATTTTTATGAGGCACTTCCTTACCAGACTGAAAAAGTTTTTGTGAGCTACATGACAGACTTCAACATTTTTTTTTTAATGTAAAGCGTGGAAATATTCTAGCTTCCCTTTTTTAAAAACATAATGCTGTTCTGCTTTCATAAACCGCTTTCTGAAGCAAACTTCACTGTTTTAGAAAATCATAGTGAAGCTGCTTTTCGAAAAGTGACTCACAATCTCAGGTCTGCACAAGAATAATGCAGTCTTCCAACGGATTCTACAGTGAGGCAGTCAGCATGCCAGGGACACAGACCTCCTGTGAGTCATTAGCTGTCACGAAAAGAGAAGCAAAATCTAGTTGCTGAAATTCATCTTGCATCAGGGCTGGCCTTTAGCACAAACTGACTGCCAGTAGGTGAGGTCCCCACCTGCACAACAGCGTTTACCATGAACGTATTCAGAGCCGATTCGAAACTGTAGGTATTTTACAAGCAGCAAGAGTCCTTACCCATTAGAAATGGCTAATAAACAACCACGCACCATAATGGAAGAAGGCAATGTTTTCCACCAGAAATGATATCATTTATCTTTTCCAAAATTTTATTCACACCTCAATTACTGCTCATCTGTCACCATCGCTCCTAAAACCCGAAGCAAGTCATCAACAAATGATTAAATTCTCCCTGAACTTCCATTGTGTTTACACACAAGAAATTAAAAAGTACCGGGTTGCCTGGGTGGCTCAGTAGGTTAAGCATCCAGCCCTTGATTTCGGCTCAGGTCATGATCTCACAGGTTTGGGAGTTTGAGTCCTGCATCAGGCTCTGCCATGGCATAGTGGAGCCTGTTTGGGATTCTCTCTCCCTCTCTCTCTCTGCCCCTCCCTCCCTCTCTCTCTTTCACTCTCTCCCTCTCTCTGTCGTGTGCGCGCGTGTGCTCTCTCTCCCTCAAAACAAATAAAAATTTTTTTAAAAGCAGTAATCACCCCCTCTAAATAAAAAAAGAAAGAAAGAAATTAAAAACTACCATTTCATTCAGCTATTCACTTCTTGTCGCTTTAAGGTTTCTCGGTACAAAACTAAAGAAATGCCTGGTTGAGTGGCCCATGGTGGGACAGGGTGAGGGTTGAGAGGACAGCAGTGGAAAGACCGCATGTGCGCAGGCAACACCGAATGTCTGCCGAAAGCATTATCATTCGACAGTAAATTTTTCTTTCGGCAAAACATTTAGGGAATTATTACTTTGCAGGTAACAAAACATGAGACCTTCCATTCTCAGCCCAACTTAAACCAATTTTTGTCAGGTTTCCTCCTCTGCCAAGACCCTCTAATCTTAATCATCTAAATGATCAAATCACAACTGGTCACATTTACTGAGCACTTACTACGGGCCAGGTCCTGTTCCAGACACTTCGCCGTTATCAACCATTTGATTCTCAAAACAGCTCTAAGAGGAAGATGCTATAATTATGTATCTCCACTATCCAGACAGGGAACGTGTGGCACAGTGAGATCACATAACCTGAACATGATCACGTGGCTAGCAAATGGCAGAGACGCCACAGGATCCCAGGCAGTCTGGCTCCAGAACTCAGCTATTACCCACTAAGCCAAAATTCATCTCAAGCTGACATCCACCATCATGATCCTATCACACTCAGGAGTGATCCTGTATGCGAATACTACACACACATGTGCACACAGTATAGAAATGTTAATCCATTACATAATGCGGCACTGAAATGAAATCTTCAGGGCGCCTGGATGGCTCAGTCGGTTAAGCGTCTAACTCTTGATTTCGACTCAAGGCATGATCACAACGTTTTGTGGGTTCGAGCCCCGCGTCGGGCTCTGCATAGACAGTGTGGAGCCGGCTTGGGATTCCCTCTCTCTCTGGCCCTCCCATGCATGCTTTCTCTCTCTCTCTCTCTCAAAATAAATAAACTTTTAAAAAAAGAAATGAAGAGGGCGTCTGGGTGGCTCAGCCTGTTGAGTGCCCGACTTCGGCTCAGGTCACGATCTCATGGTTCGTGAGTTTGAGCCCCACGTCGGGCTCTGTGCTGACAGCTCAGAGCCTGGAGCCTGCTTTGGATTCTGTGTCTCCTCTCTCTCTGCCCCTAACCCACTCACATTCTGTCTCTGTCTCTCTCAAAAACAAATAAACATTAAAAAAAAATTAATAAATAAATAAATAAAAATGAAAAAAGAAATGAAGTCCTCATCTAGAACCATTTGCTTATTTGGGGGGGGGGGGACCTTGATTATACTTAACCTGATGGGACTTTTTTCTTCATGCTAGTATGTGACTATAGAGAACAGAAAATGAAAACACTCAACACTTCTGTGCAAAGGGCATCTTTATGATATTTAATAGTATAATGTTTTTATTAGTTCGAGGAGATCTGGTTATCTTAATATTCATCATTTGAACCCCCATAATTAGGAAGAAGGGAAAAGTCATCATAAAAGAAAAAAAATCAAATCAACCACTTATAAAATCAGTCTCTACCCAATAAACACGAGTCTCTCTCTAGCCATATAATTCTAGGTCTCTGGAAGGTTCTACACTGCATATACAAAGACGCTGCAACATAAAATGGTAACTCTTGCCAAAGATGCAGAAGTTCAGGAAGGCAATGAAAGGGACAATAAAGACTGCTTGAATCACAAGCACAAATCACTAGCCAATGAGCATCTGGCAAAGTTGGACCCAATCACAGCCAGGAGGGAAAAGGCAAGGATGAAATAGGAATTTAAGTGGAGGGAAGGACATCGTGGCATTCTGCAACTTTCTGGGAAAAACCACATAGCGAAAACAACAACAACAAAACAATCAGCACTTGATTCTCTGTTCATTCTCAGAATTTCAGAGTTGCAATTATAGCTTAAACGTTGTTAAATATATAATAAACTATTCCTAATTTTTGGTTGCACTTACTAGGATAAATTTCAATCAAAGCTCTTTATCTCTATTTACTATAAAATTCTGATACCTGCTTTAAGTGAATTCATTTCAGTGACCTTTTCCAGGCATCAATTACCCTCTAATAAGGAGGATTTCCCGAACGACAGCTGCATTTTAAAAGGAACTCCGTTTCAGACTTGGATGAAGTAGAACTCGAGTATCTTCTAGCAAAGTGGTCTAAATGAGGGTGAAGTTTTGAGTCTGAAAAACCGGTTTCAAATCCGGGTTCAATTGCACAGTGGCTGCAGTGAGTCTGGGGAAAACCTCTTAACCTGTCTCAGACAGTTTTCCCACTGGAGAGTGGAATATTCCCTGCCTTTCGGTGTGCGGAAGAAAAACCAAAACAGCACGGTGAGAGCAATTTTTAATCTGTAAACAACTAAGCAAATGTTAGTTACTGTTCCATTCATCCCCCCTCTTCCATGCTTTGACAGTTGACTGCACCAAGCATTCATCATTCATATGTTACATATCGATTGAGCCTTGATCATACCTGTTGGATGCTGTGGAAAGTAGCTCAAGTCGGCTGGAGTTATGAATTTTCAGAGGTTTCAAGAGAAGACGCGTGGGGGGAAAAAATCAGCACACAAGGCAAAGAAGCAACATGACATTAGAGTTGTAAAAACAAGAAGCAATGGAAACGTCCTAAGAATTTGCGCCCAACTAGCATAATTAGGGTAAGCTTGCTGGAAGAAGCAGCAAGAAAGATAGATAAGGCCGGGTGATCTTGGGTTTAAGAGACCTTACATCTACCTCCTTACATTTGCTTCCTCCCACTCCTTTTGTGTCCCTGTGAAGGGACACCCCCAAAACACACATGCTGGCGACAGAGCAGTATGGGGCTCATGAAGACCTTCAATTCGTTATTATCTCCTGCACCACCCGCCAGGCCTCTCGTGCAGCTCAAAACAGTGCAGGAGCATCGCTCTTCGGCTGATAATGCCAAGTCACACCATTAATACACAACTCCACTGAAGACACGGACAGAAAATTTTAGCTCCAGGTCATGCATTTATGAAGAGATAATCAAAGACACATTTTCGTGAAAAGCAGGAATCATATTCAAAGCTGCGCATCTTTGGCCAATTGTCCTCGGCTTTCCTGTATTAAATCTCCCGAGTGAAAAAATATGAAACAATGTATTTCTATTTTTGCCCATCAGAATCGCTAAACCCTGATATGAAGAGAACTGCTCAGATTGTAAACATGGAAGGAATAAATCTGCTGGGTAACAGTAAACTCAAGTAGCACAAATCACATCTAGCATTCTTGTAGACTCTCCTTATCAGTATTTAAGCAGCAGAGACAGAACCAACCACCACAGATAAAGCACACCACACTGTTTAAATTCATCTGGTGCTCTGGTATCCTGGTATTCTGTCCTATACAAACCTAGATGCGTATTTTCAGATTCAACATACGGCCACAGTACTAACTTGTTGGGTCTCCTGTCAGAGACCGCAGCCACTGACCCCCCCCCCCTTTATGCTGGTTAATTATAAGGATCACAGACACCCACAGGAAAAAAAAAAACAATAGTAGATTTTGTACTTGCAGTCTTAACAACTCAGGCAGACATCGTGATGGGTGGGACCAGCTAAAACCAAAGAAACTTTGAAACATTCTATATAATATTCTGGGTTTTACCAAACTATTCAAATAATTACTGCCTAGACTGAATCTTATCAAACACTGGGCCTTCAGCTGAGCATGACAGCAGAGAGGAGAAGGGAGAAAGTTTCTAAAATAGAGCAAAAGCATTTTCCGTGAATTGAGAGGCTTTTGAGATGGACATTTATTCAATATAAACAGATTTTATGTTAATTCGATATGTAAGTGTAGGTACATTTATAGAAACACAGGAGAGAAGGAAACGTTTAAGGGGAAATGTGGTCCAATACATGTCTTTCTTTAGCCATCCAGGGGAAAATAGATTTCAACTCACTTGAAAACCGTCTGGCTGGAAACTACGCAATTTCCCCCCAGTTAACTCATTAAACTGTTACATCACCTTGACAGTCAATTCCTACAAAGTTAAATGCAAATCAAAACATTTTTAATTGAATCATGCAATACATGACTACGCCAGCCCATTGTTTATGAGAAACTTGCGAAGTAATTCATTACTGGGCTGGAGTAACCACCTCACCCCCCCCACAGGCCACACTCTGATGTTTCACGCAGCAAGTCTTAAAGCAGAGGGCGCCTGTCATGAAAAGTTGCTGCATTCATACTTACCGACCTCAAATTATAGCAGGGATCTGACGCTTTCACACCTAGTTCAGAAGTGGGTAAGAAGCAGGGCACCTGGGTAGCTCCGTCGGTTAAGCATCCAACTTTGGCTCAGGTCAGGTCCATGGGTTCCAGCCCCGTGCTGGGCTCGGTGCTGACAGAGTCTGGAGCCTGCTTCAAATTCAGTCTCCCTCTCTCTCTGTCCCTCCCCCATTCGCTTTCCCTCTCTCTCTCTCTCTCTCTCTCTCTCTCTCTCAAAAATAAACATTAAAAAAATTTAAAAAAAGAAGTGGGTAAGAAGCAATATTGAAGAGAGGTGGAGGAATTCAACTTGATGTGAAGAAAAATGTGCTCCCCATCCTCTCCTAGCCTTCACATGTTAAAAGAAAAAAAAAAAAAAAAAAAAAGTCTGTCTTCAACAAAGTAAGACTGAATGAGGAAACTAAGAAAAACATTCACCCTTACCCATCCTGGAATGCAAAGGTCACTTGTGGCCCAATGGTTGTGCTCTGTGTATCCTGGTAACACACAGAAGAAAACGAAACTTCCTTAGTAATATAGCTCAAGGGCATAAGAGGACTCCAAGACTCCAGTGGTTTATATTATTAGCCTAACAAGAAGGGGCAGTCCGCTGCTTCATGTGATCTATTTACAGTCAAGATGGCTATATTTAGAAAAACTCTACAGTCCATGAGAACTGAGAGATGAATATCAAACTACTCCCCTTCCGGGCCCCCAAAAAATTCTATTAGCCTCAGGAATGCACGAGCCATTGGGAGTTTGCTTTAGCTAAAATCCACAGTGGAATCTGAACCAGAATTATTATTCCATACTATATACTTAAAAAAATCCTGCAGCAAATTGCATTCGGTGCAACACTTTAAATTGTTCCATATTCGAGATCAGAGTTGATACATATTAATGTCCAAGAGCCTTATAGCCCAAACCCCCATGTTTATCACTACCTGCAAAATTAAATTAAACATACCACATTAAGCAACCAACCAAATTCTATCTCCATTAAACCCAAGCCAAGAGTGAGGCCTTGACAACAGGACTGAAGAGATTAGGGCTTAATTTAAACAGAGTGACTACAATAAAACAATTCCAATGTGAGACTTCACAGGAGCAAGTACTTAAAGCACCTCAAGACAAATATTTACATAAACTATACAACATCATAATCTACTAAAGATAAAAGATTCAGAAGCCTATTAAATCACAATCTAGAATATAAATATTACAGAAAGGAAGAAAAGGAGACTGCACTGTTAACTGGTCTTCTAAATGAATGCACAAGGAAGATTCTTTTGAAGTCAAGAGACAAGATCAATAAGGGGTGAAAATGTAAATGTATTAACAAAAAGCAAAATGGGTCTCTAATTTTGCTATGGTCTGTTACTGACAGCATATTCCGCTTCCCAGACAGACCTCTTTGAAGTTTTTATACTTAGAATCCCCTCCCCCTTTTATTCCATCCTTAGAAGGTCACACTCACTCACCTTTCGCTCTTCTCCCGTTCCTAAATAATTTCCAACCATTCTCCTCTTCCCTCACAGACCATCCCCGTTTTGATCTCCCGCTCTCTTTGCTCACAAGTGTCCAATCCCTCGAAAATACAGAGGCACTCAAGCAATTTTAAAGAGCATTTCTATCCTTTCCCCAATCCCAGTGTAAGGTAAAACGTGTGCCGGGGACTCGCTCTGATCCTTTCCACCTTGCCTTTAAGAAACACCACCATAAACAGACCTAGACCTTTTGAATTTTCAAAACTCAGCACTATCTGTAATAATTATTACAAGTTACAATCGTCAGAGTTTCCCAGTTTCCAAAAATCTCCCAGTTAATGAAAGCTATGTTTTCAGGTCCATAAAGCCAATACCCCATCTGGTCTTTTAAAGTAGGAAATTCACTGAAGCCTCAAGAGAATTAAGAACTCTTTGACCATCAACCTGAAAATGAGCCCCTGAGATTCAATAATCTGATTAGTTAAACTGGGTGAATACATGGACAGAATGGACCTTGAGTGGGAAGATCCAGATCTGGGAACAGATGCTAGAATCAGGCAGTGGCTTCTATCCAAATCCAAAGTCAGTCACTTGGCTCTTCTGTAGAGATTGTCAAAGGAACACATTTTTTGTCCTTAGCCACTTTCATCTCAAATGTGCCCAAGCCCCAAATGATGTTTATCTGCCTAACGAGTTGTCTTCTTGATCAATGAATTCAGTTTGAGACTTCCCATGACCTTGTCCAGAAATTCTCCCCCTCTCCAGTGTTACTTTGGGATGCTGTTGAGAGTATTTTTCAACAGATGTGTGTGTGTGTGTGTGTGTGTGTGTGTGTGTGTGTGTGTATCAAAATCACCGGAACTTAAAAAAAAATGCCTAAGATCCCATACAACTACTGACTTAAGATTCTCCAGGGAGAAGCCCCTAAGCAGGTACACTGTATAAGCTCCTTAGCTCTTTAAGCTCCTCTGAAAGATCTACCTACCATTGGTATCTACCATTGGTTAGGCACCACTGACTTGGGATTTAGACAATGGGTATAAGAGAACCGGGAGAGGCACGGCCACACAAGATCACCACGTAAACAAGGAAGACAAGCCAGGGCAGAGAACTCGGATGGTTGGGACCATCCCCTGCTCCTCTGCTGGTTGAAGGCTGTCAGCCAGGCTCTGGCCCCATGGGCAAAGGAAACATCCAACAGACCTGGCAGTGCTCTGGAATAGTCAACAGGTGGCTCCAGGGGGATGGACTTCCAAAGTTGCCATCATACCACTAGAGCTGGCATCCTGGGGTGTCACAGGTGTATTGATAATTGACTCAGTCTGTTTTGTTTACAATTTCCTGCCCAACGAATTGCATGTTTCTGCAGATGTCTGACAAATTCAGGACATTTAATTCCTCAGCTGCCACCGTCCTGCTGTTTCCACCCTCCTCATCCATTGGTTACGATGGTGTCCAAAGACACATTCACCAGCATTAGGAAAGGTCATTAAAAAGCTCTTACAACCATCTGTACCCAGATGGACAGGTCTCCAAGCCAAAACGGGAGAGGTTCCCCCTCACAGGAGGCCCAGAGGACCGGACTCCAAACGGTGCCACAGTTGGTTTTTTAATTATTGTTTGTGGGTCCTGAATTATTTACATTTGAGCTGTAAATCTTAATGACCCATGCCGTGTTCTTCTTGGCTTACCGATGATGAGCAAAGCCAAAGCAGTTTCATTTACCTGATTCAATGTTGCTGTAGGATGGGGGCCAAAGAAAAGCACATCTTCCTAAATTGTCTTACACGGGTTCTTGGAACAAGTCATTCTTGCCTTGGATCCTTGTCTAGGTCATTTGCCATACACTTACCAGTTAATCCGCCTCTGCTCTTCACAGTCTTTATCAACCACGGCACATTTTCTATGCAAATGACTCAACTTGTGCAGAAATGTTTAAAAATCCCGTGTTCGCTGAATTTTGCACTGCACGCACACACAAAAAACTGGTTTTGTTAAATCACACTGCAGGGATTTTTTCACAGTGTGCCTATAACGTGTTACAGATACTTAATATGGTGACACCAACTTCCAGAGCAAAGGGTCCAAAGACCTTAATGCATCCTCCCTGGCGAAGTTTGGCAAGATCTTTGCAACTGAAACCGGAAACCTAGAAAGAGAGTCAAACGGCTTTACTAAAACAATCCTGCCTGTGCAAATCACATCAATCCATTGTCTCAGCTAGCTTCAACCACATGAACAAGGGAAGAAAGGATTCCTTTGCTCACACCTGATGACAAAACCCGAGATCTCTGTCCTGAGCGATGACCTTCAAAGCGGCAGGAAAAGGGAAGTGGGAATTCCTGCCCTCCAACCTCTACACCTCCAAGAGGAGCGTCTCGGCCACACCTTTTCCACAGTGACTGCAGACAGAACTTCCACGCTGTTTCTGCCTGCCCTTCACGAGAAGCAGACGTGCTCACCAGCGGTGCCAAACTGTTAGACTCATCAAGTTTATGAACACTGCATACAAAATGCAAACATTTTCTTTCATTTGGGCAAACATTGGCACAGGAAACTTTCTTTCCAATGTTAACAGCAGGGAGCTTAAATAAAAGTTCAGTTTCTAGAAGGGTGGGGGAGAGAAAAAGCTAATTCTAAAAATATGTCATCAGCAGCAATGCCATTGCCAGAGAAAATTGTACATGTTTCCCTCAAGCACGGTTCACTCAAATGAACTTGACAGCTTCAGAGATCACTTAAAAGAAAGAAAATTTGTTGCATGAGGCCTGCCAGATACAAAAGGGATCGTGTCTCAACAGATAAGACTTGATAGATCCCCATCTTAAATATTTCTGTGCAGTGATTAGGTGAACTCAAAATTAGCGCTTTGTCACACATCCACACGCGGGCTTGTGCCCTAAGGGTACTCTGCCACCCGTTCACGGGAATCCTTCCTGGAATCTGGCAATTAACTTTAAAATCTTGCTACTGTTGTTAGTTCCCTAGAAGATGAATTAAAGGACATCTGGGCATGCAAGTAAGATCACACAGCTCAACTTAAAATAAACAGCGTTTCCCCCCTGTCCACAAAGTGTATCCAGGCAAAAGATAAACTATTTTAACTGGGTTACAAATTACAGGCGTTCAGTGCCACCTCTCAATTCCACCGAATGCCAGAAAACGCCGCTCTTGGGCAGACTTATGTCCTCAAAGGGAACCATTCAGGAGACTCTTCCATTCAAACGTAATATTCAAGTTACTGAAAACCCCGTAAAAATCAGGAGCGAATATGCTCGTTTGACCCAAAGCTGCGGCTCTCAAACACCTGATTAAAAGGAAAAGCAGGCAGGCATTACAACTCCCCAGAAAGCCACAAAAATAAAAGGCTCCATCTTCTTGAAGATGATCTCCAATTATAAAACTATACTGGTTTGAAGACCTGCCCGGTGCGGCTGCGAGTTGCAATATACCAATCAAAAGGCTCTCCCCTCCCAACGGGGACAATATGGCAGCTAAGCTAGGCCGTCAGGTGTAGAAGCTGAACACATCTATTCGCCTTCTCACCCTCTTAGCCATAACCTAGATTTCTGGATCCTGGTGGAAACTGAATAGACCCTTTTACAAGTGCAACACCTCAGAACAGCACTGAGAGTTCGCTTTGCCCTTCCAGGAGATGAGAGCAAAACCATAGGCTGATCTTTAATATTAAATATTTAATGTGTTTTTAACACAGCCTTTAGATTTGATTCCAGACTTAATGCACCTGTCAGGAAACTGACTGCTACGGTTTTATTGCAACTATACATTTTTCTGACATTCAGAAACAGATTTTCTAAAGATTCTGTACCCCGGAAAATTCCAGGCAAAGTTCAGTTTAACCATTTTTGAGACGCACGCTTGGAAAAACATTTTCTTCTAGAGCCAAAGACTGAAAACAGGTTTCTAAACACACTAAAACATAAACCTAGGAAATGCTGCAAGCATTTTTGTTTTCATATCTGCGCACTTCCACAATGGCAAAGGTGAAAGCCAAGCCTCAGTGACAATGGGGCAGAGTTAACTATGTTTGGATTTATGTAGCCATCCATCTCCAACATTCAAGGGAACCCCAAAGGAGGGCAACTGGAACATCAGCTCGATGCTGGGAAGCCTACATTTCCATTAAATGGTGAAATTACAGAATATGCATAAATGATACGACCATATGTGGAAACTCCAGTCCCCACACCCCACCCTGAAAGAAAATCCTCGGCTGTGTGCTTTAACGCTCCTCTTTATGGACTCCACTTGCACCTGGATAAAAATTTAAATACCCATCACTTCAGAAGGAATAAAAAAAAGCACACTAACAAAAATCAGAACTTTACTTTCTTGTTGCTATGCGACTAAGAGGGGTAAGGGGTGAGAGGGCACATCATTTCGATTAATACATTATGAGCATTTCCAAGAGGGGAAATGATTTTTAAAAACACACAGCCATCTATCCTTTTTTTTTTTTAATTAGAAAGAGAATCTTTATCTTTGTATCAGTTCTTATTCTACCCAGAGTATGACAGCAAGCTCACTTTGAACATTATTAACTAATATTGATTTAAGTGAAGGGGACCTCTTGAAATTTTTACTCATCTGAAATGCAGAACACATACATATTTTACCAAAAGGTTTACTATGCATATTAATCTTTTATGCATTTTATTCCTCCAAGCGTGAAAAGAAACAAGTTGAAGTAATAGAGGTTGCCAGGTGTTGGTGGCACCCATTCCACTGTAATGACAGCCATGACTTAAGGTTTTGTCTCGCTCTACTCTTCATATGAATTGCAAAATCTTCAGGTTGCCACAGCAACTCTATATACCGACAGGTAAGCTTCAGGAAGCATCCCGGTCATCGTTCCCATCTTGTTTGCTTTGCATCTGAACGCTCTCAACTCTGCTGCAGGGGAGCACCAGGGGACGGCTCCCCTTACAGAGTTATTCTAGCGCACTGTCCGGTCGCGGCGATTAATCATTCCTGCTTCTTGAGCTGACATATCGAGGTGGGGAAACGACATCCTAAATGAGCAGATCTGATTACCTGGGAAAGCAATTCTTCAAGATAGCACAGCTAACTAATAGCTCCATCTGCTACACATAAACACGTTCCAGAGCCCCAGAAGTAATGTCAGAATACAACTCACAGAGTTGGGCCCTGTACGCCAGGTTTCTGTACGTCCCCGCAGCTGTTTGACGAACACCAAAAGTACCTGAACTTCTCTTCATCTCTGGGATAACTGGCGCCGTATCATGTTAGGATCGTGGGCCACCCAGAGGAGTTATGTTTTAGCAGGTCTTCGCAGTCTGTTGTTGTTTGTTGTTTGTTTTTTTTTTTTTTAAACGCGTGTGAAATAAAACTTCAGCATGAAGCCAACCTGAAAGGTACACCAAGAGCTGGTAGGACGGGCCAATGGTAAAACCAGCTTTTCTAAAACACAGACCAACAACAGCAAAAGCCCAGTGATACGCTAAAGAGGATCTTCTATTTCCACCACATTATTTCACAGTATGTAGCACAAAAGACCCGCAGCTTGTTTTAAAGTGATTAAATAAAAATAGAACCTTTCGGAATCGTGACAGTGCATCACAGCTCTGTAAATTAAACTTAAGAAGGCTGCGGCTAGGACTCATGGATAAGCTTAGCAGACAGTTAAATACAATTTGGCTACGAGAAACCTAGCTGCACCAAGCTATTATAGACCAAACTATAAATGGCTCTCTGGATTTTTTTTCCCCAGAAATCTAAACAACCAGCTGCTTAATTCACCCTACACACTGTTTGCTCTTTTATTATTAATAGATCTTCGCTAATATAAATCAAATTCTAACATCTCAATGTTGGGTGCTTAAGGACACTGCAAGTTTCTATTTTCCTGACCAAAGTATTGGCATTTTACAGTAGCTGAATTTAACAGTGCTTCTGTATCAAATGGGAACAAGCTCCAGTTCTTTCCACATTAGCTGTGATTTTAATAACATGCCAAGCAAAACAGGCTAGCGTAATAAGTTTCATTGCACCCACTTCAACAACAGATAAGCACCTCATTTTCATACAGTTTCCACTTGTTGCTAGGTAACCACACCATAACAAGACATCTCTCAGCATTATGCAGAATGCATCCTCTTTGCCCAAATCTGATGTGCTCTGGGCATTAAATACTCTTATTTTAACCACACCTATCACTCAAACAGTTTAAGCTCTGGCTCGGATGGCAACATAGGCTTGGGGGGTTGGTGCTCCTAAGGGGGTTTGGACGTGCAGAGATCCTAAAAGATATACTACAATTATACGTTCCTCTCTTCCCCAGAGCAAATGCGCTGCATTGCCCAATGAATGGAAAGCCTGACACTTCCTAGATCAAGTAAACCCTCTCAAAAGATGTCCATACGATGCCCTCTTAACAGTAGACAATGTCAATTAAAAACTTCCTTACTGCTTTACGCGACCATGAAGGGAACTTTGTAAGCAGGGGTCTGCGTGGACCCAGGCTTCACCTGCGGGCTTCAAACAGAAACCTTTAACTAGGCGCATCTAGGCCAAAGCGGGAACCCCATCTGTCAGCCAAACAAACCAGCTTTCTGCCGGAGAAAGGGGAGGCTCTGCGGGAACAGATGCGGCCCGACCTAAGACACTGAAGGACTCCGGCAACAAGGAGGCAGGAAGGCCACCTGCAGGAAAGGCAACAGACACTGACATTTTAAAAAGAAAATAAATCTTAGCGAGCAGCACACGGCATCTTCCAACCATGAATTTTCCTTGGAGCTTCAGGAATATTTGATCCTACGTGATTAGTGGAGGCCAGAAAAAGGTTAGATCACCTCAACTTATCAAGGGGACCAAATGGTCCCTCTCACCCAGGATGTAAAATTGAAGGAAGCTATTGACATTCCTCTCTTCTTCGCTTTGTCACGTTCGGAAATGTTGTATGTGTGCGTGTATGTGTGTGTGTGTGCGTGCGTGCGCATGTGCGTGTATTGTTGTGTTTTGTTTACAAATTGAACCCTGTGTTGAGCAAGTCTACGGGCACCATTTTCCCAATGGCATTTGCTCACTTCGTGTGTGTCACATTTTGGTGAGTCTCCTAACATTCCGAACTTTTTCACCACTCGTGTTATTTGTTAGGGTGATGTGTGATCAGTGACTAGGACTTGCTAAAGGCACAGGTGACGGTCACTGGTATTAAGTATGTACGTTCTAAACCGTGCTGCTGTGCTTACTATAGTGTAGACCTAACTTTTACATGCGCCAGGAAACCCAAAACTTCATATGACTCGCCTTACTGCGGTGGTCTGGAACCACCCCCACAGGACCTCTGAGGTGTGCTTGTCAATTAGGAGCAGTACCCCAAGACACAGAGCCAGATTCTGACCTCCAGCCTCTTCCTGAACCAGACCCTTGTTCGCTACAGTTTCAACGCCCCCCAAGTATGGCTGCCTGCTCTCTTCAGAGGCAGTGGGGAGGTGGGACTCAGGGCAGCTCCACCATGAGGCTTGGCTTGCTAAGCAATCCTTTTTCCCTTCTGGTTTTCACCCCTGTGCTCTGAGAAGCAGGTGTTCAAGGAGTGTTGCCTCCAGGTCCTCCCAGGCGCACCTGGTGAGGAAGCATCTGGCAGAAATATCACCCCTTTACTCTACGTCGGTGAGGACGAGGTCCTGGCAGGCTCCGCTGCACCAGGTGGAGTTTCACGCCAGGACACCCCTCCTCTCACCTCCCCCCGCCTTTTTCCTTTGGCTCCCTCTGGGTCTCTCCACAGCTTACGTGCACGGTTTGGCCAATTTTAGTTCTTTGAGTCGGAATGGCAGGACCAGGTCACTTACATCCACAGAGACCGATTAAGATGAAACCAGAAGAGAAATCCAACACATAAGCCAAGAGCCAGGAAAACACTGCTGTGTCTCCCAAGACATGTATCTTAACAAACTTCACTTAATCTGTTCTGGAAGTCCATGAAGGCTGTGGGCAGAGGGCATGGGAACACCTGAGGGCATAATGAGACCGTCTTGAGTTCTGTTCCACATAAGAACGTTACTTGGTCCGCCCGGTTCACATAAAAAAAAAAAAAAATCACTTAGTGACTCCAAGTTTAAAATGACCGGTAGCCAGATGGAAGAGGTATCAATTAAAATTCAAAGCATGCATACTCAATAGTCCAGCAATGCCGTTCTTTGGCACACATCCTAAAGAAACTCTAGGAAATGCGCACATGGAGGCATGTAGAGTCATCTTCATTGAAGTATGATTTACAGTTAAAAAAAAAAAAATCTGTAAATGGCCCACACTATCTAGGGGAATGGCTAAAATGGCCAGGCTTCTAGGACACTGCTGGTCAAAGATGAATAGAGTATAACACCACATGTGCTATCCCATTGAGTTTCTAAGGATTTTCTGTTTACATCTTAGACTGGATAAGTAGATAGATGGGTAGCTGAAAAAGGACAGAAGTTAGCTAGGATGGATGAGAGCCATCGGTGATGATTTCAGCCCTTTCTAAAACATTCTTTAATAGGAAATATATTCCTAAATATATATTTGATACACATTCATATTAAGTATTACTTGTCTAATTACACATTAAACAAAAAAAGTACATTTATATATAGCAAACTGGAAGCTCAATTAAAGGCGATAATGTCAAGGACTGAAAGAAATACGTCAGAGCTGTCCAAATATTATCAAAGGACTAGCAGATGTACTTGTCCTACGCCCTCTGAAGGAGTCAATTTTGGAACGCATTCCAAGATAAGTGTGCAAATACTTACAGGGGAGGAAAAAAAAAACAAAAAACAAAAAAAAACAGTTCTCAGTGGATTGTGACTTTACGTAAATTTTAAATATCTAGGTATTTAGTCTTTTCTTTCAGCTAAATATCTAGGTATTTATGGGTTCCTTTAGAAAAGAGCCAACTTACCAATATAACTACCCTACTGCCACATGGCAATACATCCATTAAATGGAAAAAAATAAAATAATTCTTGTAACGCCTTCAGGATAATTGGCCATGGGAGAAAATATATAAATGAGACTCACTTATGTAACAGTGAATCCATTAAGAATGGCAAGAGTCCTTGCATCTGGTGAATTTTTTTTAATAGTTTGGAATTGTGCCTAGAAGTCATCAGATTTGTTGCTAGTGAACCCCCATCTGTCATAGCTTGAATCTGAACTATATATAGCTCTTATTCCCCAAATCAATATGTTGTGTGTTCATGTAATCTAGTATCCAGTCTAGAAGCTTTGCAATTGTTTCTAAGCTCCTAAATTCTTATTTTCACTATTTCTTTCTTCATTATGATTCTTAATATACAACAGACAGAATGTAGAGATGTCATTTTAGACACTCCTCTCACCAAAGCTGAGCTGTGGAAGAAAAACAAACACAGACAGAAGAGTGTGTGAGGGCACGAGTGGAAAGCCAGGAAGGAGAAGATCATAAAACATTGCAATTAAGAGGTTACTGCCTCAAAGGATTTCACAGGAACAGGTCTTGGACAAGGCAGTTTGAGTAATATCTCATCTCTGAGCCCAGGTATTCAGCAAACCCAACTCTCCAGAGTGTCAGAGAACCCACAGGGGAGCATCTAAGTCACTGAAATGTCACAGACCCACTTAAGTCCCACTTATGGATGACATTTAACTATTAAATGGAGGACAAAGGGCCATCACCATTTACTCTAATATACTTTTCATACATGTCTAATCTTACCTTGTTTTCCAGCCTAAAACAGGATCAAAACATGTATCAAAAAGGAAAAAAGTGGTGAGAGCCAAAGGGGACAAGAAATATTTAAATTTTTTATTTGAAATTTAAATTTAAAAAAGTTTTTAAAAATTTAGAACTCAAAAAGCAGAGCAATTTCTTCAAGTGTGGAATAGGTAAAACCATCAATCCATATTAATGGTCTTGAAGCAAAATATATTTGTATTCTAAAAGATCCCAAGTCACTTATTTATGCAAAATGGAATTCAATATATTAGGTTTTTGTTTTGTTTTTTTTTTTACTGTTTATTTAATTTGAGAGAGATAGAGAGAGAGAGCAAGGGCTTGCACATGAGCAGAGGAAGAGCAGAGAGAGGAGACAGAGAATCCCAAGCAGGCTCTGTGCTGACAGCACAGAGCCCGACGCAGGGGCTGATCCCATGCACTGTGAAATCATGACCCGAGCCAAAATCAAGAGTCAGACACTTAACTGCCTGAGCCACCCAGGTACCCCTCAATATGCTAGGTTTTTAAAAAAGCAGAGAATCATGTATTATATTTTGAAACAATTTTCATCAAATGGAATGCACTGTTTGTTGAGCTCTACTCAGTTAATCGTGCCATGAGATTACCAAAAAAAAAAAGTGATTTTTGATTATTCTAAACAGTGTCCGAAACAAGGATATCCATGAGGGCAAGGACTTGATATGGCTTCTTCCCTGTTCAATCCCCAATGCCTAGCAATGCCTGGCACTCTGTATTTCCTGAGGGGATGAATGTATGAATGAGCTGAGAGCTTGGAGAAGTTTATGAAATCAGCAGGTTGGGGGGAAAAATGGACTCACGATTTCTCTAAAGTCACAAGCCTTTAGTACAAAATAAATTAAAATCAAAACCAGAAACACCCACGCATACCTATAAGGGTCACCTTTATAACTTCTAAAGAGCATGATTAATGAAACGCCATGAAGAAGAAGGTAATACAAAACAAATTTAGAAAGAAATAAGTTGATGTCTTTTTAAAAACAAACACACAAACAGAAAGGTTTAATTTTTAAGTAACATCTACCCCCAACGTGAGGCTCAAACTCACAACCCCGAGATCAAGAGTTGCAAGCTCCACCCACTGAGTCAGCCAGGTGCCCCAAGTTGACGTCTTTAATTGCACGACTTATTCATAAGCCTCCAGAGCTCCCACACTGCTTTTCACGCCATCATTCCTCTCCTGCTGATGGCTGACGATGGACTGACTACACAGGCACACCTATCCTATAGAGATCTCCAAAGTTGGGCATTTAGAGACCCTGACAGTCTTTGTTTACTGAAGACTTACCTCAAAACTTCATTTACTTTGAAAGGCTTTCTTCCTATAACGTGTTTCAAAAATAAATTCCATCAACATTAAATCACATCTTCTTGAATTATAAACCTATCAAGCCAAGGGAATTAGCCTTAAACTGCCAACCAACATCAAAGCAAAGGACTGGAGCCTTTGGTGGAGAACCGCCTACCTGATTTATAGCTCTGTCCCTTGCTTTCAGAGTCATGCTAAGCAGAAAACAAAGGGGTTATCAAATTTCAGTAATTAATATGAGTAAACAGGAGTTGAGCTAACAAAAGCAATTACTTGGAATTTTACTACTATTATCTCAACATTTCATGTTTTGCCTATTTCAACGGAAAGCAGAGATGAAAATGAATGCCTCAGGAGCGGAGATGTGGTCATTTCATTCAAAAGTTACCATCCACCTGTGTAGCACAGTTGACAGCTAATTTAATACTCTCCTCTAGATAAAATAAATTACTCCCGACTTCAGTTTATGAAGAAAAGACTCCCTAGTATTTTAACTCATTTTTGATCGAAGAAAAATCATTTAAATTTTCTGAATTAAAATCGGTAGGGAAGGCAGGAGGCAGTAAATGTTTGTAGCTGACGGTGTCTTTACGATTTGTTGACGTTGCTGGAAATATTTTCCTTTGATATTATTATCTTCTGGCTTGGGTCTGCCTCTTTTTGCACTTCCTTTTGGAATCATAACTATTTCCGCCACCTTAATTATATGAAAAGGGAAAGGAGGGGTAAGAACTGCCATTTCCCTTCTTAAAGACACAAACAAGTACCCGAAAACTGGGAAAACAGATTGACAACTACTATGTGAAATATACAAGTTTTATCTGGAAGTAAAATAAGGATTCATTTCGTATTGTTTAATGTATCACTACATGGCCTCTGATTCTGTCATCCTTGGACCATCCTTCTTCCTCATGGCCCACATCCAATCCATCATCAAGCCTATAGATGTGACCTCCCAAAATACTACTCAAGCCTGCCCACTTCCTTTCTTGCCCCTACACCACCCGAATACAAGCCGCCACCACCTCTTGTCAGACAGTAGCCTCCTAAACTATCTGTACCCACTTGCAACCACTCATACTCCTCTGCATTGTAGCTACCTTGGTCTTTTCCAGAAAGTTAGGATGTTATCCCTCACTACCTGTTTGGAACCCCTCAAAGGCTTCCCATACCTCTTTAAGTAAAGCCCAATGCCTCCCAGAGCCTGCAGGGCCCTAGACAGGCCAGCAGCTACCCAGCTCCTTTCTGTGTCCAGCCATAATGGCGTTCCTTCAATTTCTTCAATGCACCTGCTTCCCTCTGGAAAGCTCTTCCCGCCCTTTATAGCCTGGTTAACTTGACACCAACCCTTCAGATCACAGTTCAATAATCACTTCCTCGGTGAAGCTTTCCCTGGCCATCCAGAGGAGATCTGATTCTCTTAGTATCTCTTAGTATAGGATTTCACTGCACCCTACAGTTTTCTCCTCCATGACACTTGGACCATGTTATATAAATGCACATTTATGCGATCGCTTGGTTAATACTTAATTATTTTAAATATATTTAGTAATTGCTCCTTGCCTGGAAGGGGCATGAGAGCAGAGGCCAAGTCTGCTTGTGCTCACCACTGTCCCCTTCCCGTCCCACACCAGGACCTGGCACACGGTAATTAAATTTTTAGAGAATCTTGAATTAATGGATGCATGCATTATAATTATCCATTTGGGATCTGCCTTCCTTAGTGGACTGTGAGGTCAGAGAGATACTGCCTTTTTCCCTCTTGGCATCCTCAGCAACTAGCCTAGAGCCTGGCACATGGTAGACTGTCGATCAATAAGTGTTTAATGAATGCCTGAGAATAGCAAACAGATGTTTTTAAAATATAAAGGAGTAGCTCTGTCCAATGATCAAGAATTCCAATATCTGTATTGCTCAAGAGAATCAATTACCCAAACTTCCTGTGATGTTGTTCCGGGAGAAGGGATTCTGCTGACACGAGTAAGGTGGCCCTGACAGCCTGAGGGTATTACACATCCACCTACTTAAAAGTGCTCCCTTTAGACAAATGCAACATGCTCAGCTCACCCATCACAAGTGAAAATCTGTCCATGCAAATTTTTATTTAAGCAGGAGTCTATCTGTTCAGGAGGAGAAAGCAATCAACGCCTGTGCACTCGTGAGAGTCGGATTCCCTACCTGGGAGCCCCACAGTGCAGTTCCTCAAATGGTCAAGGCACAGCTTCCTGGTCCAAAGCAGGGGAACAGAAAGGACAAACAACATTTCCAGTCACGGTTACCAACCTCCAGCCTGCCAAGTTCAAGGTCCCTTTAAAGGGTTCTCTAAGTCCAATAGGTGTATTCAGATAATGCAGCCATCTATCTGTCCGGGTGTTTGGGGGAGACAGAAGCACAGACCCCAAACCATTGCGATACCAGGAGACTCATCTGTTGACTGCTGTACGGGGGCTTTTCTTCTTTTGCAAAGCCATGTAGATAATATTTCAACAATAACCACACATTTCTCCCTGTGGTATAGACACATACAAAATGCATTAGGAAAAATGCCAATAACTGAAATGCTTTTCTCAGTAGCTCTATTCAAGTGAGTGTCTCACAGGTGCCACAGAAGTGCACAGCTTTCTGAATCTGGTTCCAAAGGGAGCTCAAAGTCAATAAGCCTCCTCAGCTATCATCCAGCAGGACTAAATCACTCCAAGGGCAAACCTTTCTGAGTTATGTGACCATTTCTTTTGCAGAGTTTTACCGAAAACGGCATGCCATAAACCAATTTAATTCAAGGTAACCCAAGCTGCTGGATGAAAAGGAGCCCAAGAAATGAACAGAAGGAAGAAAACGCAAACGTTTCAAATTACAGAACCTTCAGTCATACCGAGAAATGAGCACAAATTAACAAACCAAGAAGGTTTCCCAGGCCCTGTAAGGTATCATTCCAAACACAATCCCCATTCCCCGTAGAAAAAAACCTGTCATTACGGTGGGGGTTTTGCCTTTGAGAGGGGTCTAGACAAGGAAATCCTTAGCCGACCAGAGTTACGCTACGCAAACACGCTGCTTGGTTCAATGATGTTCAGAGGACATTCTAGGATGCCTTTTATGTTGTTGTATCACGAGCCGTGGACAGGAGGACAAGGGAATTCTCCACTCAGAAAATACTCAATTATTTTAATAGGATTACATTTTAGATTGACAACGTTTAAAATAGCCCCCTGAATTTATTAGCCTGCCAGCACTTCAAATAAGTAATTTTAATGCTAGGATCTTTTAAGTTTAAGTAAATGACTGGCAGTGAGTCAAAAAAATTTCCTCCAGCTTTCTAAAACACAACACTCCAGCTATCAAATGGAAGTTCATGAACCCAGTAGTAAGGACCTTCACACTGGGTTCTCCACGTCTATGATTTGCCACATTTTTAAATACATGAGTTTCTCTGAACTTTTATTTTTTATGACTCCTCTTTGATTTCCAAAAATCATATTCTGGCTTGACAAGATATTGGTTGACTGCAAGGTTCAAGTGAACCTGTGACAAAAGTATCCTATTCTTTAGTCCCTAATGCCTTATTAGGACTTCCCCTTTCACCCCACCCGTCCCTCCTCTGCTGCAGATAAATCATTAACTGCATAGAGGACCTACCACATGCAAGATCCTGGATTAAGCACTCTAAAATCAGCCAAGTGATTTGCATTTCTCTACTCTGCCCAGCCTGGGTTGGGATCCAAGCTCCACTATTTCCTGCTACCTCCCACAAGTTTCTGAACCGTCCAAGCCTGGTTTTCTCATCTGCCAAATGGAGAGAATAGTTCTCCGGTCACAGAAATCTTAGGAGGATTAAGTGAGATATCTGTCAACAACACTGAATAGTGTTGATGTACAGCAAGGATTCGCTCGCTATTATCCCTTACTGTTACTGGTTTTCACCCACATTCCCACTTGAAGCCACCAAATCCCTACCCCAGTCCCAACTTTAATGGACTGAACCACACTCTGTAACAGATTTTCTAAAAAGGTGAGCTCTGATTAGAGGATGGTCATGGATGTTTCACTTTTTCATAGTTGCTACCAAACTCCATCGTAATATGGTAAAGCTTCCGGTTAACTAATAACCTGGGCTGGGAGGCATACACAGTCAAGGGTCTGGAGCAGGGGTTGGCAAACTGTGGCCTGTGGGCCGAATCAAGCCAGAGAGCTAAGAACGGTTTTACATTGTTCAATGGTTGACAAAAGAGTAATATTTCATGACATATGAAAAATGTCTGAAATACAGATTTTCAGTTTCCATATTAAAGGTTTATTGGAACACAGCCATACTCTCTACCTCATGTATTTCCTGTACCTGTTTTCACATTACAACAGCAGAGTAGAGTTGTGGCAGAAATAATACGTGCTTTAGGCCTGTGGGACATACCATCTGATCCTGTACAGAAGTGGTGAACATTTAAGAAATCTGCAGAACCTTCTGAAAACCATACCTGGTACTGCTTGAGATCTCCACAAAGATGCTCCAAGACAGGGCTTAGACTAACCTCTACCATGGTCATGGGGGCTCTGAACTTGACAAAGGAATGTTCTACTGTTCATCTGACTCATTGACCCTCTCCACCCATTAAGTTAGAAAAAAGTTTATACGTATATACACACTCCTATAGAAATGCTCTTTGTGCACGTGAGATGATACAAAGCGGGCAAGACAGTCCTACATTTGTTTCTCCTGATTCTGAAATCCTGCATAGCTTTTTAATTTGGGTAGATTTTGCTAACAGCTTCTTCCAAAAATGCTCCTTGCATCATAACTCACCTTCTTGAGCTTCATTACTGCTTTGCTCTCAGGTAATAATTGCGCTTTTCATACTCACTCCCCACCCATTTGTTGAATTTTGTTTGGGGGCCGCGACCCAACTGGCTTTCTTGTCTTAACTCTCTGGCTCCAAGTCTCAGTTCCTTTGTCAAGTACTCAGGGACTCGTAGGGGGCTTAACTACAGCTGAGGTAATAACCATGACAATGAATGTAATTGGTTAGCTCTGCCCAGGGAGCCCAAGGCTTGGACTTGATTCTCAGTGGACCCTTTAGCTTCTCTGTCCCATGAGTTGGCACTTTATGCTCTTGGATCCTCATTTTCTTAGTTGGCTCTTCTGATAACCATGCACACATAGCCATCTTCCTCCGCACCCCAGTGGTAGGAGAACCAGTGCCTCTCTGTAGGAGGACTTGATTATTAAGGTTCCGGAACAGAGGGACCAGCTGACTCGTCACGCGATCCCTTCTGCCGCTAGGGTAGAGCGTGGAATGCGATGGCAGCACACTTGATTTCTGAGGAGGGAAGAAAGGCCCTCTTTCAGTGGTCACTCAATAAATTAAAGAGCTGTTATAAAAGGTACCTGAGTCCGATTTGACCTTTGTTCTCTTCACTTTACTATCAGCTTCAATGCTCTGAATAGCACGGGCATCAAAGATATGAAAGAACAATGGAATCCAAGTTATTCTTCTGGCAAGGGAGAAAAAGGTCCGTTGGAGAAAGCTGCTGGGCAGCACGGAGAATTCTATGTCCTAATACACCACAAAACCTGGCACAGTGGTAAGTTCTAGAAGAACTGACAACCTCAGATGGAATGTTTCTTCCCAGGTGGAGAGTTCTACCCCACAAGACAGGGTAATGCTTAAGACACCCAAGACCTGCCCCAGAGGTAGGATGGAAAACTCCGGCATGCTGTCAAACCACCATTCTGACCTTGTTCAATCTGTTCATGACTTGAGAAGGAAAGCCTTTTCCTTTGTCCCTTTCCTGTTTGGGGGGAACCGGAGGAAGAAAGCTAGGTTCAGATAGGCAAGCCTGAGGGGGAGGCCCAATGCCCTCCGGACTTAAGATGCTAACACCATGTTAAATTCCACGGTCATGCCGCGTCTGCCAAAATCTGCCAGTTTTTCGTCCTCTGGCTTATTCTGAATATTTCTGCAAAAACAAATCTTGACTATGGAATGCTGTCCTAACTGCGTCCAAAAACTGGTAGATAACCAGCAGTTTCGTGGAAGAGACAAGTGGAGGAAATAGGAATATAGCAATACTGCAATTCCACATCCCTGAAATCCCTCTTCACCAGAAAATATTTAAGTCCCAAATCCTAATCAGACCCAAATAAAAACTTCAGTTGGAACACAGAGGAGCTTAAAAAAAAAAAAAAAAAAAAAAAAAGAACATGCTTTTTGCCAGCTTGCTTTTCCTCAAAACCATTTTCCTGCCACGGATTTTATCTCTTACTATAAAGACAATACACATAACCAGAAGTTACTTGTAGACAGTACACCCAACTCATCATCAGGGCAAAAAAAAGGAGGACGTTTGGGGCAATTTCCCTACTCTCCATCAGAAGAAATATGTCACAGAAAGGAAAAACCAGGAGAATCTCGACTAAATGCACAGCCCCCAGCCTCCATGTGAAAGAAAACAGGACTACAGAGCATCGGGGGCTGGGTGATGGCGGGGTAGGGGCGGGGAGTGTGCCTGGACCCTGAGCAAATGCATTTAGCATATTAGTTGTCCTAGAAAGTCAGAGGGATTGGCAGAGCACATTTCTGTTTTGACATCTGGCCCATAACAAAATTACTATTGATCTGTTGTGAGCTCCCAGCAAAACAGTATAACCTAGTCTCAGAACAAAGCATCATCCACTAAATAACAGGCAATAATCATCCTTTATTTGTGCCTTTGGTCCAAAATCACCTCTTTGCTGGTGTTCTGCTTGGTCCATTTTAGGATGAGCTTCCTATTCCTAAATGGAGGGGTCCAGACTTTTTTTTTTTTTTTTTTTTTAACACCAGTACAGGATTTACCAGTACAGGAATTCTACCAGTACAGGATTAATCCTGTCTTTCAGTAGCCCGGTGGCAGCAACGGCATAATGCTGACATCTACCTTGAGCACATACTTCAGTTTGTTGCGGATTCTAGAAACTGACAGGACAAGCATTATTTTCCAACATCTGTTCTACAGGCAGTAGGGGGAAAAAAAACAACAACGATGAAACAAATCAGACAGAACTCTTTGTGGAGGTTTGGGAGGGGTAAAAAAAAAAAAAAAAAAAAAAACCAGAAGAAAAACAAACCATCCGCCTTATGTCTCATATATTTTCACGGCTCTAAAAAAAAATTATAGATCAGTGCCACTCACAAGTGACACTAGTTTCATTAAAATGATCATTGAGGATTTTCAGTGAGCTATATTTTTCAATGATGCTACTACACCATTAGAGTTTGTTCCAAGGCACCACGCTCCTTTTACAGCCTGGTTTAGCTGGATGCTGACTATTTGTTGTCCAGACTGGTAAACCCCCTCCTCGTTTCAAGCCTGGGCCATATGCACCCCCAAAATACATCACTGCCTTCTTTTTAGAACAGAGCTGTATTAACCAAGAAGCTATCTGATGGTTTCTTTTACCTGCATCAGTCAAAAGAAGACAAATAATATAGATCAAGTGCACCTGTGCTCTGGACTGCATTGATTTGTTGCATGTGTGGTTAAATCCTGTCAAGCAGTATTAAAGGTGAAGCATTATCATCAGAGCACCTACTCCGAGAGGCATCCAGGGAGTCATCCGTGGACCTTCTACCTGCCCTGCACAGCAGCGACGAAAAAGACTTCTCAAACCCATCCTCTATGAGCCCCCAGCCCTTCCTTCCAGCAGGGGACCCAGTAAAAGGATTTCATAATGAAAGGTTAACCGGGTGTTCATTACCACTAAAGAGGAAACTGGACAAGAGGTAAAGGAACGAGTGGAAGATATATATATATATATATATATATATTGGGGGCTTAAGGAAGACCACGTTCCCAAAGGTTTGGTGCCATGGCCATTTTACAGCAGCTCATCTAGGATGGTTTAGGTAGTCTAGAGGTGGACCGGATAGCTGCTCTCTTCTAGAAACTGCTCATTACTTCAAACGTCTTTGCCTCCTCCGTCCTACCCTTACTGGCCCGTGGATCACGGATCCGCATAGATGAATACACTGAGAGGCACTACACATCTCTATTCGTGGTCTCCGAGGATGTGGTCGGCTGACAGACTGCAGCTTGAAAGGCCCAATTCTTTTAAGTTTTGCAGAGATGTCCACGTGCTGACCTCAGCAATATTAAAGGCATATCATTATTATGCAAAGTCACGAATGTACACTCATTTCAGAGTTATCTAGGGGAAATTGTCAGATCAACTTCAGTGACAAAGCACAGCCAAGTGGTGTTTTGAGAGGGGGAATCCATAACACTCCAGTAGCACTGAAGGTCTTTTAATAATATCTGCACTGAGAACATGAACAATTGCTCATTTTTTCCCGGTTTATTTCTTCCCATCAAACCACGGGAGTAGGGTTCTGAATTTCTAAAGCAAATCACACTTTTAATAAATTCTGTTATGCCTTTATTACAGGCTAGTAATTTAAAAAAAAAAAATCTGTTCCCTCTGTTAACAGCTCCACAAATTCAGCTGCACAAGTGGCAAAAGCTAGGAAATACAGCGACTATGTATCCTGGTTTTGCCAAGGCAGGTCTGATTTCAAATACTCTACCCCTTTGGAACCCATAAATCATGGAAATGTCTCAGAACTCCACCCATTTTAATGTCCAAGCTATATTTTCAAGATTCCCATCCACACGTGGTCTTGGCAAAATAATGTCAGCATGAACTTTTTTCTCTTCCCCATACATAATCTCTTGTGCTCTGATTTTGGTTCAGAATATGTAGTCACTGTACCAATATGCTAAGCAGCAAACACTTCACCTCCTGACAGAGCTTCTCCCTATCCTACCACACATAATACATGCTCATTGTTTAACTACCTATATTCTCATAGACCCTCAGCTCTTGGAGGGCAGGGATTCTATCTGTCTTGTTAACCATCAATTCCCAATGGTGCCTAGCACATGACAGGTGCTCAACAAATACTTGCTAAAATCGTGAATGAAAAATAAATCAAATACAAAGAAATTATACCCTCCACCCAGGAAAATCTCAAGATAATAAGTGCAATGGGACCCTTTACTACTGCAGAAACACGAACTGTGCCTCCTCACACCCGAGGATCCATGTATCTGACGCCACACAGACGGCACAGGGGAATCTGGAGGAAACGCCACCCACTCCAGAGAGAGTACTAAGTTCAGAGGGACCGGGAGTTCACAATTTGAATGATGACCCTATTGACTCGGGTTCTAGAAGTCTTCCTCCAGAGCTTCTGAGAAAACTGTGGACATTAAGTGTCCCTTTGGTTTTCACTCTTCTAGTATAATAACCAAGTCAGGTTTACAGGATTTTGGGATTCAGGATTTTGGCAGTCACTTTTCTTAAAAATGTGGAATAGGAGTAGACCTGTCTTCTCTTCTGGAAAGAAAAGAATCAAACAAACAGCTAGGCCTCCAGGGAATTTAGTTGCCGCTTTCTCAGTTCCGTCCCTGTAGGCTTAGAATTCACGTACATACATGCTGGCTGAGGGTATCTCCCATTGCAGGAGGAGGGTAGGATGTGTCATACCTTCCAGAAGGATAGAACAGACCAATCAAAGTAAGGGCATGTGCCTCGGTGCCTTGAAGGTTTGACCACTCAACTATAAAAATGGATAAAGTTTAGAGATATGGAATATGCCCTTAGACAAAAACAAGATTAAAAAACCGAGAAAGCTGTCTGATTTCTACCACAACATTTAAAAATTTTGACTCCTACATGGAACTGCAAAAACACTAGAGAGACAGTTAAGCTCACCGCTTGGGAACAGTAGGTGAATTTGCATCAGGACATTCAAGAGCAGGCGGGGGATTTTTTTTTTTTTTTTTTTTTTTGGAGTGAGAGAAATTGCTCATTTTGGTATTAAATTTCTTAACATGATCAAATTTTACATGAAGTGAGCAAGATATGGACCCTCATTCACACCAACCACCTGGATGCCACAGGCTAATATCTTCAGAAAGAAATACGGGCTCTGAAATCAATGAAAAGCCATGCTAGGTCACCTTCAGCATCCCTCTCGTTATTTTATAATCCCCAAATTATGTAAAACCACATGTGGCAACTCTGGAAGTCCTGAGAGTTTCAACTCATCTTAAGTTCAATGAACAACTTATAATCGAGCGCCTAAAAAGCCACACCTATAGGAACAAACAAGAAACGTGATTGTTCCCTCTACCCTAAGCTGATGGTAATAGGTTACTGAATGTGTATTGTTCCTAAGAGTTGGGCATTGCACTAGGAACCCCAAATTCTGTGATACATTAGGATCCGAACCCTGCCTTCACAGAATTCAGTCCACATGGAGCCAGGGGAACAGGCAGGAAACTATAACAAAGGGTATGGGAAGTACAGGCAGGTGAGAGGCATGTGCTAAGTGGGGAGGGAGAGGAGAGGAGGTGCAAGGTGGGTGGGGAGTGGCGCACAACATGGAGAGATCACAGAAGCCTACCTGGGACCAGGTGGAGAAGCAAGGTCAGGAATGGTCCCACAGAGCAACTGACTTCTGAACTGAATGATTCGGTGATTAAGATGTCAAAGGAGAGTCAGGGCAGAGCAGAGGACAAAGGCATAGAGATGTTAAAGCATTTGATATGTAAGAGAAGCCAAAACAAGACTGCAGTCGTGGATGCCACACTACATAGACAGTGACGAGCAAGGATTAGACTCTGGGGTGTAAGTCAAGGGACCCATGAGTGGACATCACAGAGGATGATATATGACAAATCATTCCGTTACAGCTACTTAAAAGCAAAAAGGCCTACTTCTCAGCTATGTGTTGAACACAGTCTGTGGTCTTCCAACCCTGAAATTCTGTGAGTCACTAATTCCAAATCCCAGCACCCTGCACACCACCCCCCCCAAAAAAAAAGCCACAAGATAAGTTCAGTTACATACAAGAGACTAGACAGAATATGATCACGTCTCCATCAGTGCAGGTACATTAGTCAAATCCAAGAGCTCCCCTTCCCACTGTAAGAGCTAATGTAGCCTTAACAACAGGCACCTACCACAGGCAATGATTTATGACAGATCAGCAATCACGCATATTTGTTTCATTGGATTTACTCCTCCTAGAACTAGCAGGGAAAAAAAGAAAGTAGGAGAACACTTTCAAACTGCTACCTGCTTTGCCGTTTGCCAATCTACACTAAGATGCTAATATTCCCAATAAACAGGCTTGTCTGAAAGTAACTCCCTATCACAGCAGCTCTTACAAAAGGCCATTTGCTTCTTCTGAAGCAGGAGGCTACTGGCATTAACAAGGATAAGTGCAGCTGTTTAGTCCAGCACCCCTGAGGACAGGATACATGATCTAACACCTTTTACTTAACAAGGTTCCAAGGCAAAAGAGTCCTTTCATCAGCATGTTTATACGCTTACTTGCATATTCTAATGCTAACAGTACCAGATGACAGTTTCAGAAGCAGATACAAGAGGGGATCGTTTCTCCTCCAAGCATATGCCAAGGCATACATCCGAAGAAAATGTTGCCTTATTGTTCCTCGTACACTCCAGGACCTCTTTCACTGAGAACCAAGTTTAACTATTCTGATGCCAAAGTCAAGTAGATAAAACATTCTCTGGCTCAGAGCCAAAGGCTCCCAGGATTTACTAATTAGGTGAATGAAGGGGAAGAGATGTGAAGACCAAGAGAAAGAACAAATCTGCATGTAGAGATGCAATTAATAGGCCTCATCCACTAACCAGCTTCTCCAAAAGCCCAACACCGTGGCCTTCTGACCATCGCCCCCACTGCCACTTAATATATTAATTATGCATCAAAAATAATTGAGGTTTTGATAATTGTGCAACCTGAGCACAAAGCCCCAAAGCAGCAGAACTTGGAATCTTCTCCAAAGCCCTTTGGGTTTGGAAGCTACAAGGCAATGGTTCTGGTCCCAGCTATGCCTCTCTCTGTGTAGTTCTTAATATCTGGCAAATCATCAGTAACCTTCGATCTCAATTTCTCTCACCTGTAAAATTCAACGATTACACGTGCCACATGCAAAATTTTTCTAGATGGAATAAAAATGATTAAACACGTGGTTATAAAGGGTTTTAGTGTCCTCAGAAGATAATATATCTCAGTACTGAAGAATTATAAATATCCCCAAAAGGGGGGGGGGGAAGCATTTAATCAGGCTTTTAAAAAATATATTTTTGCATGTCTAGTATGTACCAAGCATTCTGCTAAGTTTGTGGAAGCCACGATAAAATAGCCAAATCATAATACGCCCAGAGTCCCTACATTTCAGATTACTGGGGAACATGGTCATGAGATCCATTAAGTTATAACCTATTCCACACTATTCCGCGCTACAGTAAAAGAATAGACAGAATGTTATAGGAGCACAGAAGGGAGTACCAATTTTTCTGTATCATATCTAGGTATGAGACGCGGTAGTTGGCTGGGTTTTACATACGTATTCTCTTTCTTACAAGTCACATTCTAATATCCAAATGAACACAGTTGGTAGCCAACACTGGGTCCATTAACATAACTCCAGGTGGAATTAAAGAAACATCACTCCATGCAATTCCAGTAATGAAAAACATAAAAGACGAAAATGAGTATAGCTGCCAGCCAAAATCAAACATAAATCCCAACCAACACTTCATGATAAAAACAAAATTCATTTGCAAAAATGCATTCGAGAAGAAATCAGTAAAGAGTTAATACAGCCTTCTACAAACTTAAGAGAAAAATATCTCTATAAAAACATACATGTAATAAGGCTACAGATCATTGGTTAGCTGCCAGAAAAATGATGGAATATGGTATAGTTTACTTATTTCTTTTTAATGGCTCCAACATTCCACCTGAAAAATTGGTCCCGGAGCTGTATAATTGGGGATAAAAATTAAATGACAGTTTCCATTTGTCATGATGAAAGCTGATCACTTGTGTTTTTTCATTTATCCACGCTGCCTAAAGTGGTTCCTAAAGTCTACCAAGCCAATCTTTTCCCTAACAGTGAAAATAATGCTGTTACTAAAATAAAGGGAGAAATGGAATAAGCTGTTGGCATCTGAACACACATTTCATTCAGGTTCCCTACTTCTTGGGTCTCTACCTCCAAAGAGTCTCAAGGGGGAAGCCAGATGACAACTTCTGGGGTCCCATTAACATGATCTGAGAATAAGCCATTGATGGGTTCCATTGTTTTAACTTATCAATACTATGCAATTACTGCTATTTCACATTGTCAGTAGAAAATCAACTCCTCTTCATCTTCCTCCTACATAAAAGGCTGCTTAAATGGCAAAGATAGGGCCAGTAAGCAGATTAGGGCCCCGGAGGGAGACACTCACCCTGGATCCTATTAAGGAAGGAGGGAGTCCATGGAGCCAAGTGTTGTCACTGGGGTTATGTTTTGGGGGACAGGGATGTGGAGGGGGAGGGGGGTCTAAGTATGAGGCATGGTAGAGGACCACGGGGGACTACAAGAGATCAGGGTGACAAAGACACTTCTAATCTTAAAACACGAAGTTACATGAGTTTGGCCTTTGCTCATTCTGATCTCAGAGCTTATTTGGAAAGAGGAAGGCAGTCTCTCACAAATGTATTTAAAAGCTTAAAAACAGATTTATGTCCCACTGCCTTGAACTCTACACCTTCCCTTTCATTCTCAAAGGGGCTGGTTTGAGTTTGATTGGATTTTCAACAGTGACCTCTGAGGATGCGATTCAAAACAAGAGTGGAACCAAGCAAGACCAAAGAGGAGTAAAAGAGCACTAGCTTTAGAGCCCGACCTCGGCGACTGCTCCTCTCGATGGCTGCGTGACGTCCCAGCAAGTAATTCAGCCTGCCAGTGTCTCAGTTTCTCGTGCAAACACTGGAGATTATAACGGGATTAGGAATATTCAAGGAATGCGTAAATCGCCTGGAATAATGACTCGCGCATAGCGAATCCCTAGTAATGTTACTACGATTACTATGAGGCCGTGTAATTGCAGTTAAAAAAAAAAAAAAGAACCATGTAGTCGGACATAGAAATACTAACCAGAAATTTAATAAAATTGTAAAGGTACTGCTTCCAGACAGAAGAACATGAGCAATCAAGCTTAGAAAACTCCAGGGTGATTATTCATATGAAAGTATTCACTTTACAAAGACTCAGCTTGGAAAGCACTCCTCGTGGTGGTAAGCATTTCAGTTCAAAATGGTGGGGCTACCGAATGCCTATCAGAGATCAAGAACCACAAGTGGTTCAAGACTGACCAAGACAGCACCCCTGCCCTCAAGAAACTTACAACTTTATACCGTTTACAGAGCACCTACTATGTGCCAGTGGCTGTGCAAAATGCACCACGTGCTTTACTGCTCTTGATGCAAGGAGCCAGGCCTTGTCCTTCCCATCCCACAAAGTCAAAAGCTAGGACACAGGAAAATGAGTTACCAGCTACGCTGTTATGAAACAGCTGAGATTTGACGCCAAGAATGTTAACCCTTGTGGGTCTGACTTCAAAGCCCGATTCCCGATAGTACATCACACGGTCTTCCGTTTACTTGTAATTCATCAACTACTTGCTGGGGACGGGGTCAGGCAAGTGAAAGCTCACATGTTTGGAACTGGTGCCAAAAGATGTTAAACTAGAAACAGCCACCGAGTGTTTCTGAGATGAGAGGAGCTTTGGAAAGGCCATCCCCCTTTGTAGATTAAGGGATGGATGAAAGAACTAAGCCCCAGAGAGGCTAAGTAACTCACCCGAAGTCAAAACAGAGTTTCATGACTCAGATTTTTGTAAAAGAGGTGTCATTTTCGTACTGGTTTACGCTGTAACTTGTCAAACTACTATCCAAAATGAGGTAAACGGGAGAAGTCTAACAGGACCCCAGAGGCTCCAAAAGAGTCGGGCTGGAAATCCAGACTCAACCAAGAAGCAGCCAAGAGCAGGGTGTCCTGGAAAGGAAGTCTTGGGGGAAAGGGAGTCTCCCCCCCAAAGTGAGAAAAGGAAACACTCAAATCAGAATCAAAGAGCCATCATCACCTCTGCCCCTACCCTCCAGAAAGCCCAGGCAGAGACCCCTGGGATGTGTCAACCGGCCAAAGGGGTATAGAGCTAGAACTCTGATAAACGGCTCAACTCAGATATAGGTAAAAAGAGGCTTTGGGGACTCCACCAAAATAGGTACGATCTATTCCGTTAAGTCTCAAAATCAGGTAAGTATGGTAAAGCCAAACAGGTCGTTAGCCACATAGCTCCTCTGATTCTTAGGACCAGTGGAAAGTATACTATAGGACAACTACACTGTGATCTAGGTTACAAGGTCTGGACAAGGGTATTCGGTGCCAGTGTTAGTTTCTAGCTGGACTGTCGGTGTCTATATTTCAAAGAGGCCAGTGGAAAGCATGGGGGCCTTGAAACCTACAAATCTGATTTTGAAAGGTGGATCTGTCATTTATTAGCTATCTGGCCCTAAACAAGTCATCTAATCTTTGAGCTTAAGTCACTTTCTTCACCTGTAAAAAGAGAAACAATCCCCAGTTCTGGTCTCTCCAGGACTGAATAAGAGAACTAAATTTTAGTGGTTTATTGCCTCTCAATTTCAAATTCACCCTTGATGCCTGCTCTGTGAAAATGGATCTGGACCCTTTAAATATTTTCCCCTTAACCCAAGGGCATAATGTCTGGCTTTGTCAGTAGAGGGCGCTAGAGGGACACTGCAGAAGGAACAGAGCTGCTCCAACAACCGTCCCCTGAAGTGCGGGGATTCCCCAGTTCCCAGGTCCTACAGACCAAGGCGACTTGGTCCTGCACAGGCTTGAAGCTTCGCCAACACCCTCCCCAGGCAATGTTGTGTCAGAATGCCCCAAGGAGACACCTTCCCCTGAATGGTTTCCCACAGCATCCTAGAGGGATCTGGATCTCAGTCTGGATCTCAGCCTGGGGTAGGAGGAGGGGGGGCTGTCCTTTGGATGCCCTAGCTGAGCCACCCCAGTGCCCTGGCTGCTGCTTATATTCTTTAACTGCTCTTCCTATATTCTTTACGTTTCACTTTGCTTCTCACTAGCAAATCCCTTGTTGCCCCAAACCCCCGTTAAGGTGAATAAATGAGCTTTCCTGTTCAAACTACCGTGTGGCTTCTCTCTTGACGGACCCAGATTAATAGAGTTTCTTCGACTAGTGTTGGATATACAGCACTGCATATCCTAACTGTAAACGCTGGGTTCTTCTCAGCCCCATTCTTAAAAGACAATCCTTTCCCTTTCTCATTCTGCTTTGACCAGAACATGAACTTACTGCACTGCAAAAATCCCTATATAATGTAAGTGGAGTAACAAATAAGAAAAGAACGCCCCAACAGTTTCCACCAAATTTCTGATTAGAGACAATGAAGGCTGCCGCACAATTAAGCATCCTCTTGTTCAGCGTGCAGCTTACAAAATTCTTTCTGCAACTTCCTTGATTGACCTAAAAACAATGTGACAAAGTGTGAAAATGCCTTCTTTTTACTTGCCAAGGATATTCCCCAAATGATTGAAAGAATCAAATTCATTAGCATGTGAAACTTTAAAAAAAATGTTGGTAGCCATTTTATTTCCTCATTTCTCAAGTAAATAAACCATAATATTTTCAGGGGGGAAAAAATCCTAGAACACGGGGAAGGTTACCTATCCTAGACTAACTGAGGAATATTTTGGGGACAAGGGTGAGATCACCACTCCCAGGGAAAGAATGAAACACAGTGAGTTGAGTAGCAACATTACAAAGCCAACATGTATTTCCTCACTTTGTAAATGTACCTGCTTAATCCTTGGGTAAGGAATATAAAAACGCATTATTCAAGATGTCATGTATTGTTGGCACATATCATGAAATAAAATTATAACAAAAATATAGAAGATCTCAGACGTATTAAGTTCCTGTCTTCAAATTCTTTATTTCCAATCCTCAGAATTATTCTTCCTCTAAAAGGAAAGCTGACACAATCCCATGTCATCTGTATTTTTACTGCTGTCTCAAAGTCTCACCTAATTATCAATTTAACAAGGAGCAGAGACCAAGGAAGGAAAAAAAAAAAAAAAATCTCATCTGTTAGGCAGGCACCTTGTCCAATTTCAAGAGCCAACCCCCATCTTAAAACACCCCAAAATAGATACTGTGAGCCACCACAGGACCCCAACATAAAGCAAGGCTCCTCATTAAAAGTTGGAACGGACCCTGCCAGGGATGCCTGCAGGGATGCTCAACAAAAGCAGTTACATACCCCATGCCTCTTCTGACCTAGATTAAATTACTGACAAAACGGACAGACTACCCAAAACTGTGAGCAACGCAGCCTGCCAATGAAAATAATGATTATGCTTGGGTACAGCGCACATGCTTTCTGCTCAGCTGGTCAGCGTTTTCAGTTCAGGGGCTCGATGGTCTTACCAGCCAACCCCTTCCCTGCCAAAACCAATAAGTTACCTTCGTTTCTTAAGCCCCCTCAGGGCATTGAATTACTATCCATTTTGCACTTAAGGTCAGTCTTGTAAAACTGTTTCATGCCCCTGGAAAAGCCCTAATCAGAAACAGCCCCTACTTAAAACTCAGATGGAAAAAAAAAAAAAAAAAAAAAAAACCTCAGATGGAAGAAAATTCAAGATTAGGTGTGCTTCGTGTAATTTTCCACTGTCAGTCTCTCGTATTTGCATTCTTAAAAGTTGCAACTACTGCCTGAGATGGCCAAGTGCATTTCCTGGCAATGTCATCACTTCACGTTCTCGCTGTTTTAGACGAAAACATGTATTTCCCTAAGCCATTGTGTAACAGAGCAATATTTCAAAACGGCTTAACTTTATAGTTCTGAACATTCTAGTGAGTTCAACAATCTTGTATATTACAGTGAAACGAACACATACACACAACCCCTTAAGTGTGCATTGTGTTGGATTTTTTTTCATCTTATACCAGGGAGAACATGATTCTGCCATATCTCTCTAGAGCAAAACAAAACCTGTTCAGAAAACGAACAAACCTTGGCCCTTTTTTTCACTCGTCCATTCATTCATTCATTTAACTCATTTGTTTATGGAATAACCTCCCACTCTGAAAAGCTGTTAAAAACTCTGGGTAGAAAGAAAGCCCTTTTTACCCCACCCTGCGTGTTTCCACACTACATGGGAATCCGGCACTGTCACTCTTTTTGGACCTAGCAAATTTAACCACGAAAAATTATGGTCCTCTGCCCTAAGGAGGGGTCTGACAAGTGCCAGTTTCAAAAGATAACTTTCAGGCCTTAATGGAAGATGCTGCCAAGAGTACCGTTCCAATAAAATACCGGTCCCCAAAGGCCCATCTTTCTGTTTCTTTCTACCCATATTCAAGTTTGGGTTCCCAGGCACACTCCATCCCGCTAATATGCCGCCCACAATTCTTAACCATCCAGAGTATTTTATTCCTGGTTCTAGACTGTGCTTCTACTCTAGCAATACGGGAGGAGGTAACCGGCTAAATGCATCTTTGATGTTGATGTGATCTTTCCAGTTACTGAATGTCTCATTGAATTTTACACTATACAACTCCAAATGCAGAAAGCAGACGATTCATTTTGCTAACTGTTGTTCAGTATAGATAGCCAGCCCCATAACTATACACTTTGATTTGGTACATGAGAAAACGTATTTTTCATTACATCCCTTATCCTCCTAATGACATTTCCAAACAGGATTTTAAGAACTGTGAAGCAGAAATAAAATTATGCTCAAGTTCCAAATTGATCTCATGGAATGGAAAATGGCCATCATTGCCAGTGCGTATTAACGGGACTCAAAGCTAGCAAGTTTCCAGTTCAGAAAAATTTCTCAAGTAATGATCATCTTTCAAATGCCCCTGACATTACCAATCACAACAGAAATTCTTTGATGGACCTAAACAGGCTGACGAGGTGCTTCCCACCCCCCTGTCCTCCCCCCCCCACCCCCCTGGCCGCTGCCTCTCCTCCCCCCACCAGCTCCTTTGTGCCGCACCCAGCCTTCACCAGCAGCTCTGGTGTGCTTCCTTCCTTTTCAATAATGAATCAGGGCTAACATTTCAGTTATCTGGATTTACACAAAAACCGAAAGGAGCCATGAAATTGCTTCTGTAAAGCACGTTCTGTGGTGACTTTTAAATAGCTTTAAGAATAATTTGGAAATAAAAATACTGCTGTAGCAAGTTTTATGTCTTCTGCACACATATGCCGGAGCAATTTCTTTCTCCCAGAGATAGAAGGGAGGACAATGTCTAAACTTCGTAATACACAGCCAATTATGTCCCCCTGTCATCTCACTTGTATTAATTATCTGCCTTCCCTAAGTTATCAAGACCTAAGAGAACACTAACAGCCGCTTATTTCACATTATGGCCGTTCCACTACAGAAAGGGTGGTAATTTATCTCTGCGCCTTTGTGCATTCACACAGGTATGTAAAAATTCAGCACAATCCCAGGCTTTCACCACTTGCAGCCAGTTAGAGAGAGAGGTCAGTTACTCACAGCCACACGGCTCCAGTTCCCCTCCCTACTGCCCTGCATTTGCTAAGGGTCCACCGGAGGTGCAGTCTGTGTTGGGATTTAAATGCTGATTTGCAGCCAAACCCTCAACTGCAGTGAGTTATATGAAAACGAAAACATTATCGGATTATTCATAGAGCAGCAATAACTATTATTTATTCAAATGTCCCCTACAGACCCCTGACGGTTATGAAATATCCACTGGATTCAGCTTAAGACACCAGCAATCCCAACAAAGAGGCTCTTCTTGAAGGGGCGATACCTTGACCCTGAAAGTGCAGGAAGCACCCAGGTCCTGGCAGATTTAGGCAGAAGACAGGGGTTCCTAACTGGAGGCAGGGGGCACTTCTTTCCTAACTACAGGGAAACAGAGGAGTACACGTGTACAAAGGACCAGTACGTCGGGTTACAGTCTGGAAAACATTAAAAGCCAGTCCCCTCAAGAGAGTCCTGGGAAGAGAGGACAGGAGTGCATCCAGTGCTAGAAGAGAACAAAAAGTTTCCCAAAATAGCCTCAAGGCAGGAAGCGGGTTGTGAAGGAGAAGGGGGGAGGGGGGGAATACTTCCAATAGTGAAAGGTGTCAACTTTCTTAACCCTGTTAATTTCTTATGTAACTTTCGAGGTTCAAAGGTTTTCTGGGGAAAATCCTCCCCAAAGACAAGCTGACTTACACAGGGAATAGAGCGAAAAGATCGGCTTTTGATGCTGTCTTGTCTAGGTGACCCAAGGTTTCCTCCAATTACGTGAGCCAGATTTCCCTTCTAATCCCCTTGGCCAGAAGCTAGGAAATCCAGCTGAATTCTAGCTCTCACGAACTGTACTCTAACCTGGAAACTAGAGGTGAAAGTCAAGTGCTTTATCTGCTCAGATGAGCAGCTTCCCTCCAGATCAGGAGCATTTTAATGAAAGGAGACTTAAGTGAATTGTTGACATAAGCATTACATGTTGTCATTTAATATCAACAGTATGTTTGATTTGTACACAGTTATGAAATGTCATTCGGACCAGAGAGTTATATTGAGGTTTACCACATTATAGGAATGGATTTCCAGAGGGAAGTGAACTGATCTGTCTCAAAATAAAATGTGTTTACATTAACACTTGGGGGAAACAGAGAGCCCTGCAAACATAGATGGAGAGATAAAAAGAAGATCGGTGCAAAACTCAACTTGGACAAACAATAGAATGAAAAACAATTTCTGGGCTCGGTGCATATGTAATCTTTCACTGGATCTTGCAAAAGATCAAGAAAAATGCAAAGTGTAAGTTTACATGGTAAAGAAATAGCCCTACTGGGAAATATTATACTTCAGTCTCCAAATTAATTTTTAAAAAATTTTAATGTTTGTTTATTTTTGAGAGAGAGAGAGAGAGAGAGAGAGAGAGAGAGACCATAAGCAGGGGAGGGGCAGAGAGAGAGGGAGAAATAGAATCCGAAGCAGGCTCCAAGCTCCGAGCTGTCAGCACAAAGCCTGATGTGGGCTCGAACTCACGAACCGTGAGATCATGACCTGAGCTGAAGTCAGACGCTAAACCAACTGAGACACCCAGGTGCCCCTCCAAAATAATTTTTAAGGGGGAGGAAGATGGGAGGGATGAACGTGGAGATAGAAGAAAGGATTCAGGAGGTAGCCTCACCTTCTTAAAGGTAAAAAAACAAAAAAAAAAACAAAAAAAAACAAAAAACCCAAACCTATAAGCATCTAACATTTGAATGATAAAATCACATTAATTAGTTGGATTAATTTTATCTAATTACTTGGTAATTAGAGGAAGAGGCACTCATCGTGGGGTACAGGCTTTGAATGGTTTCTTCCCAGAGGTGATGAGGAGTTACACCAAAAACTTACTTTCTTCTCAAGGATCCAAGTCAAAGAGGCAAGCTCTCATGACCATTAAAATAAGTATCCACTTCTCCCAAGCTGCAGCCTAAAAGATGAAGTTTAAACACTAGCATTCCTTAGCCCCAACATTAACCAATTGAGCTAAACAAATACAGGCATATTCCAAAACGGATCACCTTAGACAGCCTCCTAGATCTAAAAGGCACTCCACCCAACTTTTATTTCTTTAAATGACTACATAAACTTAGCATTTTGATAGGAAAATGAAGATGGAACAGAAGTAGGTGTCCTTTATTGGTCACATCTAGAATGCTCTTTAAGAAAAAAGACCGTGTGTCTCCAAGGACTTGGAAACCAAACTGACCCAGGTCTCTCTCCTAGAGTCCAAGTCTTCCAGTTCTAAGCAATTAAAGTTAACTCAAAGGAAAACCTGAAGGAAGCTCTCACAGAAAACAAACAAAAACAAAACAAAACAAAAAAACCACCAGGAAAGCAAACAAAACAAAACAGCCCGATGAGCCTTTGTTTACAACAGATCTTAATTCTTTATCCTTCACTTGAGGAAGCTGTAAGGTCTTTGGCACCTGGCTAAAAATAGCAGAAGTAAAGCAGGTGACAAAGATGAATGGCTCCCAGAGACACAATTCAAAGCAGAGGAATTTAAGAAAAACTTCCGCGGTGTGTGCAAGAGATACTTTCCTGCCAGGTAAATCAAGGTGGAAGCAGACTGCCCCTCCTGCAGCAGCAGACCAATCTGCCAGGCTGACATTTCTCTTCAGTGTTTCATGTTCACTTCTGGGCTATATTTTAAAAAATATTTTCAAACCCTAAGAAGCTAGTTTTGCCACAGGGTCAAGGGAAAGAGTTGCAGTGTAACCTCATAAAATGGAAAGACACTACATCATAGCCCCTTTCAAATTCCTTGAAAGCTCCTGGCAAAATGACAAACCAAAAAGCACATTACAGTCCAGGAGGAGATGGGACGCACGGTGCACGCCTGGATCCGAGGTTGGCCGGGATCTAGTTGCCCACCGTCGAGGCCACACCCCCTCCTTGTGAGGCTGAGAAGGCTGGATCCTTCCTCAAGTTTATTTCAGGTCGGGCACCGCAGGAGACGGTCAGAGACCATTCCTTGAAGCAAATCTCCTAAAAGATGCGCCTCTTATGGTGCTTACATTGTATGTCCGCCCACCCCGCCGCCTTCTGAGGGACAAGTCTTGCACCCTATCTTCTGGTATTTCAGGAAGAAACCATTTCCCTGCCCCTCCCAGCTTTCTTGCTGGTTCATCCTTTAAGAAGGCACGCAAAACAAAAACTTTCAACTCCCTAGAGTTGAACTGGAGAGAGTTTCAGACCTTCCTTCCATCCCATGGAGCTGGCACAACTTCTCCAACTGGCCAAGAATGGAAAGGGCTTCAAAAGGGAGGAGAAGTCAGCTCTTTCTACGCTTTCTTGTTCAGACTCTTTATTAATATCCCTCCTGCACCTCATCAGCTACCAACTCTAGGTTCTTTCATTTTTTTCACAATTGCAAAATCAAAACACAAATTCAGAAAGTCTCATTCATACACAAAGCTCCAAAACTCATGAGCAACCGCCCATGAAAAATTCAATCATTTCTTTCCTAATCTTTAATGCATTTTGAAAATACGGGGGGGGGGGGGGGAAGGTGTATGCAGGAAGGGAGGAGTATTTCTAACAGAAGTACTTCAAAGAAAAAACTGGGGGGAAAAAAAACAAAATATCAAGACGGGGACTGGGGGGAAACTCCCACATGTACTCTAAGATCTGAAAATGTGAGCAAAAGCCCCGGAATGTTCAATGACTCAACTGTGGAAAAGGTTCCAACAGAGTCCAGAACCTTAAGAAAACGTTTCAGTATTCAAGGAAAGCCACACTGGTTCTGTGACCAGCACGGCCAACGCTCCTACCAAAGCAGCCTCTTCCTTAACTGAAGAGAACAACTTTAAATTATCTTCCCTGCAAAACCAAAAGAAAACCGTCTTTTCAAATGCTCTTCCTCCTGAGAGGAAAGAACCTGTTAATTTGTTGTGTGCCCAACACGGTGAAATATTTTACAGATCGCTAACGCATTAGCATTTCTCTCCATTCACAGCAACTCCGTATCCAAAGATCAAGTTGACACAGCATTCACACTCCGCATGCTTATTTGGAAATGCCAATAACTGGCAGGGTCCAAAAGCAACCTCAGGGTTCAGGCTAAGTATTCGGTAAGAAGCGGAGCCACGCTTCTGCCTTTCGCGTCGCACGTCCCGTAGATGGAACAGTGGCACACTTCCTGGACAGCAAACAGAATGAAGGTGGTTGGGGAGGGGAGGGGTGGTTTCTTGGTCATGCATTCGCTTTGAAAAATCAATGCTGGCAGAAGAGCTACAGTCCTAACAGTTTCGGCAAAAATCTAACACGTTTGAGTCAAGTCTAGTGAAGCAGATGTGGGCCCTTAGAGAGAACACTTCCCCCCAAAGATGCACTGTTGTCACTAATGGAGAAGAATAGTTGGAAGTGGGTGGCAAATCTGTGCAAGCAGGGATCTGCCCATTCTGTAAGATAGTACAAAACATACTGATGCAAAATGGAACCTTCACTTAAAGTAAAATCAGGAGGTGAAAATTTGACTCTTCAATGCTATGGCAGGAGGGAGGACACAACTACACTTTTTTTTTTTAATTACAAGGTCACAAGTGATATTATACATACAGAGGCCAAGGCATAACCTCAATTTGACTTTGTATAAGTTTATCTTAAATCAGAGGAGTTTGAGCGAAAATGTTTAAGCAAAAAGAAAATTCTTAAGGTCTCATTAAACTACCATTAAAGGCTTAGCCCTTGTGTATATAGATAAGACATACGATCCGCTGCATGTTACAGTGGGAAGAGCAATGCACAGGAAACGCAAAAACCTGAGCTTTGATCCTGGTCCTTCCACTACCTATGATTTTGGGTAAATCACTCAAATCCCTTATAAAGTAGGGATGGTAATCCCAGTCTGCCTCACAGGGTTTTTTGCAAGGATCAAATGAAATACCACGCGTCACGTGTGTTTTAAACACCCCATCAATTTACTATTTCCAATTACAGTAATGTTAAAATTAGGCACACTGGAACATCAGTTAGCCAAACAACCAAAGGACTTGCACGGTTCCAAATCTACCGCTCTTCTCCTACTGTTCCCTCTGCTTAAAACGCTTTGCCGTCCCGTAAGGACAGGAACCTCGGTCTTATCCACCTCGGAATTTCCTCAAAGTTGGCACAGTGCCTCGCACAGACTTCAGTAGTTCCTACATACTCAGTGTCTACTAATGCAAGCTACTAAAAGGGCTTTTGCATACATTTCCCTAACCCCCTCCTTGATCCTACGAGGTGGGCTGCAGAAGAGGAAATCCGCTCAGAGAGGTCAAGTAACTCTACAAAGTTCAAGGCAGAGGCACATACATGCCAGGGTCAGCATCTAAGCCCTGGTCTTTCAGTCCCCAACTGTTCTTTCCTCTCTGCTGCTCTCCTCTTCACATTGTAGGTGCTCAACAAATTGAATTTGATAGAAGTCTTCATTTTAACCATAATGTTACATTAAGAAGACATAACTTGAAATAAGCATTTGCGTGTAAACTAAAATTTCAAACTAGACTTCTAAAATCCACAGGCTTCACCTACACAGAAGCTCCCCAAAAAATGTGTCTAGAATTTGCAGACAGATCAAAACACAATGGAGAAATTCCAAAATTTCTGAGTAGAGAGGTAGGAGAAGAAATCTGGAACCTTTGGTCTTGCCAGAAAAATCCTTAAATAATTCAGCTCCCGTTTGTTTAAATAATTAAGTAATTGCAACTTTATTTAAAGAGCACTTACATGAATCTAAATGTCTAGGCTGCCAGGAAAGTGGAACAGACTTTAAAAACCTCCCCCCCAAATCTCCTCTCTGAGACGAAAACCAGCCTAAGGAGTTTCAGCCTGATAGGTAATTGTTTTGTAAAATTAAAAGCCACAGAATATTGGAGTTTAGAATGGAAAATGTCATCTCAACCGTAACACTAATAAAAACAGCTAATGAATAAGCGCATTCTGGCAAGAATATATAAAAACTGCAAAGCCCAGTGTGGACAGTGCAGAATACAGAAGGAATCCATGTGAAGAAACATCAAATGAAGGATTATCCTTATTTGTGAAGAATCCATTCCAGCAAGAAATTGAACTAGAGACCTTCTGCATCCAAGAACAGCAGGACTACCTGTGGCACTCGCAGAGAATAGTTCTGGGCACACATTCCAATTCCCCTCGAAGTCTTAGCCGAGAAAGCCACAATCCGGTGTTCTGGGGGCACTAACAGCACCCCTTCCGAGTCTCCAGAGAGTCTCCAAACCACGTCAAGCTCCAATCTTCAAAAGCATCAACGCTTATGTGCAGTGAGTAACAACAGGACTAAAATTAAGGGCATTAGAACAGTGTGCGATGCCTTTCCAGTATGTTCTACAGCAAAGAGCAAGAAGGGGCAAGGCCTTCACAGTGAGACGCAACCGGGATCAAGGCCCAGCTTTGTTACCTGTGTGATCTCCAGACCCGAAAATAAAGTAATCCATCCAAGACTCGATTTCCTCATCAGTGAAATGGGGATAATCATAGACACGGGTCAGGTTGTGGAACTCAAGAGAGACCGTGAATATGTAAAACACCTGGCAGACAGGGTGTGTTCACAAATGTCAGCTCTAACAACCGCATGATGATACACCCTGCCCCGTCCGCGCACACATTTCTTGCAAGTTAGAAAACCAGTCCCTAGCCTTCGCCTCCAATCCCGCATAAGGTCCCTTTCGTCCCCATCCGCACTTAGCACTGCTCTGATTTATAGGGGTTTGGTAAGCCCACACGTCTTCAGGAACACTGCTTCTGAAACTCACAACCTCAGTAACATCCCACCAGACATCTCTCCCTTTACCAGATCCTCCGGAAGAAGATGAAAGGCCAGCCCAGATATCAAATTCAATTGCTATTTCCACATTTACAGATTTCTAAGTTAAGGCCTACGTACTCAAAGATCTAATAGATTTTTTTTAATTAATCAAAGCCCTTCAAAGTTAAGGCAGAGCAGATACCAGCCCCCCTTTCAACTTCATCTTCACGGATGACGCATAGCAAGACTCCACAATTCAGTTAATCACTCATCATGTAAACAAAGAAACCTCTCGAGAGCCAAAGAGCAACATGTGCATGGATTCAGGATGCAGAAGGGTTTTTTTTCAACAGGAACAATGCAATCTATTCAGTAGAGAAGAGCACACCGCGCCAATTAAATATGTTGGGTTCCATAATTATAACTGCAATAATGAATGGAAAGGAGTGTTATTGCTGCACAATGCATGTCTGTATCCCAGTCGGCAATTTGTCTCTGGTCTGATCCCTTTAGATTCTTCCTCTGATTAGATCTTACTGCAGATTACTCTCTACTACAAATGTATCTATTGCGTTGACTCCCCCTACTCCCCACCCAACATAAGGTTTAGCTTTAACAGAGAAATTTAAGCACCTCCCTCCCCCAAAATAAGTATGTTGTCTGGTCACAGTTTTGTATTTTCTAAAACATTTGTAACTACCAGGTCGCAATTAACATTTTCCCTAGTAAAACCAAAAGCTAGGAATAAGATTTTCAGACCCGCCTTTCTCTCCCCAAAAGAGACACAGAGCTCTCCTCCCCACCCACCCCCACCATCTCCAACAGCGAGAGGCAGGCTGAGCAGGCAGGGTCTTCCCTCCTGGAAAGTCCAGTGGAATGGGGGGCGTGGACCAGCTGTGAACCTGAAGAGACTAAATTGGAAAGACTTTCACACACAAAGTTAATTCAGAATGGCTTAGTCACTGGTTGCAACCATCTCGGAAATCTGAAGAATTTCATTCTGGACCATATGTGCATACGGTTTCTCTTATCCTCACGCTTATGCTTCAGTGGGTTCAATAAATTTTAGAAATAAATTACCTCCCAGTACTTCACCATAACAGTCAGACTTCCTGGCCTTTCCACACTCAGGCCAGACTTTCTGTGTGTATGTGTATAATTTGTTTAACCTTCTATTAAACCCTCTACTGATTTCCCACAAATAGGATTTAAATTTTGGAACCGTACATGTACTTAGATGCTTTGGTACCTGCAAAGCAGCACCCGAACCACTGGCACCTTTTTTCCTCCCCTCCCGTTGGCAGGTAGGCTCACAAAGAAGATTCTGTTTCTAGAGAAAGCTCCCAGCAAAGCTCGGGCTTTTTAAGCATCTCAATCTTATCTCCTGGCACCAAACGCTAGGGCCCAGCCAGTCTGCACAGGGTTAAGAAGGCCACACACCCGCTCCTGTTCTTTTCATCGAGGCGCACTCCCCAGTGCAAACCTCTTCCCGTTGGCCACGGGTATTGGTTTGTCACAACTGTAAACAGCTCTTAAGATCAGTCCCAAAGGCCAGGCTTTGCAGGTGCAGCAAGTGTGTCACACAATACGATATTTACAAATAGCCCGAAACAACACGACTCTGCCTCACGCAGCTTGACTGGGAAGTTTGACAAAATCCTCTCCCACAAGGAACCAAGTGCTGTAGGAAACACGTCTCAGGGTCTGCAAGCCACGCATTAACTTTGCACTGGGTTTTCAGAATTCCCTCTAAAGATCTTCAAATGCACTACACGCAGTCTTTTTTAAAGGGACAATAAACGGTGAGCACAGAATGGTAACAGCAGTAATGAAACTGTTTGAGTAATTAACATGGTCAGGCATCGTCCTATCCTCTCCGGTCTTGCTCTTTCAACACTGCTGCTGTGTTTCTGGCCGGGATGACTGAAGGGGAAAGCCACCGGATACTGCCCACACACCAGAAAGAAAAAGAGCACATCACTTCTATCGACATTTAGTCACTGGCTATTCCCCATTTTTCTTTCACCGAAACCCTTATACAGCCACAGTCTGGTTGCTTTCAAGTATATGGATTAATTTATTGCAGGTTCCGAGCCTATGAATTTAGGCTAATTTGCATGGCTAAGTAGAAACGCTCCGAACACAATTAGACAAGAGATCTTTAGTAGGAACAGATCTTTAGTAACTCTGGGTTAGAGACTGCTAACCTAAAAGAGGATTTCAGTGTGGGAGTTCATTAATTCATTCAATAAATATTTATCGGACCCCTAACATGTAAACGGCACTGTGCTAGGTGGCATATAAAATTAACTTAGCTACATATATATAATCAAGCTCCTATTCTGGCCGTATTTATAGTTTGGTACGATGAAATGGAAACACATAACTAATCAAAATGGAATATTATACATCTAAAGAATAAGGAGTTCAGATGAAGCCAAGGAGATCGAGGAAGGCGTCATCTTCACATAGAAATGTAAAGGGTGAATAGTATCTCAATATAAGGAGAGATAAATGATAAATATTCTTAGGGGTAAGCAGCTGCCAACCACGGATGGCAAAGTGAGACAAAGACTGGCAGGGGGAGCAGTTGGTGAGCCCAGCAGGCCAAAGAAATGTGCTTTTAGAGCAGTGAAGATCTGGAGCCAGGTAGGGACAAGACCAGTATTAAGGAAGATAAATCGGTCTACAGTACATGGGACAGACGGGGTCTGTATGGACAAAAGCCACAAGGGAATAAATAGCTGACCCTGAACCGTGGCAATGGGAAGTCCGATGTAAGAAAGGTTTTATCAGAAAGGTCAAGAGAACCTGGGGACAAGTGACGCCTGAGGCACGGAAGGAAGATGAAGAGGTCTGCGGACACTCAGGCGTGGGGCTGCCTGTAAGGACGGACTGCTAGGAAAGGAAAGAGGGCGTGGACAAGGACAAACCCGGCTTAGGACCTGGCGTGGGTGCTGGTTGCAGGCACAGCCTTTCTAATTAGGGGCTCTGTCTTTTTGGTGTATATCTATTATCTGTTTGGGAACAGAGATGGGGAATCGGGAGAGAAAGTCCTGTCTCAGACAAGAGAAGGTTTGGGGAACAGTGGGACTCTAAGGGGTGGCAATAACAGCAGGCAGTTGGCATTGTAGTTCAGGTTTAAAAAAAGGGGGGGTGGGAGGGGGGTCGGCAGGAAAGAGCAACCCTTGAAGCCGTGGGAGTGAATAAGGTCAAGAATGCCAAAGCGGGCGCCCATGGAAATGAGAGAAGAAAGCATCTGAGGACAAGACACGGGGAAACATTTAACCGAAAAAGAGCCTGCACGAGTGCCACCCAAAAAAAGCCACCCCCCACTAAAAGGCAGGAGCAGTGCTGCAGAAGCAATGGAGTTTTTAAAAGGAAACAAGTTAATGGTGCCACAGACGGTAAAGAGCACGCTTAACCAAGGGCCCCGGTGGTGTTGCTTGGTGACCTTGAGGAGTACCTCCGCGCAGCACGGGGACAGGGGGCGAAATTGAGGGTCCGATCCCCAACAGCAGATCGTTTCAGCGGGGCAAATCCGCGGCAGGAGAGCAGCAAGGCAGGCAGAAGTTACACTCACTGGAGAGCAACGGCCTCGCACGTGACCTTGCGTGACATCCAGCAGCCAAACGTGGGCCCCTCGGGTTATCCGCCAGCCGTCCTGCTCCGCGCCCCGTCACCCGCGCCGCTGCGCTCCCGGGATTTAGGTCTGCGCGCCCCAGCAACCAGCGCTCAGCAAGGTGGGCTGGCGCCATCCGCGGCCTCTGCTGATCCGCTGCGTCTCATCTACTACTGAATGAAAACGCAGAACACCAGAGCAGAGACCCGGGAGCCTATTAAATATTCTACAATTTCTTTTTGGTGTGGAGGAGGAGGAGGGAGGAAAGAAAGGAAGTCAGAAAACCATCATTACGGTGGGAAATAGCTGAGTATCAACAAGGTAAGGGGTGTAATCTAACAAGACTTAATTGTTCTGTCCCAGCACAGCCTGGGAGTCTATTTGCTGGACTTGAAGGCAGGAAAGGCTTAAGGAAGGCCCTTCAAGGTTGTATATCGGTCAACAGAACTAGCACCTATATCGACCTTTTTTCAAGGGTTCACACATAAGAGGCAGTGGGGTAAAGGATGAAAAGGGCAGAAATGAGGAAGGGGAAAGAGGCAGGGACATCACTCTGCTCTGCAGCGGGGCGGGGTGGGGGGTAGTGAGATATGACCTGACCTACAAAAGCCCAAGGTTAGCACTTAAGACAGCTGTCAGGAGTAGATTTCAGAGCGCTAACCCTGTAAGACTTATTAAAACATGGATCCTTCCAGAAAAATGCACACAGAACACGGCATGCAATTTGGGAGACTCACAAACCTGACTGAAGGTGATCCATGGGTCTCCCCAGGGGAGATCACAGACTGTGTGGTTAGCCCCTCTGCTTTAGCTCACCAGCTTGTTTTTCTAGTTCCTACAACTTCTGACCACAACCACTGGAATAAGTGTATTCCTACCTCCCTTCACTATCACCTCTCCTACAGGAAAAAATAGCAGAGGCTAACTCCCAATATCCACATTAGCTACAATATTTGTATTTTCTGGTCTCAGGTAATCACTTCACATGTCATTAGCCATCTCCAAATAAAAAAACAAAAAAAATTCCAAGCCAAAACTGATGCCCGTGTCAGAATTACTTTTCACCTACACACAGCGGCCAAACTTTAAAAGAGAATGGGGTATATGTGTACATTCATGTTTCAGAATCCTATTATAGGAAAGTTAATACAGATCTGCTTCCCTTCCTTTGTAAAATTCCAGGCACCTGACATTTTGCTGCCATTGGGTGTTCTCTGAAAGGTTATGTTTTTATAATGGAAAAATTCTCACTGACCCACTGGGGTTTCTACTTCCTCACTCATCAATTAAAATCATCAGCAAATTTCAGCTTGCTTTAGTGAAGTACAGGTGAGTGTTTTAAGGCTCCCAGCCTACAACAGGAGAGGACATCGTTGAAAGGCCACGTCCACCTGGTCATTTACCAATCTACACCTGAAGCTTGAAAACAAAAAGCTTTCGGGGGGGGGAAGCCAAATTTTCTACAGAAATACTCAATTTTCCAGCTCCCAGGTGCACGTTAATTCTTTCCCCTCGGGCCCATTACCACTTGTACGAAATGCTGCCTTATCTTCGGAGATGAATCATCTTCCATTCAGACTTTCTGCAGCCTTGTTTGCCGGGGTCTGCTGATGGGGACTGGGGAGGCACTCTGCATCTACCCCCTTTTCCTTTACGTTGAATCAATTAGCAATGTTAAATATTTAACACATTAGTCTTATTTCACTGAACAAAACAAGGCGCAAGCAGCCTGGGTAGTGGCAGCACAAGATAGGGAATGGACCGGACGTGGAGAAAATCGAATGAAGAGAAAAGCATGTTTTCGGTGAATGTGTATTTTAAAATATATAAAAATCTATTCACAATTCACTGAAGATGGATTGCTTGTTTCTTTCCTTTTCCTGACAGGTCCTGAATCTTTATAGAGAACATTAAATTAAAGCGCATAATGGGTTTATGTAGCGTAGTGCACATTGGAGACATTAGTCACGTCCCTGAAGCATTTTTCTCGTTTTCTAAGCCTGACTTAAACCCCATTTCCCCATTGATGAGGGAAGTCCACACGAACCCACAAACCACATCTGCACTCTGGTGTGCCTTTTTCCACATTCGGTGTTGTCAACAGAGGCTGCTGACCTGCACTCAAAATCATCCCAGATTATTACATTTCCAGAACAGTTTACAGGAAACACTGAAAAGCTAATAGGGTCATTCTAGGGAGAAATGATTTTGTTCTCTCCCCCCGCCCCGCCCCCCACCTATAAAACACTGTGGCATTAAGTGGCAGAGGGAAAAAACAAAACACAAAAACTCTGAGCTGTCCCACAGAACCCTGAATAGATGAGTTAGACAATTTCTACTCAAGCACACAGGCCAAATCCGAGCGTGATACAGCTAGAAGCTTAGAAGCAACACCAGGTCACTTGGGGATGTCGTCGGTGTGGTCAGGCACATTCTGTGCGAGTATCAGCATACTTTATCAATCTCCTAATCTAGTATGATGCTTTAAAGAGATTACCGGGAGGCACTCCTGTCTATCTAGCACGGAGTTTACAATGTTACCACATCGGGCTGCCCCATGGAAATGCTCTTTAAGAGCTCCACAAACTGTACAACTGCTTAGCAGGGCAAATCCAATGCTAATGAGGAAATGGAAAAGAACCAGTGGTTTTTGCCATGTAGCCAGATTTCATTAGCATTATACAAACCCCTGCGTCATATTATTTTTTTTTTTTTTTTTTACTGTGAAATGATTACAGCCCTTGATCTCTGTCTGCCTGGGAGCACCACCACCCCAGCCCACGTTGTCAAGGCCTGAAGGAAAAAGGCATTTTGATGGGGTTCAAAGAGAAAAATAAGGTTCCTATGGCAAGCTTCCACAATAATCTACTGTTTGAATCTGGCGGTAGTCTCATCCTACCCTTAAACAAGTACCTTTTAGTGGTTCTAGACAGCTATATTCTGAATGACAGGAGAGGTATTTATAAAACTTAAAATCAGCGGAAAGAAGAGGTCTGGTTAATGCCTTGGCATATGAAGCCCACAGACTTCCCATAGGGATCTCAAGGAGGAAATAAATTTACTTTGGTTACAACAGCTAACATTGACAGAGCCCTTACCAAGTGTCTTATACTGCAATAAGCATTTTACAGATATAAACAGACAGAGATATATATTCTCACACCCTCACAAGGGAGAGATTAGAACAGAATCTCTGCAGATTAGAATGATGTCTAACAGATAAGAAAACTAGGGCTCAGACAGGTTGAGTTACCTGCACAAAGTCACACAGCTGGTATGGGAAAAGCTAAATCTTAATCCTGAAGGGTCTTATTCTAGAATCTACTCTCTGAATGTGAAGTCCTTAGATTCCACCCCCCGCCCCACCCAAGTGGTCAGTTTTGACCAGTCTCTCTAACATTTTATAGGAAAGAAAAGCACAACTGACGTTGTTTACGTTTTAAGGGGTGAATTTAAAATGCATTTGCCTGGGTTTTCCTTGGTGTTTTGATGAGCACATTAGCATTAATTCTAGAACAGATTTCTGCTGGAATGGGTACCAAGTAATTTACTGCCTCCCAGTTCAGAGTGGGCAGCAAACCTGATTTCCATGTATCCAATCCATAATGCATTATGGGACTCCAGCAATACAACCAGGATTTTCAGAGATGTTCACTTAACCATACAGGTAATTAATAATTGATAGGTTATTTACTTTCTGGTCAAAACACTTAGAGCTACAAATGCTATGAAAAAGCCTCCAGCACTTCCCCCACCTTGGGCCACCCTAGCACCCCCAAGGCCTCCAAGCACCCTAGGTCTACAAAGGTTCTTGGTCCACCAGAGTGAACGAAGGCAGAGCTAGTTTGACATTTCCTGCTGACTGTGATTAGAACATCTTTTAATGAAGCTCACTTCAAATCATTTTAAATCCATTTGCTCATGTCAACATCAATGTACTCAGCATTATCTACCAATTAGTAAACCGGAAAATATTCTTTAGATAATCTGAAATCTCGGTAAAATATTCAGCATGCCATTCATTTACTATAAACTGCCCTGTAAAAACAAATTAGCAAAACCAGCTGTCACAGGACAACATAAACATCCATTAATACAGCCCGACTACTTCAGTCTCTGGCGAGATTTTTTAAGGAAAGACAAAACGCGGTAAAGATGTAAATCAACAAGAATTTCCAATGCTTAGCACGCCTTCATGCCAGCACGCTGCACCAATATTCAAGTGTGCATTTGCCTCCCCTACGCGTGAGATCGAACTTGGACTGGGAAGAAAGGGGTTAAATGAAACATTCTGGACAGTTCTTTTACTCAGGAGCTCAAGGCTTTGTGCTGCAGTAAGTCTAGAAAGCCAGAAGAGTTCTAACATATGTCATGCTTCATAAAGATCAGAAATGTCAAAGAGCATGAAAGCTGACCAAAGAGGAATGTGACTATGAATATGCAAAGGAGCAATCAATTCAATCGCAAGACCCTGATTTTGCACGACTCACTTCTACAACACTGCAGAAAGAATGCACCTTCCAAACTTACAGGAAGCCGGGGAGTAAGTACATCACTTAGCAGCCAACATTGACTCGTCCTTTCCACAAATCAGCCTGACAAAATTCTATAATTTAAATATGGCAATATTTCAATAGCCACCTTCCACTTAGGACTCTTTCAGTATTTTTCATTTTAATGCATTGGTTATAAATAAACTGCGGCAGCACCTGTTAAGAGGGATTAAAAACGCTTTTATATTATGAGAGACCGGGTGAGAGCTTGCTCTCTGATGAACACACTCGTGATACGCAGAAGACGTCTGTAGTGAAAGAGCAGTCTTCTTCAACAATGATTTCGATTTCAGAATCTAAATTAGGCCTCAGTCACTGATGACTACTTCGACCTTCTAAACGATATGGAACACTTCAGAGTGGGTACCTAACACAAAGGCTGCCGATCACGGAATGGAATGTGCTGGAAGGCGCAAACCCAACTGATTGAACGTAGAAAGGCTGGAGGACACACAGGCCTGCGCTTTCCTTCAGAGGGCCATGATCCCAAAATGATGGATGGAAGCACCGGAACCAGTACCAAAGATGCCCAGGTCCACAAAGTGTTCCCCAGGCCACTCAACTTGCTAGGACCTTGCCATGATGAGTTTTACTAAGCATATCAAGGCATAAAGGAAAACACTCTAAAATGGGGGACTTGTCCCCAAGCCCCTCCTCAAAAGCTGTGAGGCATGGAGAAAAAGGAGCCGTTAATAGGGCCAGTTGGATCAATACCATTGTAATCTTAAAGCTTTTTCCAAAATGATGAAAGAAAGCTAAGATATTCTCATTTGTTCAAGAGTGAATGTGTTTACAGGTATGGTAGGGTTTGCTTCTAACTCTGCAGCAAGCCGAGGCTAAAACATCAGGACCCTTAAACAAAAGGGGAGAAAATTTTTTCTTTAAATCACAAATCAAGTCACATCTATGCATCCTCTGGAGAGAAATCATAAACTTAAGTTTACACTTCTCTTCTTGACATTAATTATTAAGAAAAGCTTTTCATCTTGATTATAGCCATTAATAAATTAAAAGTGAATATATTTCTATAAGTATTTCATTTCATAACCAGGTGCTACACTCAGCCTGTGGGTTTCATATACAAAGAGACTCATTAAGAGCATTCTGCATATGGTATCCATAAGAAAGTAGAAACTAAGAATTTGCAACCTGCAAAATTCGCTACTTCCAGTATTTACCAGAATTCACCATTTTTCCAAGTACGGCAAAACGGGTGCATGCTCACTGAAAAAAAAAAAAAAATTAAGCTAAAACACAAGAAAATAAAATTCCAAATAAGACTGTAAAGCACCACATTATGTGAGATGGGACAGGACTGAGAAAGAAAGGCTCCGGGACAGCCAGATTGAGGGCTTTCGCTACAATAACGAGGGCTCGCCCAGAACAGGTGATCTGCCAAATCCAGAAGAACAGATAAAACTTCATGAAAGGATATTTGTTTCACTCGTGAAAAGACTAAAATTTCTAAAGAAAGCAAGTAATAACTTAGTTGTCCTGGAAATGGCCAACGTACCTTATGTCTTAGCAGTGTGTGGCTCTTTCAGAAAGGCAAAAAAGAATCTGCCGGTGGCAGGGGGTGGGGTGGTAGACTCCTTATTATAGTTCTCTTGTGGGTTTTGGATTTTGAATTTTTAAAAAGAAGTCAGATGCTCCAAATTTTCATTTATCCCAGGGTTAGTAAATAAACCTAAGTCTACAGGAAAATCCAGACAAGGGCATGACATCTACCTGAAATGCAAAATACAGATTCTACCCTATTAGAGGCTGGCTTAAGAGTTAAACAGTTCTGCCAGAACAAACACTTACGTAAGCTCAGATTTCCATTTCCATAATCAGAGTTATGTCTAACTACAATCACCTACCTTTCCTACAAGGCACCTCAACCACTCCATTATAATAATAATAGCTAACACTTACACAGTGCTTCTTCCTATGTCCTGGGGACTATCCTAGTGATTTTATATATATTAACCAATTTTAATTCAACAATTCTATAAGGTGGACGCTACTATCCTGTTTTATAAACTGGGTACTGAGGCCCAGACAAGGTCAATGACTTGCCTGAGGTCACAAAGGACATAGCAGGGCCAGGACTGGAACCCCAAGTGGGCTGAAGTCAGGTGTGGCAGACATGGCTTTTGGACGGCATGAAACCAAGTCGTCTCTTAACCCTGTAAGTGAAGCTGTTAATCACGACCGTATTATCCTCAATTTCCAGAGCTTCTGTTTTACCTTCCGATTCTGTAACTTTGGATAAGTTACCAATCTGCCCATCTATTTCCCAATCAGAAAAATTTCATAATGCTGCTTCATAGGATACTGGGAGATACGATACAATGCGAGTTAAGGCACTTTGTAAACTACAACATTTGTCTGAAATGTTAGTTGCCATTATAACGATTAAACTTTTCATAATGTCATCTTCTCGCCTCCACATTAGACCACTGGACAGGTCCATTAATTAGATGTGTTAAGAATAAAAACTAAATAAAGAACCAAGTGCCAGAGTAGTTTGAAATTGTCTTCAAGTAGTACTGATTAAACTAGCCATTGACAATGAAACAACATTCTTGGTAGGGCATTGTGTCAAAAAGCCCATTTAGCTGGCCTAATTTATTCCACTGGAAAAAAAAACCATAAAAACCTTACAGATACTATTAGAAAGTAAGCTCTCGTCCATTAAAAGTACAGTTGAATGGGAAAATTTTAAGAAATGCAATACATTTGTCAAAAAGTCAAGTAATATTTCTTGCCATTCATTAACAATTATAAAGCACTAAAACTTCAAAGCCTGTACAAATTAGGGTGCCCGCACAGAAAAGAACCGTGAAATACTATATATCACTCAATACATTTACTAGGTGCCTAATATGCAGACACTGGAACTGCTTTGATGCAGTGTTTAAAAAACAAAAGCCCTGTGCTAGTAGAGTTAATAATAAAAGGTACCATTTAGAGAGCCCCTAACGTAGGACAGGGATTGTGCAAGGATATTACCTACCAAACCTTAATCCCTGCGATCCAACAATAGGCAATAGGCTCCTAATTTTTCAAATGTAGGGCCAAACATGTGCATGGATTACTGTAAGGAAGTAAAGGACCCAGACGTCCAAAGCGGCCTCACTGTCTGCAGTGCAAGCTCCCTTTCCTCACATCATCCAAAGTGTCTCAGACTTTAACCAGAACACCTCTAACACCAGTGGAGAGGGAATTCATGCACCAGGTATCTTGAGACCCAGCCAGAGTACAGAGCGTGGCTAGCCCGAAGAATTTTATGCCCGTTTTACATTCTGTTCTATGGGGTAATTTATGGGCTTTATTTTTAAGTTTTTTCCTCAAATCTTCTAGTGAAATTGACATACCCAAAATTAGGACCAAGTAGATCCTATGCTAGTGTCAGGGAATGCATTATACCATCCTACCCGTTGAAAAGATGGAACGCACATATGGCAAATCAACCAAACCCCTTACAGAGGGGCCTGATCAACAAAGAGACAGGAGCACAGTATAAGATGAACACCTGTTACTCAGAGAGTAAACTGAGCCTTTCTCAAGGAAGAGAATTTTGAACCGGATACTTCAAGCGAAGAATTAGAAATGGCTACAAAAGAGAAACAGGTATTCAAATTGAAGGGGGAAAAAGTGACAGATGCAAAGAAATTGAGGGAGCGAAGAAACCCGGTAAGGCTACCCAGCATTCGGGAATGAGTATGTAGACGTGGGTGTCCTTAGGGCAGCGACTGCCAAGCAAGAAAGCACCTGAAGGACTTGTTAAACGCACATCACTGCCCTTCCCCGACCCCACCAAAAGTTCCCAATTCCCCAGGTCTGGAGTGGGGCCTGAGGATTTCCATTTCTGAGTATTCTCCAGCGATGCTGCTGCTGCTGGCCTGGGCACCAGGCTGGCTGTGTTTCAGGGGGATCAGAGGGAGGAGAGAGCATGCCCGCTTGCAGTGTGCTGGAGGGCTGCGAAGAGCAATGGCCACTGAGTCATGCATGCCCTGGCTTAGGATCTGCAGAGGTCCTGGCTGAGATGGGGAGCATTCTGCATGGAATGAGTAGTGAACCGGGTAATGAAACAAGATTTGGTCTGGCATGCAGGGGGTGCACGTACAGGAGCTGGTAAGGCACTGAGCTAAGCAGATGGCTGTAAATCAAGGAAAGAGGAAGAGAGAACAAGGGGCCATGGAAGGCACAGTAAGGAGAGGAGCTGGGTCCAAACCAACTACATAGAAAACAATCAGCAGAAATTGGCTATGGACTGGCCAGGGAGAAAGAGGTCAAAAATGACTGTGAGTTCCAAAGAGTAAGTCTGTCTTACAGAAGATGGAGGGGAAATTGAGAACGGCTGCTGATTTGTAAGGGTGAGGAGAAACAGTTTGTGTCTAAGTTTCTGGTATCAAAAGGCCATCTTGGAAGCTGTAACCTAGGGTTACGTAGACAGCAGAGCCCACAGAGGGAAAGGCAGTTTAACAGAACGTAGATCTGGGTTTTAGAGTCCTTGGTCTTTAGAAGAAGGGGAATAAACAAATGGGTTCTCAGAAGGAAAAGCATATATAAGAATAGAGTGCCACCTTGGGGCGCCTGGGTGGCTCAGTCAGTTGGGCGTCCGACTTCAGCTCAGGTCACGATCTCACGGTCCGTGAGTTCAGGCCCCACGTCGGGCTCTGGGCTGATGGCTCAGAGCCCGGAGCCTGCTTCCGATTCTGTGTCTCCCTCTCTCTCTGCCCCTCCCCCATTCATGCTGTCTCTCTCTGACTCAAAAATAAATAAACGTTGAAAAAAAAAAAAAAGAATAGAGTGCCACCTTAAAAGTCATCACAAGAGGGACGGACGCCTGGGTGGCTCGGTCGGTTATGATCTCACAGTTTGTGATCTCACAATTTGTGGTTTGAGCCCTGCATCCGGCTCTGCGCTGACAGCTAACAGCCTGGAGCCTGCTTCGGATTCTGTCTCCCTCGCTCTCTGCCCCTCCCCTGCTCATGCTCTGTCTCTTCTCACTCCCTCAAAAATAAATAAACATAAAAAACAAAAGTCATCACAAGAAAAAAAAAAATGCCGTAGCCATGCACGGTGACAGATTTACCAAGATGTCACAATGCATACCAATATCAAATCATTATGTCGTACACTCGGAACTAATAAGGTGAGAGATCAATTTTACCTCAGTTAAAAAAAGGGAACTGAGTGCCTAGGCTACAGTCATTAGAGAGGACTCTCAAAGTAAATGCTTCCATCACTAAATACATCTAGGTACATGTGTATGCCTAGTTATGAACCTATCGAAGTACAAGCTTAGTTTTTAAAAATCAGAAGTTAAATATGGCATTCTTCAAAATCCCCCAGTTTGCCAATATTGGAATGTTCATTGATTATTCGCTGCCACATTAATGTCACTCTCTCACCTCTCACCAAGTTCCCCGCAGAAGCCATCTGGATGCAAGTCTGTGTTCTCACATTCACAAATCCTAAACATTCTTTTCTTACCGTATAAGGAACACATTTCTAGTGCTATTGCTCTCTTTAAAATAAAGGAAAATGACCTACAGCTATCCTGGATCGAGAAAAGATTGTTGTACCTTGTTAAAGATACTGATAACATTGTCTGATAATTAATAGCCTGAGTGCAGGGGTGGGGATGGGGCAGGGGGCCTGGGGCGGGGGGGGGGGGGGGGACGGACTCTGATTTCACATTTCAGATAACTCTATGAGATCCACTTGTCACACCTTCCAAAGACATTTCCACGAAAATTTTCAAGAGAAATAACTAACATGAGGACAGGTTAGCGCTAAGCGTCACGTGGGTTTGAGCATCAGAGAGAGCACTGGTCTGAGTGCTCCATCAATCGGGTGCTCGCTGAATTACCTCAGGCAAGGTGCTTAATTTGACTAGGACTCAGTCAGTTTCCTCATCAGTCATCTGAGGTTTAAAACGAATCTATCTCAGCTGACCAAAAAGACCAATTAAACAGAAAGAAGTCCAAAAATAGAACCACGCAAACATGGCCAACTGATGTTCGACAAAGGTACTGAGGTAATTCCAGAGAGAGAGGATAGTCCCTTCAACAAATGGCTCTAAAACATTCATATGCAACAGGGATAAACTGTATGCCAGCTACCTTCTACAGAGTTCACTCAGAATGAATCACAGACCTACATGCAAAATGCAAAGCTATAAAACTTTTTTTTAATGTTTATTTATTTTTGAGAAAGAGAGCGCACACATATGGGAGGAGTAGAGAGGGAGGGAGACAGAAACTGAAGCAGGCTCCTCGCTAACAGCATAGAGTCCGCACAGAGCCCGACGCGGGGCTCGAACCCATGAACCGTGAGAACATAACCTGAGCCGAAGTCCAACACTTAACCAGCTGAGACACCCATGTGCCCCAAACTATAAAACTTGTAGAAGAAAACCAGCCAGAATCTTCATTACCTTGAGTCAGGCAGTAATTTCTCACTTACTTCATTGAAAAGCATATTCCATCAGAGGCTAAATTAATAGACTTTACAAGAATTAAAAACTCAGGGAAGGCCGCGATTAAGAGAGCAAAGACAAGCTAGGAACGGGAGAGACAATGCAAAGCACACATCAGACAAAGGCTTATCCGCAGCCCCAGGACTCGTAGCACTCAAGAGTGGGAAAAAAAACCATTTTTTTAAAGGGACAAAATATATGAACAGAAAACACTTTACTGAAGAAGATACCCAGACAGCATATAAGCACACGAAAAGGTGCACAACACTAGTCATTAGGGACGTACAAAATAAAGCCACCGTTAGAAGGTGCAGGACGGTCAGTAAGGCATCCTCCAGCCTGGGAAGGCACTCTAAGACCGAAAAGCAAAGTATGCCTCTCCATTCCCTTTACACAGAGTCTCTTTCAGGGTAACTTAGCGCCGGAGGATGGATCCAGGCAGACGGGCAGCCTTTCTCTGCAGGTATTCTCAGCCCAGTCTGAACCTTAGTCCCCAGCTTTTATGGAGCAAGGGGCATGGTGGTGAGGTCACAGGGTAGTTATCGAAAGTGGGGGCCTTCTGGGCACCACCTTAGGGAAGATCAGAACAAGCCTTCCCGCATTCCAGTCAGAGCATACGTTAACCTCTGTGGGACCTGGAACACACAGCCCTGAGGGAGGTCATTGTGCGGCAAGAACAAGATGGAGGGCCAAAGGTAGGGTCAGTAGTGTCAGCCCTCCTACAGCCATCATGAAATACCACCATACATCTGTAAGATATGTAGCTGTAGACTATACAGATTTAGGGCTAAAATTAAGCACACACGCACGGACAATATTAAGTGCTGAAAAGGATACAGAGCAAACGGTATTCTTATGCACTGCGGCAGGAATGAAAAATGGTACCCCCACTCCAGAAATGAGTTTGGCAGTCTAAGAGTTAAACATGTACATCCCGTATGACCTGGCAATCCTACCTCTAGGCATCATATTCAAGAGAAATGAAAACAGATGTCCACAAAAAACACTTGCACGCAAATATTTATAGCCACGTTTCTCAGATTGCTCCAAACTAGAAAGAGCCTTAAGGTCCTTTGACAGATGAATGGATAAACTGGTATACCCACACAATACAAAGGGATGACCTACTAACACATGTGACGACATTGATGAATTCCAGATACAATGTGTTAAATGAAAGAAGCCAGATTCAAAAGATTGCATCCAGTACGATTCCATCTACGACATGGTAAAAAAGATACAAAACCACAGGAATGGAGGACAGACCGGTCGCTACTTGTTTCGGACTTTTGTGAATTAAAAGTTAGGCAGACTAAAGTCCATTCCCTAAGCTTACACTAAAGGGCTTAGATGAACAAATGTAACGCTAGGGGTGCCTGGGTGGCCCAGTCGGTTGAGCATCAAACTCACAGGTTCAGCTCAGGTCATGACCTCAGGGTTCATGAGTTCCAGCCTTGCATCAGGCTCTGACAGCACGGAACCTGCTTGGGATTCTCTCTCTCCCTCTCTCTGCCCCTCCCTCTCTCATGCTGTTTCTGTCTCTCTCAAAATAAATAATAAGCTTTAAAAAGAAACAAATAAATGAATATAACGCTAAAGGAAGTAGACGTCCTATCCTCCTAAGAAGAAATGCAGACATACAGCATAATAAATCACAGAACTCCAAGAATCAACTCAAAAGATGTCAAAGAATACTTAAAAAAATTTTTTTTCACCGTAATCTTGGCAAATGTACTAAACCCTGTGCATAAAGAACAAAATAAAAGCAAGCCATATGACTTTTTTAAGCAGCCAAGTCTTCTGGATATAAAATGTTGAATTTGTCTCCCTCTCTTTTTTAAATAATCCTGGGGTGCCTGGGTGGCTCACTCGGTTAAGCAGCTGACTTTGGCTCACGTCATGATCTCGCGGTCCGTGAGTTCGAGCCCCGCTTTGGGCTCTGTGCTGACAGCTCGCAGCCTAGAGCCTGCTTTGGGTTCTGGGTCTCCCTCTCTCTCAGCCCCTCCCCCACTCATGCTCTGTCTCTTTCTCTCAAAAATAAATAAATATTTTTTAAAAATCAAATTAAATAAACTTTACACCCAAAGGGGGTTGGAACTCACGACTCCCAGGTCAAGAGTCACAGGCTCTTCCACCTGAGCCATCCAGACGCCCTGTAAACATGTGAATTTTTAATAACAAATCCTTTACATTTTCCCTTTGTGTCACTGCAAAATTTTATATTTACCTTCAAAATGAAAGGTTTATTTTACAAATTATTTAATTGAATTCCATACACCTCCCTTAAAATCAAATTAAACCACCAATATTTTTAAATGTTTATTTATTTTTGAGAGAGAGAGAGAAAGAGAGAGCACATGCACTGAAGCAGGGGAGGAGTAGAGAGAGAGGAGGACAGAGGATGTGTGTTAACAGCACACAGCCCGATGCTGGGCCTGACTCAAGAACCCTGAGATCATGACCTGAGCCGAAGTCAGACCCTTAACCGACTAAGCCACCCAGGTGCCCCAACCATGAAAACGTTTTTAAGAGCAGAGGAAAGGTTTGGCTACAAAAGGTCAGCATGAGTGGGTGTAGGTAAATGAGGGAACGGTATCCTGAGTGGCAGTCATACACCATGGAGTAGTGACACGACTATGCATTCATCAGAAGTTATAGAACTGTACCCTCAAAAGAGCAAATTTTAGGGGGCGCCTGGGTGGTTCGTCGATTAAGCATCCGACTTCAGCTCAGGTCAGATCTCACACTCTGTGAGTTCAAGCCCCACATCAGCCTCTGTGCTGACAGCTCAGAGCCTGGAGCCTGCTTCGGATTCTGTGTCTCCCTCTCTCTGACCCTCCCTCATTCACGCTCTGTCTCTCTCTGTCTCAAAAATAAACATTAAAAATAATAATAATAATAATAATAAAAAAAGAGCAAATTTTAGCTTATGTAAATTTGACAACAAATTCCTAAAAGCATCAATTAAACAAAGTATCCCTAGAAACACTACCTATTCGTAGAATAGTTGTGAGAACTTACCAAGATGATGGATTTAATGTGCTCAGAGTAAGCACTCGGTACATCTTGAAATTATTATGGTATTGCCATGGTCACAGTATTCAGTATGCAATTCACATTCAAACCACATCAATTCATTTATCAAGGATCAATTCTGTCCTGGCACAGAGCTGGCTTCTGTAGTCAATAAAGACGTATATTTACGTCCACACTCTCAAGAGCCTCAAGAAGGTAACTTATGTACTGGTTACACATCTAAAAAGCAAGTTCAAAATTCAGTTAAAATTACTTAGGAACAAAGTCAACACTAAACTATCAACAGTAAAAGATGACCAAGGCCAGATAATCCAAGATCATTTCCATGTAGTTTTTAAGTGTACTGGGTGAGCAGTGATTTGTTTGCCTTTCCTTTTCACAGAGGCGGAATTACCTCACCTTTGAGGCTCAACCAGAGAGCCTGAGGCCAACATTACAATGGATTCCTAATCTCTAGGCAGGCAGGCATCAGTAGATGGCAGTCATGGGGGGGGTGGGGGGGGTAGGGGGAGGTGGTGGCCGGGGGCAGGCTGGGTGATAGAAGGCACCCTAACCCTAGAATTAAACACTCTGTGGGCATGATCCACACAGAGTAAATGCAGACTTTATTAGCACCACTGAATACTCAGACTACTCAACATTTACACGATAAAAGAGTCAGGATGATAAAGACTTCCTGGTTTAAAATTCCCCTGGAAGTAAGAGGGCTTAGAAATCAACAACTGGGGGCACCCGAGTGGCTCAGTGGGTTGAGTATCCGACTCTTGGTTTCGGCTCAGGTCATGATCTCACAAGTCAGGAGTTCGAGCCCCACATCGGGCTCTGTGCTGACAGCGCGGAGCCTGCTTGGGATTCTCTACCTCCCTCTCTCTCTGCCCCTCCCCCACTTGCTCACTCGCACGCTGTCTCTCTCAAAAACAAATAAACAAACATTTTTTAAAAATCAACAATTGTATATACCTCATATTGCAGTAGCTTCACTTGGGCATCCTACTATGCTGGTGAGCCATGGCACATACACCATAACTGAAAGTTAGCACGCTCACTTCTACAGAAAATGACAGGCGACACTCTAAAAATAAATATAACATCCAAGCCTTTTGGCAGTCTTAATCTGCCATCATTTCTATCAATGATTTTCAAATGGCGGGTTTTAAAATAAATTTAAGGGGCCCCGCCCAGCATTTCTTTAAATGAAAGACTAGAAATGAAAGGACTGAATGGTATAGGATACAATAGAGTAGGATTAGATACAAAAATGAATGGATACATTAGGATGGACAGGATACAGAGGGTGGGTTTGGGCTGATAGAAAAGGGAAAGGAAGGAAAATATGAAAGCATACTGCAGAAAACCAAACAAATAAATAAAGGCATACTAAACATACTAATTTATTGTGCATAAGTCATGGGCAAATAATATTTTGAAAAAGACTGCCTTGAATCTTAACCCATGCAACCCTCTTCTGGGGTGCCTGGGTGGCTCAGTCGGTTAAGTGTCCGACTTCAGCTCAGGTCACGATCTCACGGTTCGTGAGTTCGAACCCCACATCGGGCTCTGTGCTGACAGCTCAGAGCCTGGATCCTGCTTTGGATTCTGTGTGTGTCTCTCTCTCTGCCCCTCCCCTGCTCACGCCCTGTCTCTCTCTCTCAAAAATAAATAAACATTAAAAAAAATTCTTTTTAATAAAACCTCTTCAAAAGCATGTTTTCATACTGTTCCCAAGGATAAGAATCCAATGGTTACTTCCAGAAAAAAAGGAATTCCCTGTCTAGCTTTTGTAACCAAGGCAGGAGAGAAAACAAAAAAATGTAAGCCTGTTTTCTGAATTTGTACTAAGTCACCAGATGCATAAAGTACATCCACAGTGTCAGGACTGTGACCTAAGATCAACCTCACTATATAGCTTTGACAGATATCACCTCTGTATTGAAACAGTCAACCTCAAGGCAAGGGTCTGAAATCGTGACCCTTTTCTGCTCCGCTCTGTGTGCTAACAAAATAAGCTTACACACTGAAAATGGCCATAAACAGCTGGCCCATGTGTATGGTCTTCGTAATCCTATTTGCATTGATGACTCCCCTCTAAAAAGACAAACTGACTGTACTTCTTCAGGCCGCTGAGCCTGTTCTCCAGATTGCTAGCTGTTGCGGTTGGTTTCGGGGGGACTGGGACACCGCCTCTCCATACATACACACACACACACACACACACACACACACACACACAACGTACACATTCGATACAAGAGTAAGGATCTAGCAAATTACTACCAGACGAAATCCTTAGGACCACAAATTCCATTCCTAAATTTCCTCGTATGAAGTGTTTATATAATTTTTAAAATAAGAGAAATCCATGGGGCGCCTGGGTGGCTCAGTCGGCTAAGCGTCCGACTTCAGCTCGGGTCACGATCTCACAGTTCGTGGGTTCGAGCCCCGCGTCGGGCTCTGTGCTGACAGCTCAGAGCCTGGAGCCTGTTTCGGATTCTGTGTCTCCCTCTCTCTCTGACCCTCCCCCGTTCATGCTCTATCTCTCTCTGTCTCAAAAATAAATAAACGTTAAAAAAAAACAAATTAAAAAAAATAATAATAAGAGAAATCCAGTATTGGGGCCACCAAAAATTCTTTTAACAAAGAGCAAAATATCCATCAAAGCATAATTGGTAGCAAATGAGTAGCTGAAACAAACAGGTTACCTTGCAAAGCGATAATCGAAACAAAAAGGTATGCTGGAAAACAACTGAACTGTGGGAAAATAAAACAGCTGGTTAGATATCCAGGAAAGAGTTAAAAACCTGTCAGTATAAAGGGTCTGAGAGACATAAACACTTCTTCAAAGTCCAGGGTATCTACACAAAAATAAACAGTAAATACAGAGTTTCTCCAAAGGCTAATATATTTACATGCAACATCTATTTCTCGCTCTTTTTTTAATGCACTACCCACTGCAACTGATTTTTTTTAGACCTTTCAAATGGCAGGCTTTGTGTCTTTTCTTTTTCTGTAATTACAAAGGTAACCCATATTCATTATATAAGTTTCAAACCATATACAAATATAACTTAGAAAGTAAAAGTCCTTCACAATCCCGTTCTCCAGAGATAACCATTGTTAACAGCTTTGTGTATTCTTCAAATTTGGAATGAATATACTAACTAGATGATATGCATTACAGATATATTATACACAAAATGTAAGGTTTTTAAAAAATTTTTCTTAAGTTTATTTATTTATGAGAGAGACAGCATGAGTGGGGGAGGGGCAGAGAGAGAGGGAGACACAGAATCCAAAGCAGGCTCCAGGCTCCCAGCCGTCAGCACAGAGCCTGACGCGGGGCTCGAACCCACAAACCGTGAGATCACGACCTGAGCCGAAGTCGGACGCTTAACTGACTGAGCCACCCAGGGGCCCTGCTAAGAGAAGGTAAGTTTTTTAACAGAAAGAGGATTGTTTTACATATACAGGATTCTGCAAGTTGCATTTCTTCAACTTCCTGATATATATCTTGAAAATCTTCTCCTGTCAGCAGACCTAGATCTACATCACTCTTTTTAATGGCTACAAAGTATTTATTATATGCACAGACCATAATTTATGTCACCAGTGTCTCAGAGACAGACTTTTGGGTTGTTTCCAATTTTTTTGCTATTAAAAACAATGCAGCAGTTACATCCTTTCTGTGTATATGTTTAAAGTATTTCTGTAAGCTGAATTCCATAAAACAGGCTTTTGTTTGGGGTCATAGAATAAACTAAGCTTTTTTTTTTTTTCAATTATCCACTTAACTTTAATTCATACTACCAAAAATCTTCAAGGTAGCAGTTGCTGTAATTGCTTAATTATTTTGATTTTCATCTTTAATACTTTTTTTGAAAATAATTTATTCTACTCAAAATTAATTGCATAGGTATTAAATCAAAAGGTATGCTTTAACACATGCCTGATCACTTACTGGAAAATATGCATTGTCTGGGTGCCTGAGTGGCTCAGTGGGTTGAGTGTCCGACTCTTGATTTAGGCTCAGGTGATGATCCCAGAGCCCTGGGATCGAGCCCCCGGGGCCCATGTTCAGCGCGGAGCCTACTTACTACGATTCTCTCTCTCCCTCTGCCCCTCTTCACACTTGCACTCTCTCTCTCTCTCTAAAATAAAAATTAAAAACAAAGAATATACGCATTGTCCATACTCTGCCTAAAAATATTCCAGTTTTAAGAAATTTCATGTATCCCCAAAATCATTCAGAAACTCTTAAATCCCACATTAGAACCTGGAAGTTCTTGGACTCAAATAGATTCACTGTAATCACAGGTTTCTGTTTCCTGTTAGTCTTCCAAAAGAAGGAAAAAAAATGCAAGGATCCCCATCACACATGCAGCTTTGAAATCCAACCCCCAAAACCTACAAAACTGTCACTCCTAAATGAGTGCATAAGAAGCTCAAATACAAGAAGTCATGACATTCAGAGTCTGATTTCCAGTAAATCACCCAGGACACATTTCATGGCAAACAAAATACTTGCTGAGAAATACAGTTGCCAAGGCAACCATCACTGACCTTTTATGTTTTATTTATCAATAGTATTGCTGAATTATTCCCATTCTTGAAAACAAAGGGGAAAAATGCATTATAAACAATGATAATTAATTAAGGGTCCCCGGCTCCACAATAAATCGCTCCTGCCAAATCTGTGTTTACCCAACAGACGTGCTGTTATCACTGTCGAGTTCTTGTCTAGCCTAAGGATGGAGACAGCAGGTCCCAAAAAGGCATTCACAAGGTACTGACATTGAACTTGATATTCTACATGGAAAGAACAGGAGAGTCAGTTCTCAGCAGACATGTGGACACATAAGGGAATTCTGTGCTATATCACAACGCCTGGCACTTAGTAGGTACTTACTCTCAAAATATGGACTAAATGAAATTTAGAGTGAATACATGCAGGACCGAATACATCACCTATCTTTCAAATTAGTTTAAGAGACTAGAAATTCCAAGCATTTCACCATTTAGGATCTGCCTTTTTAGAAGCCCCAAATATTCTCATCAATCAAATAGCATCTCCATTTAGAAAGAGAAAAAACAAAAACAAAAACCTATTTTTTTTAGCATCCTAGCATATGGTCATACCCGCCTGAACCTGACAGAAAGAAGGGAAAGAAAGTTGGCAGAGAAAGAAAATAGTATAGAATTCCTAGTGTCCAAAATAGGATATTAAGAGCATTTATAATGAACTGGATTTATTCATAATCCTTATCAAGGAGGCAGCAGGGTACAGAAAAGAGAGCCCTGGGCTGCAAGTCAGAGGCCTGGAGCTCGGTCCTGGCCGTGGATTTATTGAGTACATCACTTCAATTTTCTGAGCCTCAGTTTCCTCGTTTACAAGATAAGAAGGTTAGTCTGTGTGACCTCTCAAGTCCCTTTAGCTCTAAATGTCCGTGACATACTCACCTGCTTTCCCTCTAAAAGAGAAAAAGACATCAAGGACACCTCAGTGGCAAAGCATCTACCTTGGAAAGAGGAGCACTCAGCCCCAAGCAAGGACAGTGGGCAACCAAGAGGACTGCGGTCACCTTGGCCGAGGCATTTCAACCACCCCTCCCCCATCTCCATCCACCCTTGGCAGGCACAGCCTGGGCCCCAGCTTTCCTAGGGAGATGCTCCCACACACCATCTAACTTACACCCACCCTTGCTCCCATTCCTCGATCTCAGAAGAAAACGCGGTCTCTTCTCCCTCCCCCCAACAAGCAAATGCCTACTCCTGGCCTTCATCATGGCGCCTGCTTCCTCAGCCATCAACTCTTGCTTCTTTATCGTCTGTCTCCCTCGGCATTAACTCTTCTTCTTGACATGTATAAATATTTTCAAGTCTCTCTATTTTAAATATATATATCTTTTTAATCCCCCTCAATCCTACATCTCCTTATTTCCACTTCCTTCTGCCTTGCCCTACCTTCACCAGCTAAGTCTCTTAAAACACTTGTCGGGACTCCTGCCTCCGAGCCTGCACTCCCCACGGCTCACTCCACCCACTACCATCTGGTTTCCACTCACCACTGCACTGGGCTCCCCTGCAAATGCCTAAGTGCTAGGTCCGTGAATGGCCTCCTTTATCTAATCTTACGTCCCTCTAGCTTTTGACAGTGCTTCTCCTCCCTTTCTCAGAAGGCTCTTCTCTCTTGGATGCCAAGACAAAGCCTTCCTGGTTTTCCTCAAAAGCTGACAGTTCCTTCTTCGTTCCTTTCACTGATTCATCTTCTGCCTTCCTATAACTGTCGACGTTCCCCGAAGTTCTGTCCTTAGCCCCTCTCCTCCCCGTTCCCAGTGTATATAGGTTCCTCTTAGGAGAGCTTGTCCGTGACCATGGCTCCAAATGAATGCCGGAGAGCTCAGCCAGACATCTGCACACGGGCATGCCACAGACCGCTCCAAAGCTGAGCAGTTGACCTTAACCCCAGCACTGCCTGGGAGTCTCAACTCCCTGGCTTGGTTAGTGGGCTTATCACCACTTAGATGACCCAGCCAGAACTTGATCATTAACCTAGATTCCTCCTTCTCAGTCCCACATTCAGTCATGAAATTCTATCCGCATCAATATATCCTGAAGCGAACTTCCTCCCAAACTGCCTAGCAAGTCCCTGATTCGAGGCCCTTATAAACCTCAGCTTTCAGCTTCTTCCACGGCTCCTTCCTAAGCGTCTCCTCTCTGTAACCCCCTGCCACTGCATTCCACACCCAGCCTATCTCATCCTCACCACCCCACCTCTCCCCCCACCTACTCCAGGCAACTCACCCTGGGATAAAGCCCAAACTCCTCACTACCAAGTTGGTCCTCCTCCTTCCGACTCCCACGTACCTTCTCCAGCTGCTCCCTCAAGGGTTTTTTCCCCGAGCCATGCCAAGCTATCCCCAGAATTCCCCATGCTTTTTATGCTTCTGTACCTGTCCGTATATTATCTCTCTACCTGGACAAACTCCTAATACCACCTCCATGGCTCTCTCGTACCTATCTTTCAGACCCATCTCAAGGGCCCCTGAAAGTCTTTTCTGACTCCAAGTCTCCATACTGCATTAAGCACTCTTCTGTGCTTTCTGTAGCATTCCCAAACTATGTCTGTTGTTGGTCTTAGCATACGGCATTGTTATTTTTATGGTATCCTGCATCTGAATCTAAAATAGAAGTCCCTGCACGGAAGAGACACTACACAATTCATCTTTGTAAATCGAGCACTTATCACAGAGTCTAGCACAGGGTAGGTCACACACACACACACACACACACACACACAGATACGCATGCAATGTTTACTCAAAAGATATTAAAAAACCAAGGACAAAATTTATAGTCATATTAATTTTAATCTTGGATAAATATGCCCTGACAAGGTTCTCTATATTCACTGTGGCACAGAGAGTCTTCCTGAGTTGAGTACCAGGGCAATTTCATTTGCCACTAGAAGTAGAGGGAGGAAGACCTTACGACCTTGGTTTCTCTTATAAAATGATCATTTTATAAGAAACATTTGCTAGGCACCAGACATCACAGACTCTTCCAAAGGGCTCCTTCGAGGAGTTTACAGTCCTATAGAATCTACAGAATATATTTCAAGAAGTCTGTAGTGAGGTGCTGGTTTAAGGGCATTCCTGGGCACCAATATCCTTTTAAAATGTAGTAAAACAAATAGGACCACACATGAAAATTTTGTTTGCAAATGGAATGGTCATTCCTCATGTTAAGTTTTGAAAGTTAACTCAAATGTCCTTCTGCCTCTTCTCAGTTTTGTTAGTTATTAAGCTTCAAATCACTGTCATTGGGCAAGCGGTGGACATGCAATAATTATTTCACATTTTTCTTTCCCCTTCTCTATCATCTTTAAATCCACAATATCTCCATCCAACTGATGTCAGTAAATCCAGTCTGTCCCAACTTTTCTCTCAAACTCTTAGAACTGTTTGAATGAGGTGTTGAGCAGCTGTCAGTTATGGATTTGAAAATAAAAAAGAGCCTGAAAATTGTACGTTCAGTATAAAAAGATTAGGTGAAGCAATTCAGAATGTTTAAGAACTTTAAATCAAGTTAAAAGCAGTTACTATGGCCAGACCTCATGAAGCTCCGCTTAAGAGTCGCATTAACCTGGCAGTCAAAACTATTTAAAATGAATAATGTTTTTTTCACATTTCACTCATTTTCAGCATCCAAAAAAAAAAAAAAAAGAAAAAAGAAAAAGAAAAAAAAAGATAACAGTGTGAATTGGCATACAGCAATACAGTCATGTAAGAGTAACCTTCAAGATATAGAGTCCTAAGGACAAAGACAGAGCTATTAATCTGTGGACCAGATGAGCTCTACCCCTCTGAGGACAAAAGGGATAATTCCTCAAATAAAGAAAGGACAATTAGGATATTCCAGAAGCTTTCAGACATGAACAGCCAGAGAAAAGTCGAGAAAAAATGTACACTTTGGATGCCCACAATAGCTGAGTCCAAGACTCAATACGAATCTGTTGACTTTGGGGTGAATGTCAATGTCTTACAATGCCCCTTCTAATGCCCTCTCTTACCACTATGGGCGAGCATAAGAATTCAGCTTTCTAATTTTGAGTCTAGAGCCCTGCTGTCCAAAATGGTAGCTACCACTCACAGGAGGCTATTTCGATTTGAATTAATTCAAATGAAATATGGTTAAAAACCCAGCTCTTCAGGTGCAGTAGCCACGTTTCAGTGCTCAAGAGTCACACGTGGCATACGGCTGCACTGGACAGCGCAACAGACAATATTTTCATCGTCACAGAAAGTCCTGTCGAGCAGCACTGGAGAGGCATGGCTAGAGAAAAGATCTTCAGATGCGAAACTAGCCAGCTCCAGTTGCAGAGCTCCCCGGCTAAACTAGAGGTAGGACAAGAGGAGCCATCTCCTCGAGGTAATATGCAAAAAACTTCCACAAGGATGGATCTTTCACACAGAAGAGTTCAGGCACTACAGACCACAACTCAGCAGGCTGCCATATTAGGCCGGAGCTACACTCTCTCCACTCAACTGCAAATCAAAATGCTCCCACACATCAATTTAATTTGTGACCCCCTGCTGGCTAATATGTGCTAAGGAACCACGCACGCTCTTTCTGGACTTTACACAGCGTGTTGAAAACGAGGGTGGCAAACATTAATCCACCTAAAGAAAAGGAGCTGCCGTTAAGCTGACCTAGATTCTTCCTGCCATCCTGGAAGTGCTCCCTGTGCTGCACTAGGATTTGTTTTTGTTGTCTGGGTCTGATTGTTAAAGAAGCACACTTCCAGAAAAACAGCATCCCTCTAGCCTTCCCTGCTCCCACCTGCCAAAGCTGTCACTCACTACATGAAATGCAAGGGCAGTTGTGAAGTTCATTAATTTGCTCTTTATTCAACACCACAACCTCAAGAATCTTAATTAAACATTTTAAGTAATATGGACAGGCTGAACAGGCTCTCCACAGTTCCCTATACCATGATTAAAGGCACAATTTGCTGTACTACAAATTGTACACTGAGAACTGAACTCACTGTAGTACATTCTAGTCCAAAACATGGAACCTGGTTCCAGTGTGGCCACATCCTAGCTGTGTGACTGGCTAAGTTATTACCTAATTTCATTCTTATGTAACCTCCTCCCCAGAGCTCATTCCCTTCCAATGAACCTTCCCTCTCCCCCGTTCATGATCTTCAGCTATTTAGATAACAGACTTCCATCCCACATCAACCCTGCCTATCTCACACCTACAATATTCTCCTGTCCTCTGACTAGTCCTTCCCGGGGTTCATCACACTTCCTTATCCTGTCCCCGAAAAACACACCTTCTTATTAAGGTTCTACCTCTAGGATCTGTCATTCGCTCGTCTCCGGAACCTCACTCACCGTTCAGGCAAACATCAGTACTGCAGTATGGGTGTGTCACCTAAGTAAGTGCATCAACGCACAATGTAGAACGTCAGTTACCAACTCTTTACAGATGACTTTCAAATCTGTATCTCTAGCTCTGCTCTCAATTTCTCTTCTAAACTCAAGGATCACATTTCAAACTACCTTCTAAGTATTTCCATGTTCTTTTAGTAGCTCAAGTTTAATATATCCCCAGACCAAGCTCACTGTCTTCCCTCATTAAACCCATCATATGACATTTTTATTTCTGTGTATTGGAATAGCTGTTCCCTTAAGCTACTCAAGTTCGAAATCAAAGCACATCTTCACTTCTAGTTTTTATTTTCTCTCACCCCCATTTCTAGTCAGCCATTGAATCCAGTCAATTCCACCTCCATTCCTCCTTGACTGCCCTAGTTCAAGTTTTCATTAAGTCTTACTTGAACTATTACACCACTAAGTGATCTCTCATTTCTTTTTTTTTTAATGTTTGTTTATTTATATCTGAGAGGGAGAGAGAGAGAGAGAGAGAGAGAAAGAAAATGAGCAAGGGAGGGGCAGAAAGAAAGGGAGACAGAGGACCCAAAGCACATGTGTGGCTCTCAAGCCATGAGATTGTGACCTGAGCCGAAGTTGGATGCTTAACCGAATGAGCCACCCAGGCACACCTCCTCCCCACCTCTCATTTCCAATCTAAGCACAGACCATTGCCAGATTCACATTCCTAGAGCATCAATTTGATGTTACTTCACTCCCCAAAAACTCTTCAACAGTTCCAAATGACCCCCTGAATTAAATCTAAATTTGCCATTCAAAGTTCTTCCACAATCTATCACCAGCTCTCCTTCCTTAATCCCACCTCACACTCCGTTTTAGCTTTCCTACCTGTAAACCTTGATTCACGTGATTCTCCCTCAAGCCGGAATCTCCTTTCCTCTCACCTCCCCAAGTTTTCAGCACTTGGTTTCAGAACTGCACTCCAACCCCCTGCCAGCTCCCTCCATTATGTACCCCGATGGAAAGACAGAGAGGACGAGAGGACGGGGGTCTGAAATCTCAGGTCCTTACCCAGTTCTCTGCTGTGGCCACCCTCACACCTTCTGGGGCCCCACAAAGACTAGGAAGAGAGGAAAGAGGAGACAACCAAGCATTCCTTGTTAATGCCCATGGCTTTGGCCCCACCACTGATGGGCTCTCCAGTCAACTGGGTGTCATTCTCTCCAGCCTTGTTTTGAACCAAAAGGACTCATTCTGTTTAGGCTAGTGGTCTCCAAATCTTTTTCGAAAAGCATCATTTCAAAGAGAATCCTTTGGCGATCCAAAGTATAAATGTGGAACTTCTCTCACTGAAATGGTAGAGTGCTTTGGGAGCTAGCACCAGGTAAGTATTATGAAATGAATCAGCTCTGATCACTTATTCCATTATAAGGAGATTATATATTCATTTTTTTTTTTTAAGTCTATCCTTTTCTTTCTCCTTTAGTTCACGAAAAGTTCAGGTCACAATCTTCAAGGTGATGACCTCATTTAAAAAAAAAATCCTAAAACCTTGAAAAATATTCTGTTAAAGCAGAACTCTGTATGTGTTCACCTTATGAAACAGGGATAAAAAGATATAATCATGGGTAAATTAATATGAAAATGGAAGATCAATTTTGGTTAAAAAAGAGGTGAAGGGAAATTCTACTACTACTTTAGCCTGAAATTCTAACTTTCTAGGCCTGATTCATACAACAGCATGAATGGAATGGAACGCTTGAGGAATAACATTTCAAGAGGAAAAGAAAACTGAAACGGGATAGTTATTTAAAGAATCATCAACTTGTTTTCATGCAAATGACCAGAATAATGAAATAAGCAATCCTGCCAACAGGACCTAGAAGCAATTGCTTTTAAATAGAGGATGCTTGAAGCATTAACCACCTAATTCTAGAAGAAATTGATTAACTAATCTCTTCTTTTTCGTGAGTTAATACCAATCATATACTATACGTTAACGCACCGACAAAATTTGTATTTCAAAGATATAATTTTTCTTGAATATTGTTATCAAATCATTCACTTGACACTAGGTCATGCTGATAAAGATATATTTACCAAGATTAATGGTGGAAAGGAAGGGTTTAATGACCGCAACTTGAAGGATTCCTTAAGAAGACAATCCCTGAAAAGATGTCTACCCAAAAAGGGGGGGGGGGGGGGGGGAGAGAAGAATGTCACATGCTAGAAATCAAGGCAGATAGGTGATCCCAGTCGAAACCTCAACTAATTGCAATGGTCCACCCACAATGCCTCAGAAATGCCAGCCGTGTAACCTGAGACAACACAGAGCTATACAGCTACAAGGGGAGCGTCGATAAAATGCTATGATTCTCCATAACTCAAAGCATTTAAAGCACCAAACACAGACTAGGCTGGATGCCTGCCTCAGGCGGGGAGAAAAGAAGTCTAAAAGAATGGATGTGAATATGAAGGAACACTTTAGAAATAGGCCATAAAAAACAAGTTATGATGGGTCCTCCGCCCCCTCCCAGGACTGTCAGGAAGTTAGAGTTATTGAACAGACATCACTTATGACACTGAGAAAAAAGGCTGGCTACCCCCTCCCACTAAAAACGCCTTTACAAGGTCACAGATAGATCAGTGTCATAAATGCATTTAAAAAATATTACAGCAATAAACTCTGGTTAGAGTGGGTTCCACCTCTATGTTCACAGGAAAGAACAAACTCCAAACTTCTCTTAAATTAAAAGGTGATGTTAGCACACTCTCTCCTCCTCGGCCTGCATATGAAATCTCTCCCATCTTCCATGTGAGGCCCACAGGAAACCTTTCTGTTTAAAACTAGATCTATCATAGGCAAATACGCTTAATTTTGCTACACGTTAGCACCAACGACAGAGCCACGCAAACAGCGGAAGCATCTTCAAAAGACAGACGGCCTCACCCAACCCATTTTTTGTGAAACCCAGCAACAAGCCATTTCTCACGTTTGATCCGACTACTGAGATCTATTTTTTGATCCTGGAGCCACTGACTCCACATATATCTTTATTACTGTACAAGAAAAACTGTTGCCCTGAGGTTTAAATTTCCCTAAGTTCACCATGCCTCTCCTGAGAATATACCTCACTTTTAAGACAAGACTCTCATGAAAACTGAGGTGAGGAGAAGCAGAAGGCCTCAGAGGTAAGTTCCTTGGTTTGTGGCCTCAACTATAAAGTGCCAGTATGGGAGCACAATGACTCAAAGTCCAGCCATCCCCGGACTGTGAAGTGATTCAATAAATGGAAAGAGGTTCTCTTATCTGGACTGGTAGTCTATCTAAACCTCTCCAACAATTGCCCAACAACCAGGTATGAACAAACACACTAGAAGTCAGTCCTTCAGGCTATGAAAAAGTAAGGCATGTTGATAGCTCTTCATCCATTATGAGAGAACAAACAACTTGTAAGAATTCTCCTTCTAAAAGCTGATAGCAAGGTAACCACTAAACTACATTCGTTAACCCAAAGGCCTAGTGCAAATTATATACTCCAGCTACCAGTATCCATAACAAAGGAGGAAAGATAAGCTGTATATATATTGGAAATCACATAGTAGAGGAGGAAAAAAAGGACATGAACAAAAAACCTGTGCAGTGATCATCTTTATACTGGTCTTCAAGACTGAATTAATATCATATTCTCTGTTCACATTTATGCTGAAAGAACTAGAAATGGTTTAACAGACCATGCATATCTAATTTCCAACCCATTCACAGCCTCAACAAATGTTTATTGAGCACATAGTACATACAGGTAAGGCATTGTGCTCCATGCTGTTGAGGATGCAAAGATGAATAAGTAGTCCCTCCTACGGAAGTACTGAAAAACACAAACCCCTGGGCACATGTCAACTTATAATAAGGTAGGAAGTGTTCAATGTCACGGAATGGCTAGAGAAGTTGTAAAGGAAGCTGAAAAAAAAAATTACATTCAGGCTGGAAATCGCGTAAGATTTGAAAAGAAACACTGGATTGGATCTTCGTGCTGACATGGAAGCCCAGAGAGTGGAACATTTCTGTTGGTGGAAACCACTGGACAAATACAAAATGCACAGGTGTAGAGAAAGAATTCGGGGCAATTCGAGAAACACGTTTAACAGGAAGGAAGAAGCTAAGTCAGATAAAGCCCTTTAGGGAAGGGCTGAAGAAGGACACACAGAAAAGGCACATAATCCACCTGAAAGGTCGCAGTTAAGTTTCCTTGAGGAGTCGGTGCTCGAAGTGGCTCTCAACAGCCATGTCAGAATCAGCCATATAGACAAGAGTGTTTCAGTAGACGGTGGAAGATATAAAAAAGGGAAAGGCCTGACAGCATGGCACATCCGGGACACGTTTACTTCGCTAAAGTAAACAACATGGAGGGTAGCATCTTGAGCAAGACCTAGCGAGAAGAACGCGGTGAGTGAGGCTGACACAAAATGAGCTGGAGAGAAAGACAGAAAGTGAAGAAAGGCACTGTAGGCCAGGCTGTAAGAGCATCAGCTTTATCGTCAAGGTGCCAAGAAGACATTTAAAGCATGATTTTAAGCATGAAAGTGATCATCTAAGGTGTGCTTTACCAAGATCTGCCTAAACACCAGTGTCAGGGATGCACTACAAGGGACGAGACTAGAGGTAAATGGGCCAATTAAGGGGCTCTTCCATCAGCATATAACTACTTCCTCATCTGTAAAACAAGGATGAGGGTAAAGTCAGACACTGGTGGTGAAACAGAGGGCATGCAAGAGAGAACCAAGACTTGGTAACTTACAGACAGGCAGGGGACAGCAAAGGAGGACTACTCTAAGAGGTCTTCCAGATTTATTTAACCCATTGGGTAGATGGTGGCACCCTGCATCAAGACAGGAAATACAGGACAGAGGGAGGTTTGGGGAGGAAAGAAGCTGAGCTCAGTGTTAGACATCTTGAATTAAAAAAAAAAATAGTTAATTGTTCAAAAGTACAGGTTTTGAAGACACAACTGGCTCTGCCACTTTATTACTTAAGCCTCTTGGACAAGGGACCTATCATCGTCTCTGCTCCCTCATCTGTAAAATGAGGCAAGAGACAGAACTACTCCTAGGGTGGAAACACTAAATGAATGACAGCTCCTGTTTGTCATTAATATTTTCTGAGCTAACCGTGGAACTAAGTATCTGTGGACTGAGACGTCCAGTAGGCAGTTTTAGAACATGGGCTGAGGTTTTGGTGCAAAAGGCTATGAATTTTACAGTACGTATGCCACAACTGGAAAAACAAAACAAGACAAAACAGGGTGGGAAGAAGGAGAGGGCATCGAGGCTTGAGATACAGATTTGCCAATTTAATGGATGAAAAGAAGAGTCAAGAAAGACTGATGAGAAGCCAGGTTATTAAACATCACAGACATGCACTGCATTATAGGGAAAGGGGCAGTCCCTATTTTCCTGCAAGTAATCTGGTGAATTAAATGAAAAAACAGGTACAGAATTCTCCCAACGACCCAAGAAGAACTATTACCCTGGAAGGATGAAATGGAAGAGACATGAAAATAAGGTTAAAAAAAAAACCAAAAAAAGGCTTCTAAGTAAAATAAAGCCAAATGGCGGGAAATCATCAAAATAAATATGAGAGCCGAGGATTTTCCTAATAAGGAAAAAGGGTATAGGCAGATGTTAACAAAGACTGTGGAAAAGTATTTTTAAAAGACAACTCTACCTATTATTTTTGCAAAAGGAAAACCTGGAAGGATCTATGAAAAAAGAATGAAATTGGCTCTTACGGGAAGGTAAGTGGGAATGGGCCAGAAAACACACGCAAGGGAGTAAGGCTTACACAGTTTTGATTTTTGAGCCATGTTAATGATTCACATGTTCAAAATATATCATTCAATCAACAGGTTTAGAAAAAAAAAAAACCTGAAATTGAATATAAATAGAAATGACCCTAAGTATATATGTATAGATCTAATTGATCACACACGCACACACGCACACACACACAGAAGGAACTAATTTGTGACCTTGTAAATACAGTACTTTGTCTATCCTCTGTGGGATTTCTATTAAAGGCAAAAAGAATGGCAAATATTATTGAACTTTATTTGGTAGGTTCGTTGTCTAGAGTGGTCTTGACAGAGTCATTTCAAAACTTTTTTGTATTAATTCTAAGACATTGGCATGGCTGGGAACCAAGGTTCTCACCACGGGAAAAGAAAGATACAAATAAGGAACAGGACAAGGAGAAAAAGAACATTGGGGTACTATACTCGAATTGATATAGACAAATAGATAATGTATGTATATATATATATATATATATATATATATACACATATATATAGTATAAAGTTATAAATAAGTATATACTTATTGTGGAATATACTTATATTTATTCAATATAAATAAAATATATTTAATATAAGTAAATGTTTTTAATATTACTTAAATTATTAAATGTATATTATAATAGATAATAAATGTATTATTTATTTTTACATACTATATATGCTATTTTATATACTATTTTATATACTATATAAATATACACATATATATCCTAGTTCTATCCACTAAAGCGTGAAGTCAAGAGAGACTAGCACACCGCCTTGGAACTGAAATACCACTCCTCTGCTAAAAGGACCCAAGACTTCTTGGAGAAATAGCTGATTCCAGGTCTAGGGCAGGGAAAATACAACATGAGCTTAGACATTTTCTTACAACATAAAATAAAAAAAGCACTTAAAAATTAAAGGAGATATATCAAAAGGAAACAGCCAGACTGAGGGGGTTCCCACCTGCCAAATGTGAGGGTAATGAAATATACTACACTGAATTTTCTTTTTTAAATCTAAGAGTCCACTGTGATTTTCAAAAAAGAGGAGAGGAGGGGGAACGGTAAGTTCTTCTTTAAACAAGAATGCTTCTACTTGATACAGAGAAATGACAGAATTAGAAAAATTACCATTTTGTAACCACCAACGTGATATTTGATTCAGACAAGGTTTATCACTTCTGCCAAAACCACTAAGTGAAGTTTTGTTCGAGATTTTCAGGATTTTCAGTCTCAAAATATCCCCCAAATTACTTACTACCAAGGGATAAAAATGGAGAAATCTCTAAGTCCACCTAAACTAAGTAACTAAATTGCTATCATCAACCAAGGGATCAAACTTACAATCACCACATATAGGACAAACTGAGGCGGGGCTATAAGAACGTGTCACCATCAGCTATGCAGTGTTCTTGACTATGACTATAATCTGAATCAGACAATGAGGAAATGATCCATCTGTGGAAGTGTGAGACATTCTACAAAACATCAGCTCTGGAATGAACAAAATATCAATGCCATCAGAGACACACACACCCACCCCCAACTCCTTAAAAAAAAAAAAACCTAAAAAGGTGGAAGGCAAAAGATGCCTTAGATTCTAAAGACAAAGAAACACATATGTAGACCATCAATGGAACAAATGGGGAAATTTGAATATAGACTAGGTATTACATAATATTACGGAATCAGTGCTAAACTCCTTGAGCGTAATAAGGCACTGAAGCTACACAGGAAAATGCCTTTATTCTCGGGAGTTGGATCTCCATGCTGAAGTATCAGTTCAGAAAAAAACAGGAAAAGACATAGGTGAGTATGCACAATTCAGAGAGCTAGGTAAAGCAAACGAACAAAATGTTAACACTTGATGAATCTAGGTAAGGGGTTTACAAGCATTCATGATACTTTCCTTTTAACTTTCCTGTGGTTTTAACATTTTTCCAAAATGAAAGTTAAGAAAAAATAAACGACAACCCTCTGGAAGACAGGGACCAGCATACTCAACTATAAATGTGCCTAACACAATGCTTGGTATAAAAGAAGGTAACTCAGGCCACCTGGGTGGTTCAGTCAGTTAAGCATCCGACTTCGGCTCAGGTCATGATCTTGGGGTTTGTGAGTTCAAGCCCCACGACGGGCTCTGTGCTGATAGCTGGGAGCCCGGAGCCTGCTTCGGATTCTGTGTCTCCCTCTCTCCCTGTCTCTCCCCTGCTTGTGTTCTCTCTCTCTCTCACACAAATAAATAAACATTAAAAAAAAATTTTAATAAACAAATAAAAGCAGATACTTATTTTAAAAATAATGTTTAGGGGCGCCTGGGTGGCGCAGTCGGTTAAGCGTCCGACTTCAGCCAGGTCACGATCTCGCGGTCCGTGAGTTCGAGCCCCGCGTCAGGCTCTGGGCTGATGGCTCGGAGCCTGGAGCCTGTTTCCGATTCTGTGTCTCCCTCTCTCTCTGCCCCTCCCCCGTTCATGCTCTGTCTCTCTCTGTCCCAAAAATAAATAAAAAATGTTGAAAAAAAAAAAAAATTTAAAAAAAAATAATGTTTAAATTCCCATTTTTCTACCAAACACCTTATGGGTTAGTTACAGAAAATACCAAGTTATTGATTTAAATGTAGAATAAAAAATATAAGAGGCTGAGTAAAATTAAAAATTCCTGTCTGTGTTGAAAAGCCCCAAAATTTGAGGGGCTCCTGTATGGTTCAGTCAGTTAAGCGTCCGACTCTTAATTCCCGCTCAGATCATGATCCCAGAGTTGTGGGATTGAGCCCTGCGTCAGGCTGAGTGTAGCACCTGCTTAAGATTCTCTCTCTCTCTCTCTCTCTCTCTGTCTCTGTCTCCCTCCCTCCCTCCCTCCCTCTGCCCCCCTTCCCCTGGGTGCTCTCTCTTGTGCACACGCCTGCACATGCACGCAAATTAAAAAAAATTTTTTTTGAGATTATAATCACTGCCAGTTTCTCCAAGGAGACTGGATGATTCCATTTACTTCCAAAGAACGTTCAGCTCCAGATGGGACCTTGCTGCCACTTCGTTCTTCAGTTTCACCTTAAAGAGAGTTGAGTACATCCTGAATCAATTCTTTCAGCCTGGTATTTTTCAGTATTGCCAAACACGTAAGGGATTTACAGTAGTAGCGGTAGCCAGATGTAACTCCTAGCCCCTATCCGTGAGTAGTGACTGTTTTAATAAAAGCCAGACGTGGGGGCGCCTGGGTGGCTCAGTTGGTTAAGCGTCCAACTCTTGGTTTCGGCTCAGGTCATGATCTCACCATTCACAGGTTCCAGCCCTGAGTCGGACTCTGTGCTGTCAGCGTGGAGCCCGCTTGGGATTCTCTCTCTTTCCCTCCCTCTGCACCTCTCCTGCTCGCTCATTCTCTCAAAATAAGTAAATATTTCTTTAAAAAGTCATATGTATAAAATACGTCTTTCTCAGGTGCATTCATATACAGGTTATTTTATTTTTTAACACCCTATAAACTAGGCTGCTTTTGCTGTTTTTCACTCATGACTAAAGCACTAGGTTTTAGTATTCTGTGACCTAAACGGGGTACACCGTTTGCCAATCTGGCCCAGAGATGGGAGAGATTTGCTTCAGAAAAGGAAAAAAAGCAGCGACTAACATTCATGTGATTACTAACAAAACTAAAAGAAAGCAGACAGAGGTCTCTTCACAATGATGTGTGCTCACAAGATACGCACAAGGAAAAGTGAAGTTCAGTGTCATTTAAGCTAATCTGTAGTTGAACCTTTTAAGAGATAAAACCATTTGAGCGGTAATTTAGTACTAAATTAACTTGGGTTTTTTTTTTCTTCCTATCTATGAAGTTTTCATTGTTTAAGGAAAGGTTTCTGTAAGAGGAATGAAGCCATGCTCCTTTGCTATTCAGAAGAGTGAATCAAGCTGGTGACTTCTAGGCTGGGTAGCTTGGCTTATCACAGGCATATTCAGCAAAGAGCCAAACACAGACCACATTTGGACATACAGCCTTTTCCCAACACTATCCACAAACACTCCATAATAAACAAGTGTTTTCATATCACTGAATTATCATAGTATAGAACCTTCTACCAGCAAGCTCTGAACGCTGCAAAGGAAGGATGCCAGACAAGGGAAAAAAATAAGGGAAAAACAGTGGCAGATAATATTACCAGACAAAGGCTTTGAAAAAAATCCTTAAGATAATGAGATTAGGGGCACCTGACTGGCTCATTCAGTTGAGCATGTGACTCTTGATTTCGGCTCAGGTCACGATCCCAGGGTTGGGGGATCGAGCCCCACATTAGGTTCCATGCTGAGAGTGGAGCCTGCCTGGGATTCTCTTTCTCTCTCCTTCTGCCCCCTCCCCGGTTTATGCATGCTCCCTCTGTCTCTCTCCCTCTCTCTCTCTCTCTAAAAAATAAGATATAATAGAAATGTTTTTAAATATATAATGAGATTAGCAGTTAGACTGAAAAACAAAGGTTTCATTTTTTTTCTTAAGCGAGTGACAGCGTACAGGTCTATGTGATCAACTAAAATGCGACCATTCTGATGCTAGAGATGACAGAGCTTAGATAGGCAGGACTGCCCCCAAAGTCAAAGCTATTTAAAAGGCCCAGGTTTTAGCACACTGTCCTTCTGGCTCCCCAGGTAGGTACTTCTTAGTAACCAGACATTGTGAACATGAGCACCAAACACTCTTCTAAGGTGGTATATCTCTTGGATCATCTTCAGAGGGGTACATTTCATTGATGCCAAGTGCACTGCTCCCTGGCACTCTGACCCTTCTGAAGTCTTCCCACTCCTAAAGACTGGACTTTTTATCTGAAAGTCTTACTTTGCCAGCGTGTAATTTGTTAGGTCAATTACACCATTTTCGTGCTGTTAGTAAGTGCCCATATTCGAACGCGAATCACCAAACCAGCTCAATGCACCGTCAGCACACCGTTGTTTAAAATTGTCGCTCAGATAATGGCCACAATATCTGCACACTTCAGCTTACGGTAGAGAAATGTACTCACATATATACCTACAAAGCAGAAAAAGAAAGGACTGTGTCGGGGTACAGATAAACACATGTTAGTTAAACCAGAAGCTGCGAAGGGAAGATGTTTATATGCAAGGGAGGCGAGGAGAATCAGCAGAGCCCATACCTGTAAACCAAAACAGTTGAGTGAAAAGCAGGTTAAGAGCACAGTTTCATGCAAAGACAACTAGCTGAAGGCTGGTAGCAAAACCACACTTTCTTCCTTGGTTCAACAGAGAAGCACTTGTCTTCCAGTCCCATCAGGAAAGGGCTAGAAAAGTAACAAGAAATGAGGGCAATTAGAGGAGGACTGAGAAAGCAGTTAAGGAAGGAACAAGAAAGAGAAAGACAGGGGGCGCCTGGATGGCGCAGTCGGTTAAGCGGCCGACTTCAGCCAGGTCACGATCTCGCGGTCCGTGAGTTCGAGCCCCGCGTCGGGCTCTGGGCTGATGGCTCGGAGCCTGGAGCCTGTTTCCGATTCTGTGTCTCCCTCTCTCTCTGCCCCTCCCCCGTTCATGCTCTGTCTCTCTCTGTCCCAAAAATAAATAAAAAACGTTGAAAAAAAAAATTAAAAAAAAAAAAAAAAGAAAGAGAAAGACAGAACAAGGTGGATTGTGAATCCGACGTGAGAAGCAAGAATTTGACATTAGGTTTTCTGGAAGGGCAGTGTCATGACCATGTCCAGAAAAGAATCACAATACGGGTAGGTGGACTGATGTCCTGACTGGCGGAGGCTGGAGTCAGGGGAATTGGCTGGGAAGCTTCTGCTAATAAAACATGGTTTAGAGAGGACGTGGAGGCTTCCGGAGAAAGAATGTCGTGGAGAAACAATCAGCCCCATTTTATTTCAGTCCAAGAGTGAAAACCAAGGAGGGGGGGAGAAAAAAAAAAAAAGACTCCAAATTTCAGGGCCCCTGGAGACCAGAACGGCTGTGGTGTCATTTGCAATAATGGACACTTTGAGAAAAGTTGATACCTACGACAGGAAAGATGAAAGGTTCCTCTTCTGACATGGTAACTTCTACGTTCATCCTAGCCAAGTGGCGAGTGGCAGGATACAGACAATGGGAGAGATGGGGCAGGTGAACCCTTTTTAGGCAGATTCCTCCCTGCCCCCCTCCAGGGACCTCACAACTTAATTCCAATTTGACACTGCGGTCCAGGACTGGATGGCTGGAGAGCGAGCACCTGCCTACCTTACCAAGGAAGCCTGCCAAGGGCAAGATACTTATTCTAGGCATTTTTAAAAGCCCATGTCACTGGTATACCATCTTCAAACACCAAGTAGCATTTAAATATATATCACGGCGCTTTCATTTCAAGACTATTTAACATCCAGATCAAAACGTTGGGTCAAATGACTATATTCCAACAAGACATCTACTAAGAGAACAAATTTTCCCCACCCACCCCGCATCTCTCTTAAGATAATCACTCCATTCAAGACACCTGTCAGTCATAGCAGACTTTTCTTAGTGCTGCTTCCTCTCAACCTTGACGCCAAGGTGCTCTTTTGAGTAATAATAAAGGCCACACGTCACTTTTGCTGGGCATGTATATAAATACCTCCAGCTCCCTTTCTTCTAACCCTAGTTCAAGGCCAACTGCACCAAAGCTTTTGAGAACCAGCACTGGAAGAGCTTCAAAGAGAAACTGCCCATTAACCACAACAGCAGCTGCTGGCTAGAGCCTGCAATTTAAATCTCTGAAAAAGAAACTGTGGCTTCTGAAATTTAAACAAGGAGGTGCCACTTGTAATTACAAACATTCCAGTGGGTCCCTTCCTTCATTGATGGTTTCCAAACAAAGGCTTTTTATTCAATTTTGGTGGCGCTCCCCAATCCGCGAATGTAGGCATTCCTTTGAGCTTTTCTTGTGCGGTGGCCAACTCAGAAGAGGGGCGCGGGAGGTGGGTTTCACCTGGCCAGGAATGCTCAGACCCCTCAAAACCATCTCATGTGTAATTACTTGTTTGGCTGGAAACCAAAAAACCAAATGCTTCAGATTTATAGTCCACATTAAATACATTTGAGCAAGAACCTCTTAACACGCACACACCCCTCACATTTCACGAACCTTGGAAAATGGAACTAACCTATTTTCCCCTAAACCAAAGAAGTTCATAAATTAACACTAAAGCGTTCCAACAGTTGTAGCTGAAATTACGAAATTCCTATTTTAAATCAACGGGGCAAATATTGAGAAGGACAAATAGTAACTTTTTCTCTCCTACCCCCATCCTGCAAAAACAAGGTACTTACAGCTTGCTGTCTGCGTTTCCCACACCAAAGAAGGCATTTTGTGATCACTTTGGTTACAGAACACAGGCTGAAATTAGCATTTAGCCAGTTCAAGATGAGAAAAGACATTTTTTTTCTTTTAAGTCATATATTCACAAAATGCAAAGGCATTTCTACCATGGAGGCATTTAAAGATAAATACATGAATGAGGTATCTCACAGCCATCAAACTAAAATAGCCCTGCCTACAGAAGTCCTCGGATGGAGAGTATTCATTATGAGAACAACTGGAAATGGCCAATCTCTCCATGGGTGCTTTCCATAGCCTGCCACAGTTGAGAGATTAGCTACAATTACGGCATATTTACACAACCGTATTTACACAACAATAAAACTCATCTTATCCGATCCAAAGAAAACCTTGCTCAAAATAAACCAAACCAAACCACACGAAAAGGTCTCCTTGCAGACAGTAATCTGCGCTCTGGCTTCTCTTGTTTCTGCCTCAGCTTTTCCCACTAGTATAAGCCTTCACTCTACCTTGGCAAAGCACGGGCAGGGCCAAAATTCTGTATACCAGTGGAGAAGCTGTAGGTTCAGTTCATGAGACTGTGATTATGAGAGACGGGGAAAAGGTGACTGTATCTTAGGATAATCTTTCTAAAGTAAATGATGGAAGAAATGATAGGATGTCCAAGATTTGTTTAAACGACTCTGGGGAGCGGAGGAAGAAGCGTACAGAGGACAGACTGACCACTGGTGGATAATTTACTGAACTGGGTGACTTCCACACGGGGTTAATTATGGCACTCTCTCTACTCTTGCATGTATTTGGAAATCTCCATAATAAAATGGAAAAATAAACAAAACATGAGCAACGTAAAAAAAAAAAAAGTCATCTTGCAAACACAGTTGTTTTTGTTTCTGTTTTTTGCTTTACTTTAAAAAAAGTTGTCCTGGGGCGCCTGGGTGGCTCAGTCGGTTGAGTGTCCAACTTCAGCTCTGGTCATGATCTCACGGTTCGTGGGTTTGAGCCCTGTGTCGGGCTCTGTGCTGACAGCTCAGAGCCTGGAGCCTGCTTCAGATTCTGTGTCTCCCTCTCTCTCTGCCCCTCCCCCACTCACGCTCTGTCTCTCTCTGCCTCTCAAAATTAAAGAAAACTAACAAAAAAAATTTTTTTTAATTTAAAAAAAAATGTTAAAAAAAAGTTGTCCTCAGCTCTCTCTCTGCTTAAAAGAAAAGGGACAAATACCTGGTAAGAAAATCAAGCGGTGTTCTTGTTCTTGACTTAAGGATCCTTCCTTTTTTCCTTCGTTACATGGAACTAGTTCTACTGTTACTATTAATCCTTGAAAAGACAAATCAAGAGTTTAAAAATCAAAAGCTGCGGCTTCTGAAGCCCAGTTCTCACACATCTGACTTACTGCAGTGACACAAATCCAGGAGCCCTCCCCTATGAAGGTGCTTTGGACGACATTCATGTTGTAACTGCCAAATAAAGTCCACAGATTTCAGAATCATTTGTCAATACCAAAGACAACCTTACCAAGAACTGGTCCTTTTATCTCAGAGGTCACTCCTCTGATCCAGGGGTTTATTACCTAGAACAACAATTAATCTTGCTGTCTTCTCAATATAAACTAGCCTTAGCCAAGATACAGTTCTACCCATGATCCACATCCCTCACTGGGGTATCCCTGCTGGGAGGTGGAACAGAAGGTTTGCTGACTTGACATCAAGGGGCCTGCTCCCAGGGGGCCGGGCTGGGTAACTGACTTATCCTCAGTTCCACGTTCAGCAGGGCCCTTCTCTGTGGGCTTTGGCTGCCTCGCTATAAAATTATGAGATTTCACCAGACGATTTTTAACATCCTTCCCTTTGCAAAAATTCCATGATTTAAGAATCTCTAGTTCCTCAACAGGTAATAAGAAAAAGCAGCTTTGGTGTAATGTTCCATTTTCTATTAAATACATGGCAAGGTGAACATGAATATTGTATTGGGTGAGTGTCTATATAGATGCATATATACGTACACATGTGTGTGTAGATATACACATCTGTATGAGTGCGCATACACACTGACTGATACCATTAGGCGCTTATATGGGACTAATTGCTCCCAACTCAAAGCAGCAAATTTTCAATTCTGCAACAGATGTCGCTGTGTGATTTCTCCTTTCTGTGCTGGATTTTCAGTGAAAAATGCCCAGCATAATGGTCAGTACTATTCTTCACAAGAAAGAGATACAGCATTTGAATCCTTAGGATTTATTTCTTATAAATTTTCTTCACATGCTGGTAAATTTCCATTCCAATGATACCATAGATTAGTTTGGCCCAATTTAAGAGATCTCCCCACATAAAAACAGGCCTTTTGTCTCACACACACACACACACACACACACGCACACACACACACCCATTTTTAAAATGTAAAAGCTAAGTGGCCAATTAGGTATTAAAATGTCACTTACAAAAACCCAGAGAATGAGACAGTTTATATTCACAGCAATATTATCCAGTTTTTAAAGCCTGAAAATCATTTAGCAATGCAGGCCAAGGAATTATAAAAATTCACGTAGGTTATGAGGCGAAAATGTACCGGGTGCGGGCAAAAGCCACCAAAAACTCCAAGAGCACCATTAATGATATTGAAGACTGGGGATTTCAATGTTTACAGCATTTCTTTAAAAATAAATAGTTAAGACTAACATTAGAGTTTGCAAGATATCTTACCGATCTGACATTCTCTCTCAAACCACTTCTTGACACATGTCAAAAAAAAAAGTGACACCTCTTTCCCTTCAACCAGTAAGTCCTCCAATGACCAGGAGTCTCAACAGGTAGCTAGCACAATCTTCTGCTGAAATTCAGAGCTGGGAAAAAGCATTTCAAAATCTCTCTTTTAGACCCGGGAACCTGTTAGCTTCTGGGCTTTTAGAGGGAGTAGAGCAAGACGAGCAGTCAGGGAGTCCAGGCCCAAGTCGGTAAGAATATGAAGTCAGGAAGTGAGGGAGGAAGCGAAAGTGTCCTGCTTGTAAGGCTTCTTCCCTGTCCCACTCCCCTTCACCAGGAGGGCCATTGGGGAAAACTGCATAAAGCATGTACAACATCCATATGAATAAAGCTCTTTGTTCCAGGGAACTGCCTGCTCTTTTATTCCCCCCTTTTTCCGTATTTGTTCATTTCAAAAGATTGCTCAATGGGCCTCTTGTTCCTCCAAAATGTCCCAGGCAAATAATGCAAGCTTGTCTCGTCACACAAGTCACTAAATGAAGCCTTGTGCGTCTCCAGTGACACACTGTAAATATAAAGTGGCATTAATGAGGGATATTTTATCAAAGCTATCACAGACAAGTGCAAGTCCCTCCTGTGGCTATTCAATTTGATGCAGGGAAAGGCAACAATAGCAGGGCGGCACTTCTGTAAAGTCCCCATCCCCGGTATACAAGCCCCGACAGGCCAGGACGAGCAAAACTCAGCCCCTGGGCTTCCGGCACCATCATAAACCTCCACCCATCAGCCATCCTCTCTAATGCTAAAAAAAGGTAAGAGGAGGGTAGTCAGCCACTGGTTCACTAGGGATGAGAAGCAGCAGCATGCATGCACCTAAAACGTAACAGGCGTGATTTACACTGAGGAGTGAGTTTCCACAACCCCATTTTAGCTGCATTTCATTAACATCCATTGACTCCAAACGTCACAGGAGAGATGGGAGATCTTTTCCAGGGGATAGATGGATCCAGTTGCAGGGGAAGACAGAACCAGGATCTACTACTGTCCAATGGCCCCGGATAGCTCTCCCAGAGAGGATGTAAATGAAACACGCCTAATGAAGTTACAAGGCAACACCAACAGGTTTCTCTAACCTGACAGTGGTACCTGCAGGCCTCTGAGAAAGCTTAACGGGAGAGGACTAAGGAAGCCAAGTCCCCAGTGCTCACCTAAAGTCTACTCTGGATGCCCAGGACCTGGGGGCTGGGCCAAGACCCCTTCCCAAACCCATCACCGAAAAAGGCGTAAGAGGAAAAGCAGATTGAAAGAAAGTCATCTCATCCCCTCACTACAAATCAAACCCAATTACTTTCTAATTTGAACACAATCTGATAACCAGCGTACAAACAGGGAAGCACACAAGAGCAAGAAGCTGCTTCCATGGTAACTGGCAACAGAATTTTCTTGTAGCTTTGACATGCACGGTTGAGTTCCAGACCGCTCCTTTCTGAGTCTGCAGACATCCCTCGCTGGGAAGGCAACTTCTTACCGCGAGATAGTTACAAATATAGTACTGTCGCTACTACCCGGTACGGTCAATGAGCAGGCTGGGGACAGGAGGTATAATCTAATCCTACTCCGCTGCCGAGCGGCATTGCACGGCTCCCATTTTTAGTTAAATGGCAATATCCCCGACCAGCGCTCCCCCCCCCCTTTTTTTTGCAGTCAATACAAGTCTATTGTTGCCTCTATTATGCGCCAGTTACCGAGCCTTTACTCACGCTCACGTTTAACTGACACTGGCGCTTTTTACAATGCAGCAGCACGAGGGATCTCTTTCAGGAACATTTTATTGAACCCATCCAGTCAGAGACATCGCCCGAAATGAAGTTGTAACCACACCGGCATAGGCTGAACCCAATTATCTCGTAACTCATAAATTAAGAATTCACAGAGGAAAAACACATAAACAACATCCGGAGACAAGCAGAGGCATGGAAGCAAAAATCCTCAGCTCTGGAACCGAGCAGCTGCCAGATTCCCACCCCTATACATCCCCGATAGGTTCCCCAAGCCCAGCGCCCTTGCGAGCCTGTTTCGGGGGAAAGCAACCAACCCGGCATCCCCCAAACGCAAAGCCAGCACCCCAGACATCCCCATTTCCTACAGCGTGTCTCCTGCGGTGTTTACGTAACTGTGTGTCCTCTAGCGTGTAAACAAAAGGCACAGCCCAAGCGGAGAGGCGCCCGGGAAAGGCACGGTGGCCCCAGCGCTGAGCCCGCCGCGGCCGGGGGCTCCGCAGGTGGGGGCTGAGCTCTCGGTGTCCTCCGCCACTTGTTGCTCGCGGGTCCTGCAGCTCCCAAGCTGCAAGGAGGGGCTTTGCAGGCGCGGAGCCCTGCTGCATCCCCTCCCGCACCCCAGCCCTCCGCCTCGGCCCCGTGCCTCTCGGTCCCGCTCCCAGCCCGGAGCCCGCAGCCCGCGACCGGGAGCGCGGGGACGCCGCGCGGCAGCCGAGCGCGGCGGTGGCGGGAAGGGGAGGCAGGGTGCAGAGCGGCCAGCCTTTCCGCTGGGGAAGAGCTCCGGCTCCCTTTTGTTAGCAAAAGCAAACACTGCCCTCTTCTTTCCCGACCGCGCCAACGCGCCCGGCACACGGGCAGTCACACATCGTGCTCCTGTCGAGTGCTCGGCGTCTTCGGGGAAGGCGCCGGGCGTGCAGAGCCGCCCCTGGGCAAATTCCCAAGACAGCTCCGCACGCAGGGGGCGCCCGGAGGCCCGCAGGGTGCCCGCCTGGCCGCAGAGGCCGCGAACCTCCCTCCACCACCCCAGGGCTGCCGAAAAGGACCGGCAGCATGGGAACCCGGCGTCCCCACTCGCGGCGGAGGACGCCGTGGCCCAGGCGGGCTGCGGGCTCCCGGCTCCTTCCCGCAGAGGCGGCGACAGCAACCTTCCCTCCCCCCCCCCCGCCCCCCGCTCCGCGGGGCCGGGCCTGAGGAACTTTCCCTGCCTGGAGCTGGGCCCGGGAGCCCCGCAGCCGGGCGGCGGGAGCGGGGGGAGGGGGGGCGGAGGGCAGCGATCTGGCTGGAGGGAGACACGAGGGGCGCGCGGTTCGGAGGACGGTGGAGAAAGGCAGAGCGCGGGGACAGCAGGAGCGACCAGACAAGTCTGGGGATGTCCTGTAGATCGGTGAGAAATCACGCTGGAGGCGGCTGCTAGTCAGCCATGGGGAGGTCTAGGGGATAGAGAATTAGGGGGCCCGCTGGAAAGGTGGGGGCGAATGGGCAGCTCTGGGACGGGAGGACCTGCAAGTTACGGGGACAACAACGAGTTTGGGAGGGTCCGGAAGGTTGGGGGGTACCTTCCATCCATCCCCTTCTCCCACATTCTCTAGCCCCCGGGCCCCCCATTCTCACTCCACTCCGCACCCCGCGCCAAGCCGGGGAGAAAAGATGTGGGTGCAGCCATCCCTGAGGGCTCCAATTCCCACCCAGCTGGGCAAGGGAGAAGGGGATCACCGATCCCCTCTGCCCCTTCCATCTCAGCCCTGAGTTTCCTCTCCACACTCCCTCGGATTCGGATTTAGGAAGTGGGGGAAGGTTGTCATGGAAACGTTTCCCCCTTCCACGGCTATGGCTACTGGGGTGCCTTAGGAGATTTAGAGGGCCAACCGGCCGGTGCCCACACCTACCTGTGGGGATCAGTGCCGCGGCGGAGAGGAGCAACAGCAGAAGCCGGAGTCGGAGCCCGGGAGGCGCCGCCGCCGCCGCCACCGCCGCCACCGCCGCCGCACACTGGGATCCGCTCGGCAGCACAGCACTCGCCATGTCGGGCACCTGCCTCAGACTGGCGGCGGTGGCTTCCTCCGGAGCCCGAGCGGACAACTAATGAGATGCTAATGACATGCACCGGGGGCGGAGTCCGGACCGACCAATCACAGCGCCGCTAGCCCAACCCGGCTCTCGGAGGACTCGCCCCCTCCCCCACCCCGCCCCCTGGCGCTGGCGTTCGGCGGCGCGCCCGCGCCACCTAGGGGCGGGGCCAAGGGGAGGGGCGTATGCAAATATGTTTATGTTAAAATTCGTTTTCGCTTCCCCGGGATCAAGGAAAAAGTGTTCTCCTGGGCCCCTGGCGTGTGGGGGCTCGGGCTCCAGGGGGCGGGTCTCGCTTCCCGTACACCTATATTAGGAACGTATACAGCAATGGCTATAGCCGACCGACGACTGGAGAATCTCCCTAGGAGGCTCCCCTGCGCGGTACACCGAGTGCATCTAGCCTGGAAACCACACGTTGCAAATTTCCGTCACTCACCTTGCACCGAAGGAATAGATCTTTGGGAAACGGGGGCTGTTCGGGAGTGGAGAGTGAGAATGCAGGTCCCCGGATTGACAAAACAATCTGGGAGAAGTGCATGCGTGCTTTGCACGTCCGGCGGAGCGGGAGAGCCCGCTCAACAACCTAGCGGTAGACTAGGGCATAGTTGGGAGAAAGGAGCCCTAGTCGGGCTCTGGGATTTTCGAGTCGGTATCTTTGCGGTAGATTTTCAGGAAAGGTGGGTCGAGGAGGGCCGGCTCAGGCTCCCCAGCTTGCTGAAGGTCTCCTTCCTGGCTTTTATACTTAGCGTATTTAATACATTTGACACATATGCAATAATATATATTTACGACTGTACACATTCAACAAAAAAAATCTTTTCTGTCAAGGCTTCGGGGTGGAGGGCGGAGGCGGGGGGTGTGAGGATAGGGTCTGCCATCTTCCTCCTTCGAGGCTCAAACCCACTCCCTCCTCTATGCCCCCAGTCCCTGCTAAGGCGGCTGGGGACCAACAGGTGCTCCGAGCTTCCCTTGTCTCTGGGAGAGGCACTCCCGGCTGAAAGGATTTGCTTCTCCGGACTCGCTCTCTCTCCCCGAAACTGCCTCTGCTTTCTTTTCAACCAGGCAGCCGGCTCTCTTGTTTGTCTGCTTTTTAATTACTTATTTTCTTCCCCTCTAGAAGATCGTATGCGCTCTGACCCTCTGTTGCTCAAGCATCAAATTGAAGGACGAGCCATATTAAGTGTAAAGGTTTATAATAATTTAAGTATTCATAGAATGCAGAACAATAAGATGTAGGAAATACAATTTGCATAACAAATATCAATATCACAACAGCTAAAACAAACCATGACAAATTATCTGTGGCTAAATGACCAAGAGATTACTGAATGTAAATTGCTAAGTCTGAGCTGTAGTCCAGAGGAGCTGCGCAAAATGACTTGCCTGGCCCTCTGTCCTCATCTTGCTAAAAAATAAGAATAATAAATAAATAAATAAATAAATAAATAAATAAATAAATATTACATATCAAAAAGGAAGTCAAGATCTGCCAACCCACCAAATAAGTTACACTTAAAAACAGCCTCCCATTATCCATTATGCATAAACTAATTTCGAGACTACCCTGTCTTCACAGCCCTGGATATTCTGCTCAGTAATTACAGGCTCCGATGCATGAACTACAGGCAGTTCTCAGGAAGTCAGCAAAGCTCCAGCAGACAAATAGTGCTACCTGAGGCAGGAAACCATCACCACATGGTCACCAGGATAATGCCCAGTCTGCAAAGTCCTACCTATTCTTATCACTTCCAGAAGTACAGCTACCTGAACAGACCAAAGGCAGAGTCCCACCAAAATCAGGATAAAAAATTTGAGGCTATGTGTATGTTGAAAGTGATGTGTAAATTATAAAGTAAGGTCCTTTATGCCAGGAACTCTAGCCCCCTAGCTCAGAGTAATATTTATATTTGCCACTATCATTATTATCATTATTATTATTATTATTACTACTATAACTACTCTTGAAATTAGTGAGTTTTTATTAAGTAATTTGCATACATAATCTCATTTAATACTTAGAATGATCCCCATGGCACACAGTATTAGCTCCCATTTTATATTTTTTAAAACATAGTGAGAAAGATGGAGCAACTGCCCCAAGGTCAAAATCTCTAAGGTGCAGACAGAGCTTATGCAATTAACCACTATGCTATACTGTGCTCAATAAATATTTGTTAAGTGAATGAATAAACATCACATCACAATGCATGAATAATAAGCATAGGATAGCTACATTTTTAACATAAGGCAAAAATATGCCAGCAACTGAGAAGCATTTTTTTTAAATAACAAGATTGCATTACACTCCTAAGGAAAAGCATTCCTTATGAGGCTGAATCTCCAAGAGAATCTAGTTAGGCCTCAAGCCTCCCACACTAGGAACACAGTATGGGGACATTGGAAGATGTGCAGTGTTTTCATCTCCCTTCATTCTCTTGGCACATCAAATGAACACCTACTCAAATTTCCAATTGGCAAAGAACAATATGGGACATTTCTGTAGGAAATGCTAATGCTGTGTGACTTACCTCACCAGAGAAATGCAAATAGCTTTAGAAATTCCACCCAAAAAACGCCACCTGTGTCACAAGTTTAAGGAACTTGTACGTCCAACTTCCCAGGTCATCGGACGTCCTTAAGCACTGGTCTGCCTGGAAAGAACCAGAGCTGAAAATTTGGGATGAGGCTGTTGCTACCCTAAACACTAGCCACACTCCTCTCCCCCCCTCAGCTCTTTCACACTGAAGATCTCGCCAAGCGATTTAACATATGGAACATGTGAAGAACGTATCAAATTCCCGCAGCCGCTAAGTAGAAGTTATGACTACTCTGGCTTTCTCATAGTAAAACTCGTCATTTTCTGCTTCGTGGACCAGAACTCCTCGCCAACTACAAGTTCCAACGTTTTTTCCCCTTGCTACATGAATTTAACCAATTTTGAAAGCCAGATGGTGTTTTTGCCATTTATAACTGATAATCAATTGTTTTGTGAATTTAATTTTTCAAGAAAGAACTGAAATACTTATCAGAATTACAATCTGGGGACTTCTTGTGTTAGAATAAAATTGCCAGAAGCACTGAGAGCCTAGTCCTTTTTTTTTTTTTCTGAAAAAACTTTAAAGAGCGAGAGGGAAAGAGACCCGATATCATTTGCCTTCACTAAAACAGTTGAGAAATATGGAACAGCATATATGAAAAATAAACATTAGCGGGAGATTCATGTGCTGTGGAATAATCAATAAGGACTAGTGACGTTTTGCTTTTTAAAATGCTAATTGTTTGAGTATCCACGTAGAAAAAGCAATAAAGGCAAATTATTAGGAAAAACAAAACAATGTTTGAAGTCAGCATTTGCCCTGCGACTGGATTATTTGAGTATCCACAGGAAAGTCGCTTAATCAGTTTATGGAATGAATGTTTTTGCGTCTGTCTCCTCATTCCCTCCACCCCAGGCCAAATTCATATGTTGAAACCCTAACCCTTACTATGATAATATTTGTAGGCAGGGTCTTTGGGAGGTAATTAGGTCTAGATGAGGTTTGGGTTAGATGGATCCCATCCTTATGTTTTAGGAATCGATACTAGAGCTCTCTCTCCACATACAGGCACGAAGGAAAGACCGTGTGAGCACACATCAAGAAGGCAACTAGCTACCTGCAAACCAGGAAGAGGGCTCTCACTGGAACCTAACAATACTGGCACTGATCTTGAACTTCCAGCCTCCAGAACTGTGAGAAAATAAATGTCTGTTATTTAAGCCAGCCAGTCTCTGGTATTTTGTTATAGCAGCCAGCGCAGACTAAAAGAATCCCTAAGCCTCAGCTTCCATTGTCAAAAGGTATATTAAAATTACAATAAATGACAGCTTTTAATAGAAAGTCTTCCATAAATTAATGTTAGAATATTGGACTGGATAGAGTCTTAGTCTATCTAGTAAGCAGCTCATCTGTACTTAGATTAAGACTAAGCAGCTCATCTTTGGGGGCATCAGTCTATGAATCTTTATGAAATATAAAGCCCCCTAAATCCATACTCCTAAATGAGTAATTAACCACTTTACCCACAGGTTTATTCTTCTAGAATCATGGAGTTGACAGTAAACTTGCATATCGAGAGTAGAGTATCAGTTTGAAGGAAAGATATGTGGACTTATAAACTCCACATAAACTGGGTCAAGGAGCAGCCCCAATGCAAGCAGAAGGGAAATTTGCCTTGGAGACCCAAGTCACAGCTGCAATCAGATATCTAAGAATATATCTGGGTATTTGTGGTGGATCCAAATATATATTCAATAAAAGAAAAAAATGTATAGAGCACCCCGATGGAACACTCATATTTTTTTTTATTTTTTAATGTTTATTTATTTTTGAGACAGAACACACAGGCTGAGGCTGAGGAAGGGAAGAGAGATGGAGACAGAGGGTCCGAAGCAGGCCCTGCACTGTCAGCGCAGAGCTGGTTACAGGGCTGGAAGTCACAAAGTATGAGATCTTGATCAGAGCCGAAGTTGGATACCTAACTAAGTGAGCCACTCAGGTGCCCTGGAACAGTCATTGCCAAGTTCTGGGAATATAAAGGTTAATGACAAACTACCTACTGGCAAGGAACTCAGAGTATATTAGGGAAGACGGAAGACGGATTTGTCATATATGTTATACGTGATAAGTGTTTTATAATTAGGCATACGCGGTCCTGTGTGAACAGATAAGGGAGGCACCTAACTATCCCCAAGGGGCAGTTGTGAATATCTATAGAGCAGGGGGAAATTCATGCAGAGGAATGCTCAGGAACTGAGTCTTGGAAGTTGAACGAGACTCTACAGGATGGACAGGGAAACTATTGAGGGCCAGGGAAGGTATGAGTAGGGGAAAGGTCATTTGCAAGGCCCAGAAGCTTAGGAGAGCATGGCGTATATTTGGGAAATGACAAACAGAATGGCTGGTTCCCAGGCTACTGACCAATAAGTGCCAAGAGAAAAAGCTGGAAACAATGTACAACCAGGGAATGCCTTGACTGACATGCTAAAAAAGTTTCAGTTGCTGATTCTAGGTAAGGGGAACCAATTCAACTAGTAAGAATTCATGGTCAGGATACATACTAGAAAGATTATTCTAGTGGTATCATGGTAGAGAAATCTTAAAATGACTCCTAGGTTCGTACTTCCAGCATGTGAGAAGATGTTGGTACCGTTCCTGCAAGACAGATATCGGGGAATGGAATGGGCCTATCTGAGTGTTTACTGTTATTTCTGGGATGGGCAATGGGAAGAAGATGATGATCTCACTTCGGAGGTGTCTATGAAATATTCAGCCAGGCAATAAAAAAACCATCAAAAACGCTGATCAGAGCTGGGAGTTAAGAGACCACATAAGTGGAAGTTGAAGTCATGGACTTGGTAGCAGAGGGAGGGGAGGTGGGCACCGAGAGAGAATATATTGAAGGACATTTTAAAAATAAGCCAGGAAAAATACCACACATGTACCCTAACCCCTAACCCTAAGCGTAACCAAACCTCAGCCCTAGATCTGAGAAAGTAGCTCCCTGAACACACAATAAGAAAAACTGGGAAGCAACCTCGTTGTTTTGGAGAGACCCCAAACATTTAAGAATTAATAGAATTTCTGAAAATGGTGTGAAGGTAGAGATAAAAAAATAAAATAAAGTGAAAATAAGCCAGGAGTACAACTATGATGAACACGAATTATTTAAGAAGTTGGTAGAGCTTGAAAAGGAGGGACATGGGGATAGGGACAGAAGAAAAAGAGGAGAGCTCAACAGGGAAGAGACAGCGATTCACCATGTCAATTGCTACAAAGAGGTCAAATAAATACATTTCATAAAAACTATGAAGGGGCGCCTGGGTGGTTCAGTTGGTTAAGCATCCAATTTCAGCTCAGGTCACGATCTCGCGGTCCATGAGGTCGAGCCCCATGTTGGGTTCTGTGCTGACAGCTCAGAGCCTGGAACCTGCTTTGGATTCTGTCTCCTTCTCTCTCTGCCCCTCTCCTTCTCTCTCTCTCTCTCTCTCTCTCTCTCTCTCTCTCTCTCACACACACACACACACACACACACACACACTCTTTCTCAAAAATAAACAAACATTAAAAAATTTTTAAAAATAAAAATAAATAAAAACTATGACGACTTGCCATTCGAGATAAAATGCTGATGACCAGAATGTGCCTGGCCTCTAACTGAGTATAAATGGTCTGATTCAAGTTTGACAAAACAAGGAAAAAGACATGTGCTAATTTTGCTTATCTTGCCAGTAGGGCAGGAAGATGTGATTTGCTAGTGATTTTCTAATATGGAAGAAACAGCTTTAGACTTTTTCCATTTGACATTCAATTTCATTGACACTGACAGACAGCCTTAGGTTGGATAGAGGGATTGTTGCGACAGAGGCAACTCAACTAATTATCACATACAGACCTTAGTTTTTATTTTTGAACTAAAATATGATTGGTCATGAAGCTGTAAGAGTTTTTCCCACACTTTAAAAGTCATATTTTCCTGATATGATATCGTAATTGTCAGATCTAGCTTTGTGATAATTCCATAGCCGTACAGCACAACTTCCCAGGCAGCAGGATTTGAGCAAGATCCATTAAAAAACAGATATTGATATCTATAGATTTTCATAAGGCTGCAAATATAAAATGGCCATATTATGAATATGAGATTGTATCACTTGCGTTGCTAAAAGATGACAATGGTAATATAACTTTTTGTAATATGGGTTGTAAACAGGACAAGTCCTGAATAGAAATTGTCTTGAAAATCCATCTTGCAGTCCCAAACAGGTGTAAATTTGGGGAGGATGGTCCCAAAAGCCCATCCTCAGGGTCTTATGAGGGCCCTGACCGAGTGTTCATGTTTGTCCTTAGGGTTTCAAACGATACTCCAATTCCTCACCCATGTTTTGAATTGGATATTCTACATTTGTTTCCTTCTCTTTTGGGGAAAAGAGGGAAACTTAGAAGTTAGAGGGCTAGCTAACTAGCCCTCTAACATTAGCCAACAGGCCCACGTTTATTCATTCTTCAAACTCTCAACTTAAGTCAACCCATTGTGTGACTGATAGCAAACACCAAACCCTAAATTTCCAAAGAAACACATGTAGTTTAGCAATGTACCTCACATTAAAGTCAACGCCTGCCTAAATCCCATTTAGCTCTTTGAAAATGCAGGGGTTTGTCAAAGGGTTCCAGAAGAGGAATATTCATTCTACTCTTTTGCAGATTTATATAGGTTTATTTATTTTTCTTTTTTAAAAGTTGTTTCAGCTCCCCAAGAATACCCTTCTGTCAGCTAGCAGGAACCCCACGTGGGGCTTTGAATATCTTCTTTTACCTGTCCCTAGACTGTGAAGAACTCAAGTTCAGTTTGTTTAAAGACCGTGTTTTGAAGAAAAGCGAGGCTTAATTTCAGTCTTTCATGTTCGTTGACAGCATTGTCACTCGCTAAGCTATTTCTCTAAGACTTTCGTTACAGTACTAATATCTCTCTATATATTTTATTTATGTGGCTTGGTCTGTGATGAATAACACATTTATGCAAAAATCTCAATATATCCACAAGATGCCAATACACAGAGCGGCAAACTCTTCCTGTGCTGCAGTTAATAAAATGCAGTAAATAGCATATAGTTTCAGAGGCAATTAGTACAGTTCATGACTTCAATTACAAAAAAAAAAAAAAGCCCTTATGATTTCTAATAATTGTTATTTATCTTTCATCTAAAGTGTTCCTCTTGTCAGTGTCAGCTTTGGCCCAGAAATAGCATTGCCAGTGGGGAAAGCATACAGCCACAGCTCGCCCCGATAGGATGAGGAGGAGAAACAGAAGATCAGGACCCTTGAGCCTACTACTTCTCTTGAAGAGCTACTCCATGGGACTATGGATTGATCTTGTTCTGCTGTGCTATCCACTCGCGCCCTCCCACTGAAGTCAATTACCCGGCTTCTCAGTTCATAGAGCCAACCTGAGGAGAACATTTTGCTGGCTAACGCAGAGGAGGAGAAAATCTAGTGAAGCCAATCCAAACTTAGGAAAGGATACCAGGTCCAAGTTCGCAAGGTCTCTGGCATATTAGTCTCCTGCAGAGGCACTGTGGCAATCAAGAGCATCTTCACCTCAGATGCCACCAACTCACTTCATCTGATTCCATTCTTGGGTGGACGTGAAACAAGCCCAGAGAAGGGAGGGTCCCCAGTCCTTTGCCCAGCCCTCCATCTCCAGGCAATGCCAGTGGGTCCATGTTCTGCTCCCAAAGGATCTCTCAAGACAGCTAACACTCCAGAGACCCTAGAAACATCATACCTGATATTTAAAGTACTCTGTCCCCTCTTCTCAAATTTACAAGGCAACCATCACCCTTGTATTCGGGGAAGCCATGTTATGCGGGTACATGACATATGCTCAGCATCTACTGCAAAGAGAATTTCTGATTTACAATTTACAAAATGATCTCTTCCACCCTCTGGGTTTGCACTGTGGCTCATCCAGGGGCTTTTACTCAATATGTGTTCTGTTAGGAAGATGACAGAGAAAAAAATAAAAAGTCTTGCGCTAATAAAACAGTCTTTTGATTTAGAACAAATCCTATTGAGGACCTAAGGACATGTCATCACCGTACCATCACTTCTTCATTATCTGATTCTTCTCCCAATTGGCATGCCTGACAGAGAGCCATATTCTCTCAAAACCAATGATACGGGGGTATTTGGAATAAACAGAAGAGCTCCTAGTCAGTGAATATCTCAGATTGCTATGGATTGTGACTTTTAAAGCCAGTTCCTAGGAACTCAGCCTTTTTATCTTCAAATGTTCAAAATTAATTTGCCGAACCATACAGATGGGCTCTCTCCTCTCACTAAACCTGCCTTTAAAATCACTGAGGTTTAGGCTGCACTTTCCAGGTGGAAGCAGAAGGGAGGTTTTTTCTAGTGTTTCCTCCTTCTTGTTTTTTAACTATGTCATTGATTTATTTATTTTGAATAATTGAGAAAAGAGATCTGTTTTGCAGAGGGCAAGAGGGCTGTAGCTAATGCACAAACATCGAGTATACAAAAGTAGCTCAACTCAATTATCTGGGGTCTGGGGAGACTCCAACCTACCCATTTCTGTTTCTCAGAAGCAGGCTAAAAAATCACCCAAATGGAACTGGTTTGCTGAATCAGGTTACAATGGCCAATTCCATATTCTCATTATTTTCAAAAGATTGCTCCTCTGCTCCGAAAGGCATCGCAAATAAACATGAAAAAGAGAAGAGAAAACTCACCTTCTCCCTGGAAAAAGCTCAACCTTAAGGATACGGTAGCGCTCTTGCTCCCTGGCGTTTCCACAAAGCCCCAAACTCAGAATCCCTGAAAGGACATGGGGAAAACAACCTAGAAGAGCCACATTAGGGAAACTCTACTCACTGCTAAATAGTCTTTCTATTTAAGGTATTTACAGGAATTTTTAGGGCTCTTACCCCCCATAACATGTATCATTTTCAGACACTTTGTATTTCATTTAAACCCTCTACTCTTGAAGTAATTGTCATTTTCCTGAAGGTGAGTTGCCCATCCTGTTGACATTTGTTTAAGGTCAAAAGGCAAAAGGGAGAACAGGAGGCGCTATGTGCCAGGATTGGGCTAGTTTGCTTTCTATGCAAATGTCTTCTTTTTTAGAAGCTCTCCTTTTTTTTCCCCCCCTCCACGGATAAGCATATCACACAAAGACCCTTCTGGCAGAAAAAAAAACTGAAATAGACTTATTTTGATCCTAAAAAGGGCTAAGGGGACATTATTTAAATTTTTGCTGAGGTGATCAGATCGTCAAATTACTTCACTGGTAACAGGAATACTACAGAGAAAATCTGTATTCAAATGTTTTATTACTATTTTTCTTTGGTACATTTGAAATGCATTTTGGAAACCATCAATAAAATGAAAAAGCAACCTACTGGACGGGAGAAGATATTTGCAAATCATACTCCAGTAAAGGGTGACTATGCAAAATATATAAAGCATTTATATGACTGAACAACAACAACAACAAAACAATTAAAAAAAATGGGCAGAGGACTTGGGTAGACATTTCTCCCAAGAAGCCATACAGATGGCCAACAGACATATGAAAAGATGCTCAAGCTCACTCATCATCAGGGAAATGCAAATCAAAATCACAACGAGATAGCACCTCACACCTATCAGATTGGCTAGTATCAAAGAGACAAAAAAATAACAAGTGTTAGCAAGGATGTGGAGAAAAGGGAACCCTCATATACTGTTGGTGGGAACGTAAATTGGTGCGGCCACGGTGGCAAACCAGTATGGAGATTCCTCAAAAAATTAAAACTAGAACTACCATATGACCCCGCGATCGCACATCTGGCTATTTATCCAAAGAAAATAAGAGCGCCAATTCAAAGAGATAAAAGCACCCTTACATTCATCGTAGCATTATTTGCAATAGTCAAGATATGGGAGCAACCTAAGTGTCCATCAACAGATGAATGGATAAAGAAGTGGCATGTGTATACAATGGAATATTACTCAGTTATAAAAAAAGAATGAAATCTTGCCATTTGTGACAACATGGATGAACCCAGAGGGTATTATGCTGAGTGAAATAAGTCAGACAGAGAAAGACAAATACCGCACGATTTCACTTAAGTGTGGAATCTAAAAAACGAAATGAACACACGAAACGAAATAGAAACTTACACATAGATACGGGAAATAAACTGTTGATTACAAGAAGGAGGAAGGATGGGAGTGGGTGGGTGAAATACGTGAAGGGGATTAAGAGGTACAAGCTCCAATTATAAAATAAATAAATCATGGGTAGGCAATGTAAGCATAGGGAATGTGATCGATAAGATGGTAATAACTTTGTGTGGTTGCAGATGGTAACTAGACTTATCATGAGGGTCATTTTATAATGTATAAACATATCGAATCACTAGGATGTACACCTGAAACTAATAGGATATTGTATGCCAGTTATTCTAGTAAAAAAAAATGCATTTTGACAAAGGTATACAAATTTTAATCAGAGTTGAGAAGTATGGAATAAGAGAGAAGCGTCAATATTTCCCTCAAGGTTTAAGATAGTTTTTCCTAATATCTCTCTCCACGAAGCTCAAATGTTGAATGGACCTGCCTTCATCTTCCTTTACAATTGCTTTCCTGGGTATTTTAAAATTAACCAGTCAAGCAAATATTTATTGACCAATATACTATGTTCGGCACTAAGAAAGATACAAAGCCATACAAGACATGATCTCTTGTCTCAAAGAATTTATAATTGAGTTAAAAAGGCAAGATCTGTGAAAAGTTAACTAGTAGCTCAAGGCAGTATGTGGGAAGCATCCAATACGTCGGGGGGAAAGCTAGGCAAGTATATTAAAATCTGTTAAATCATTCCTTATTGTACAGATATAGGTACTTCGAGAATCACTTTGTGTCCCTTATGCAAGTGAAACTAAAAGAGTTTATATAACATAATTGCCTATAAATACAACCAAATTTCAAAAAGCGTTAGTACATTTACACATCCAAATGATACGCCTGCTAATACTGGTGCTGTTCCCCTGACTTGCCAAACTGAGGGGGGAACATAATCAGAAACTGGATGCAAAATTTGCATATAATTTCAGTTCCTATAACAAGCTCCTTCTCCCTTCCTGCTCTGTTCTCACTTCTTTGTTGCCACTCAAGAGCCTGAAGGACATGGTAGTAGGCCGATTAATGGCCCCCCAAATAGCCAGGTCCATCCAGTCTCCAGAAGTTGTGAAAGTTCCTTATATGGAAAAGGGGTCTTTGCTGCAGACGAATTAAGGCAAGGGTCTTGAGATGGGAGATTATCCAGGTGGGCCCTAACTGCAGTCACAGTTACCTTCATAAGATCGAGCTAGAGGAGGATCTGACATACGCACAGAAGAGGCGATGTGAAGACGGAACGGAGGGAGGTTTAAAGATGCCAGCCTTGAAGATCAGAGGAATGCTACTGTGAGCCACGGACTAGCAGCATCAACCAGAAGTGGGAAGAGGCAAGGAGCGCATTCTCCCGGGAGCTTCTGGAGGCACTGCAGCTCTACCAACACCTTAATTGGGCCCAGTGATACCGATTTTGGACTTCTGGCTTCCACAACTGTGGGGGAATACATTTCTCTTGTTCTAAGTTGGGTGGTGATTTGATACAGCAGCCTGGAGAAACTAATACAGACACTAATGTTTATTTGAGTGTTACCATGGGCCAGTTACTCCACATAAGACATCTCATCTAATTCTTGCGAAGACGGAGTATCATTATGATTATATGGCTGAGAAAATTGCAGCTCAGAAAGGTGAGGTAATGCTCACAGATCTAGCTGATTGAAGCCCATACACTCTCTGCGAGGCCATATTTTCTCAGTGCCTTTCTTTTCCTTTGATTGGCAGTCATTCCTGCGTCAGGCTACGATAACCCAGCCTGGTATGAAATGTAACAAGCTTCAACGTGCACACATGTAGATTTCTTTCGCTTTTGTCTGCTTTGCAGTTTCTGTTTTAATCCAACGCACACACTCACATCCTGGCATTAGTTTTGAACAAAACAAAACAGAACACAACACAACACGCGTTGCCTTTTTGCTGTGGAGCCTGCCAGTGATTTGGGTCTGGGAGTCACCCTACGGAACAGGCCTTTATGGCTTAGCCCCTACCTGGCTGGGAGAGGCGCATCTCGGCCCCAGACTGAAAAGAATCCCCCTCCCCCTGCCCCCACTACTGTTGCAAACACACATATCTGATGGTGACAGTGTGCTGCTAGCTAACGTTTCAGCAAAGGGGGCTTTGTAATAAAGAAGAGGGGCCGACGCGGGGAGGGAGGGAGTTAATTTTGTCTCTGTTTCCTCTTCCTTCCTTTGATGGCTGCCCTGGTCTTTGAAGTTGGGTAAATACACAGCATGGTGGGAGGGGATGCCAGCTGCCCAGACACCACTGGCAGAAGACTGAAGAGCTGTCGCCTTCCCTCCCCAGCCTGGGAGGTGTGCCCTATTGCAACACTTCTTCCCCAGGGGGATTGCACGTGGGGAGCTGTCAAATAACAAGTCCCAGCCCGTATACCGGTTGTGAGGCCTTAAGTGAGATCCATCCTGGACGCGGGATTCTGACTCCCGCGTTGTCCCCTCTTCAGCTCATCATCTGTGATGTCAGAAAAAATAGCAAGAAAGGCCCTCTGTCTCTTTCCTCTTGCCTCCCTGCCCCTCTTCTGTGGCCCACCTTCTTTGCAAACTCGCTTTGGAGTTTAAGGGGCTGCCTTCTGTTTTCTTCTTTCCTTTCTATTAGAATGTAAACTTCTAGATGGCCTATTCACACTGGAAACATTCATTAAGCACTTACAGTATACAATGTGATGTACTAGTGAGCCAGACAAACTGCACAGAGGGGGCAACAAGGGAGCAGCAAAGGGCTGTGAGGAGAATGCACCTCGTTTTTCCTGCAGGAGAAGCACAGCACGCCTTTCAGAGGATAGCTTCCTGCCGAAGCAGACGCATCTGGATGCCAAGGAAAGCGTCCTCCAAACTGTGACAGAACAAAGCCAAACAACCAGGAGACAGTTCACCCCTACTGACCAAGTGACTGGGAACTACCAACCCTGAAGGTGGAAGAGTCGAGGCAAAACAAAATCAAATGCAAAGAGGAAGCTTTTGAAAGGGAGGAAGGTGGAGACTCCGGAGGTCAAGTCAAGACTGCGTGAAGGGTTGGGAAGGAGGAGCCGCGCTCAGCAATCCACAGAATAGGAGAAAAAGAAATGAGTAAAAAGCATGTCCTCTCACAAAGAAAACTGTAACCAACCATGAACAAGCTCGGGTAGAAACTTCTGGGGTCTGTTACTGGATCTTATTAGGTACCACTCTTCTCTCCTTGGGGACTCAACTAAAATCTCATCGTTTCCAAGAATCTTCCAAGTGTAAGGAAACAAGATAAATATTGCCATTATGTCTATTGAAAGTGATAATAATTCAAATTTGTGGAACACTTAACCAGATACACACAAGGGTTGATGCTAAGTGCTGTATGGAATGGAATGTTCTCTGAATAGGGAGCTACTCTTCTTATCTGCATTTCTTTACCTACAGATAAGAAAAGTGTGGGTTGGAGATATTAAGTAGTTAACCCAAGGTAACCATTAGTAAGTGTTGGAGCAGTTAGAAATCAGTTGGGAACTTGGACCTAAATATGTCTAATCCTGAAGTCCATATTACATTGTCAAATATATGGTGAATAATATGGATGTACACACACACAGGTGCACACACATACATGTACCCTCATTAGCACCATTCTTATAGCTCTTTGGTTGTCTTCAGATCCCTGATGTCACGCCTTCAATTTCTTTCTGCTACTCTTTCTCGAAACGTTGGTCAATTGTCCCTGGAGACGGTGACGTTTATCATGCCCTCCATAATATAAAAAATAGCTACTCACCTGTAATTCTTTGTTTCCTGGACTGTTCTTCTTAACACACCTTTATCCTCCATGAGGCTTTATTTTAACGCTCAGTATAATACTCATTCTCTCTTTCCTCAAGGCAAATTCACAATTTTTTCTCAGTCAGTAAGGGTCAACATGAGAATACAAAATAAATGCAAGGAGCCAAGCTGTATCTTTCTCCATAGGGCAGTGAAGAGCCCAGTGAATGAATGTACTGTAGTTTGGTGCCTTTAGACTCATTGGTTGAGAGTATGCCCTCCCTGAGTTAGCTCAATAGTACTTAGTGGCTCTCAGTTTTAAACAGGCATCAGAATCACCTGGAGGGCTTGTTAAAACACAGATTACTGGACCCCACCCAGAGGTTCTTTTTTCTTTATCTTTTTTTTAAGTAGGCTTCATGCCCAGCGTGGGGCCCAATGCCAGTCTTGAACTTAGGACCCTGAGATCAAGATCCTGAGATCAAGACCTGAGCTGAGATCAAGAGTAGAACGCTTGACCGACTGAGCCACTCAGAGTAGCTGATTCTGTAGCCTCGGGTGGGGCTCTAGAATCTACATATCTAACAAGTTCCCAGATGCTGCTGATGCTGAACTGGGTGCCACATTTTGAAAACCAGCGGGGTCCAGGCACCTGGGTGGTTCAGTCGGTTAAGCATCTGATTTTGTCTCAGATCATGATCTCACGGTTCACGAGTTCAAGCCCCGATTCGGGCTCTGTGCTGACAGCTCAGAGCCTGGAGCCTGCTTCGGAGTCTGTGTCTCCCTTGCTCTCTGCCCCTCCCCTGCTCACGCTCTGTCTCTGTCTCTCTCTCTCTTAAAAATAAATAAAACAAAAACATAAAGAAAAATAAACAAATTAACCTACAAAAAAAAAAATAAATAAATAAAACATTTTAAAAGAAAAAGAAGACCACCGGGGTCAAGAAATGGATTAATAAACCTATTAACAATTTTTTTAATGTTTATTTATTTTTGAGAGAGAGAGACAGAGCATGAGTGGGGGAGGGGCAGAGAGAGAGAGGGAGACACAGAATCTGAAGCAGGCTCCAGGCTCTGAGCTGTCAGCATGGAGCCCAAGGCAGGGCTCAAACTCAGGAACTGTGAGATCATGACCTGAGCTGAAGTCAGATGCTTAACCAACTGAGGCACCCAGGTGCCCCTAATACACCTATTTCAGAACGAAATAACATTATAATCAATTCGGATTGCATGGGACAGTGCTAAACGGATATATACATAAATAATCTCACAGTGTATATGTGTGTGTGTGTGTGTGTGTGTGTGTGTGTAAACAGATACATGTATATACAACTGTCCAAAGCATGTTTGTTCAGATCACTTCTTCTCAGCCACATGACTTTCCCATGAAGTAACATAACCCCGTGTGTCTAAGACAGTGGACTCTAAGTCTGGACAGGCTTTAGTTCAAATACCCAATCTTCCAATTACTAGCTGTGCTACTTTGGGCAACCCACAGTGAGCTAAGACTCATCTCTAAAATTGAAAAAGATGAGTGTGTACTTCGTGGTGTCGTCGTGAGGACTGAGATAACACAGGAGAGGCGCTTCACGCACTGACACTTGACAAATGGTCTGCGAACACAGGTGCCATCGTTCCGGTCCCACAGCTCGGGTACTAGAAGCATAAGGGACTTGCCGAGGGACCCCAACCTGCTGGGGGCAGAGCTGAGCCTCTGGATTGCCAGGTGCAGATTCCCGTTTAGGTGATCTCAGCACGCTGCAGATTCTTCAGGCAGCTTTGGGGACGGTAGTACCTCGGTTAATGAAGCCTCGGGGAATGGAGTCCTTTTATTCCGCATTTTAAAAGCAAACAAAAAACGCTTCATAAATCATTTGAAGAAAAGCTGTGTGTATTCACAGCTGCCCATGACAAAAATACCTCTGAGCACAGCTTCTGTTTGTCCCTTCCCGGGTGAATGTAAATAGGGCTCATCCTGGGCAAATCTGTAAAGGCGAAGATTCCTTTATTCCGCCTCCGTGGCAAATGTCAGGCATTCTCTGTCCTCCTTTTCCTTCTCAAAATAGGCAAGGGCCTGCTATCAGTCACTTAGTCTTATTAGCAGATGGACTTCAGCGTGAGTAAGTTGTAATACACAATCACATTTATAGTTCGAGTCTTTCATATTTAACTATGGGAATCAAAACTTTTCGTCACGAACCTAAATTTCAGGCATTAGCTGGCAGACGGAGAGAAATGAGGGAAGAGAGCCCTGGGATATCTTCTGTTTCCCTGGGACCCTAAAGAGAAGTGTGTGCTGGGAACAGTCAAACTCTCTCCCCCGGCAGCTTGCTGGGAGTGGGATAGGAGGGGTGCAGTGGGAGCCTCCCAAATCTCCCGTGCCCATCACCCACGCCCCACCAAGTTCCCCCAGTAAACACATAGGTAAAAGCATTTGTGGAGGGGATGCGGCACCTGGGTGCTTAGTCGGTTAAGCGTCCAACCTCTGATTTCAGCTGAGGTCATGATGGAACCCTGTGTTGGGCTCCGTGCTGACGGTGCGGAGACTTCTTGGGATTCTCTCTGTCACTCTCTCTGTCCCTCCCCCATTTATGGGTGCATGTGTGTATACACGCTCTCTCTCTCTTGAAATATTGCCATCCCTATATTTCTTCACAGAAATTCTGAAACGGTCACTGTCCCAGACCCTCTCTCTGCCACATCCCTCCCTTGTTTTTTTTTTTTTTTTTTTTTTTTTTTTTAATTCTGAGAAAGAGAGAACATGAGTGAGGGAAGGGCAGAGAGAGGGAGACAGAGAATCTGAATCTGTGCCCTCAGCACAGACCCTGATGTGGGGCTTGAACTCACCAACTGTGAGATCATAACCGGAGCCAAAGTAGGACGCTTAACGCACCCAGGTGCCCCTCCCCTATTTTTCACACCTAACTACGGATTAGGCTCCTGCCTCCAGCTTGGAACAAATTACTTAGCTTTCCTGAGTCTTAGGTGCCTCACTTTTGAAGTAGAAATAAGGACTCCTTCATTGGGAACAGTCTGAGTGACGGGGGATACTGTAGATAAGGCTCCGAGGACAGAGCCTCCAGCTGGTGGACACTTAATAAATGCCTATTCATTTCGTTTGCCAATCTGTCATTTGCTTGGCCATTAAAATACACATATGGGCATCTACTATGAGCCAGGAACTAAGCTGGCCCCTGGAAACACAATAACGGGCAAGGCAGTGTTCTCTTCATGAGATAGCTGATCCAGTTAGGTGGTTCTCAATCCTGATTTGCATCACTGGTGGAAGGAGCTTTCCCCGGACCCCACCCCGTATCTTCTCACTTGGCATCTCTGGGAAGGAAAATGTATTAAAAGCTCCTCTGAGGGGCGCCTGGGTGGCGCAGTCGGTTGAGCGTCCGACTTCAGCCAGGTCACGATCTCGCGGTCCGTGAGTTCGAGCCCCGCGTCGGGCTCTGGGCTGATGGCTCGGAGCCTGGAGCCTGTTTCTGATTCTGTGTCTCCCTCTCTCTCTGCCCCTCCCCCGTTCATGCTCTGTCTCTCTCTGTCCCAAAAATAAATAAAAAACGTTGAAAAAAAAAATTAAAAAAAAAAAAAAGCTCCTCTGATGTTGGGGAGACAGAGCCAATGTTGAGAACCGCTCAGGTGGGTCCGTCTCTCCTCTCCCTTCCCCCAATCCTCCCCACAACGTTAAAGCTGGTTCTTCCTCTTCCTTCCCTTTGCCTCAGTCAGCACGCTGTAGGTTTTCTGACACATCCTTTGTTATTTTAGTTACGATTCTATTGTATTTTAGTTAGTATTTACTATTGTTTTGGATCTTTGTTTTCCTGCATCCTGGCACACATCCTTCTACTCCCTCCATATTTGTATATCTGGTCATAATGTTTATGACAGAGAAGTTTGTCATTGAGATAGGTCTTTTTTGTTAATAATGGTTATGCCTGTAGACCTAAGCATGTGGTCTGGGTGACGGCTACTGTTTCTCTAGAGCCTTCTTAGCGACTTGCTCCCTGTCTTCAGGCCCCACCACAATGACTGGCTTCCTTCTGTTCATATTAATTAATGTAACAAATTGTGGTAGTTGAGAGTTCAAATTTCCCATCTACATCAGGATAGTTACTGGTTGGCAAAATGATATCTTCAGACGCCAGAGGCCTTATGATTACTAAGTTCATACCAAGTGCTGTAATTATTATGATGATTTATCACTCAAAAAACCCTCAATAGTACAACCAAGTCCTTCAAAGAGCCATCCAATTTAGCTCAGAATCAATACCAAATGTTATCCAAAAGTCAAGTTCTGTTGTAAGACACTAGACCCATGACTGATCGATAGGCAGATAGACAGATACGCAGGCTATAGGTTGGTCAGTTATAATTCTAAGCTGCCAGTTTAGGGGGAAAAAAAGAAAAGGAAAAGAGAGGAAGAAAAAGGTTAAAATCCCAAGATTGGATGGAATGAGCTGAAGTGTTTTCAAATGGATTTGAGAAACTGAACTGTTCCCAGGCGGAAAGATAAAATGTAAAGCCGTAGTCAGTCTGGCTTTCTGGCTCGCCTAACCTTTTTACTGCCGGATAATGAGGAATCAGCTATAATTTAGACACAGTATTCTTTTCACAGATTATATGGAGGTTTAGAGGGTGGGGGAGAGGAAGGGGAAAGGAGAGAGACTCACTTTATAGCCATGCATCATCATCCCTCTTGGGCAGAAGAGACAAGTAGGCCCTCCCCAGGAGGCACGTCGGGGGAGCAGTGCCCTCTGTGTGTGTTGTTGTGACGAATTTCAAATCAAGAGCGTTCTTGAATTGGATTTATTACAATTGGAAGAAGAGAAATTGTAATCTTTATGAGCCAACGACATGGAGCCTTATAATAAGGGAATGAGGGATCATTTCAAATTTAAAGCAAATTAGATTACTGGGGTCAAATTCTTTAGCGGAAACATCATGCCTTCAGAGCACTGCACATGTATTTGATACCCCTCCCCCCTCCGCCCAGGTTTTGCGTCAACATTGAAGTGTGTTTTAAAAACATATTTAATACTCATATGCAGTGAAAGTACCTTAAAAAGTCAGATAATGAATGGACGGGAGAAGAGGAATCTACCAAAAGAATTCACTGATTTATACACGAGAGCTCGCTGTCATTCACTTCCAGACCTGTAAGGAACCTCACCAAGTCTCTAGGTAGAAGCACACACACGCCATTCAGGAAAGGGTGTCACAGTTACAAATTTTTCATGCAAGGAGATTTTCGAGTTTATTCTTTTTTCTTAATGTTTATTTTTGAGAGAAAGCAAGACAGAGCATGAGTGGGAGAGGGGCAGAAAGAGAGGGAGACACAGAATCTGAAGTAGGATCCAGGCTCTGAGCGGTCAGCACAGAGCCTGATGCAAGGCTCGGACTCACAAACTGGAGATCCTGACCTGAGCCGAAGTCAGATGCTTAACTGACTGAGCCACCAGGCACCCCTTTTTTTCTTTTTTCTTTTCCTTTTATTATATTTTTATTTATTTATTTATTTTGAGAGAGAGAACATGAGCAGGGGAGGGGCCGAGGGAGCGGGAGAGAGAGAATCTGAAGCAGGCTCCACGCTCAGTGCAGAGACCGATGCAGAGTTGAGAGTCAATCTGTCAACTGTGAGATCGTGACCTGAGCGGAAACCAAGCATCAGACGCTCGGCCGACGGAACCACCCAGGTGCCCCATCTAGCTCTTTCAATTGCTTTTTCTAGTATTCTGTCTCTGAGCAAGACCAATACATTCTCATGTCTTTCCGAGCTCTTGCCTTACGATTTAAGATCTTGTCTTTAACCTGTCCTTTGTGTTTACCCCCAGTCCTTCAAAAACACCCACCACCCACATTGTTCTGATCTAGGACACTGCTCATAATTAAGTTTCACTGCCAACCAAAGATCTTTCCCATGATATCATTTTGGAAATGTGTATATCGGCCCCTGCACGTAGTATGTGCAATATGTCTCCATCTTGCCGTTCTGTCTATTCCCCACCAAAGCGGAAGCCAGCGTGGCTCCCCTCCTCCAACCCTGAGTCTTGCCACAATTCCAAGCTTCTTGGGGTCTATCTACTTCTTTTTCCACTTTCCATTCCTTACGTCTCTCAAGAAATTGGCAAAGTAATAAAAAGATTCTAGCTCTAATCCAGCTGCGGTCTGTGATTCACTGAAAACTAAAATAAAGAATTTGAACCCAATTCTGGTCAGGGAATTAATAGGGTTTGGGAGAACACAGATGAAAATAAATAGATGACACTTTCCATTCTCCCGCAGTTTTGGTGCTAGAACAATGGGTGGCTGGAAGTTCAAAGCTTTTCCTCTTCTAGCCCTGTCAAGTCTGGGAATATAAACAATGATATTTGCCTTCTATCCAATGGTCTCAACACACCTTGTTAACACATCTGAATAATTACCCCCATTGCAGAGGCAGTGAGTGAGAGACAATAATTAGGCATCGGGCCAAGCTGTTCTCAGCCGTGGTGGCTGGAATCAGAGTCAAGGCTTGTGTGCACCCCCCAGACTATTTACTTTTCAGCCAATTCAGCCCAGAGGGACCTCCCTGGCCCCTTTCACTAGCATCTCCCTTGAAACACTAATGGGCCAAGAAGACCCACAGTCGGCTGTGGAATAGTAATTTTTCTGCTCCTAAGAAAGGTCTCTCTGGAGATCCCTTGTGCCAAGTGGAGGTTTAGATGATCCAAACATTTAAGTGCATATTGACTGCAGTCAGATACTGTACCCTGACCCGCATCACAAGCTCTGGACTGTATTTCTCTGGAATACTAGCTTTTTATGTATTAACCTTCCACCAGCTCCCCATGGAACAGAGCACAGGCCAAAATCAAAGGCCTCGAAAGGGGTCAAAGTTTTACCTATTAAGCTGTGTGGGAGCTTGACCTTGAATACTGAGTTTTGCATTAACTTAATATTGCTACAGATTCTTTAAAGAATTTAAATAATTGGGTAACCATTTTGCTTAATTCACTCTTGTTTTGTCATTCCTCTTTTTTAAAAAAAGACTGGGGAGGGGAGGAGCAGCCAGCACAAGGGCAGATTCCTGTCTTGATCCAACTTGTGAGGTTAGGATTTGCTCACATCCAGCTCACGTTGTGGGAGGGCTTCTAAGGGGTGCAGACTCTCCCGTGTAAGGAAGAAAGGAGGTTTCAGGACAGAGGGAAGCAAGAGAGGGTGTTAAGGTGTCATAGACCAGAAACCCTTGAGCTGTAAAAAAAAGTTTTTTCAACTTTTTTTAAATTTATTTTTGGGACAGAGAGAGAGAGACAGAGCATGAACGGGGGAGGGGCAGAGAGAGAGGGAGACACAGAATCGGAAACAGGCTCCAGGCTCCGAGCCATCAGCCCAGAGCCTGACGCGGGGCTCGAACCCACGGACCGCGAGATCGTGACCTGGCTGAAGTCGGACGCTTAACCGACTGCGCCACCCAGGCGCCCCAATTTTTTTTTTTGGGGGGGGCAGACAGGTTTTATTCTATCCTCTTCCTGCCCGCGGCCGCCCTGCTGGGAGGGTCTGGGACAGGCTGGCACAAGGAGGTCACATCGTGGCCTGAGGTGAGGGGAAGGGGGAGGGGCGTCATTAGACATTAGACATTAGAGACATTAGAAAATCATCTGGTGCAGCCATCTGCATTTAGATAAGGAAAAACACGGGAATTTTCTTCTATTGGGAGGAAACTGGGATCCAGGTTAGGTAACTGGTCAAATGACTTACCCAAGGTCATGCATCTAGTGAGTGTCAGAAGCGGCCCCACCCCTGGAACCCTGCCTGTAAGTACAGTGCTGGCAACAGAGAGCTCACCTCATCCACAGAATGGCTGTAAATATCTGTTCCTTCATCGAAAAGGATGCACCTTCAGCCAGATGGCTAGAGTTATAAAATTAATACTATTTTTCCCCCCAAAACCTCTTTTTAAAATGGAGACCAGAATAGCACAATGAAAGGTCTGTCCAAGAAACATGAGATGCACATGGGATACGATGCTGTCAAGGACAGGCTGGCAGGAGGCCCTCAGGAAGCCTCATGGACTTCAAAACAAATTATTATAGTGATTTCAATCAGCAGATGGGATTCCGCAAACAATAACATTTACAAGGTAATCTCCATTCTAAGTACGCAATTGCCATTTCCCAAGAGCCAGTTGGTAGGAAAGGGTTTAGCCATCCCAGGGCAGATGCACCTGCTTCTGAATATCTTCCCTACCTTCAATTAGCTTTGGTTCAACATATGCATAAAACACATTCTCACGCTTACCTAACCCCCCCCCCCACACACACGCACACGTATGCACACGTGAACACATAGGGCTCCTCAACTGGCCACAGGATAGCTCATCTATAGGATCTTAATACATGTAAGTTTCAGACTTGTTCTCCCAATAGTAAAGAGCAAAACAGTGCAGGGCAGCCGTGTTCCCGTATCAAAGAACAAAGTTGAAACTCCCATACAATTATGTTTGATCACAGTAGAAGGTGAAATCATTAGATATTAGCGAGGTGCAGTGGAATAAAAATGATGTGTTAGCGGGGGTTCATTACACTGTATTTTCAGAGCCAGGAAGATCAATGCGTTCATGCATCATGAATTAGGCTCCGGCTTTAGCCTTCCCTGCTCTCCGGAAACCCAACATGATCTATCACCAGCCATACATCACCGTTTCAGGATTGCACATTAACGAGAAAGCTGCAGTTTCCGCCTGTCAAGCTGACCAGCTGCCTCTTTCTCTGCAGAAGGGGGAATATTTCTGGTTCAGGATTTTACTTTTAAAACAAAAAGGGGCTTAAAAGGTCAGTGTCAGCTGGACAGTCACATGGTCTGATCTTTGTGTTGTCCCAGGGCTCTGACTGATGGTATTGCTCTTCATGGCCTCTGACCAACCTGGATCCAAGCCTGAGGGGGCTCGTCATTATCGCTTTAGATGTTAGATGAGGACACAGCCTTGGGACACACCTAGGGTCTCCTGGGGTGTGCCCTCTGTCCCCCCAGGGTTTGCTGGACACCACTGGATATATCTAGAAGTTTTAAAGGGAGACTTGTACGTTGAATGCCCACTACCCTTCTATCTTTCCCACCCCCTGCCTCTTCCCTTAATAGAGACTCTTTCACCACCCAGCAGTTTGCATTCACACTTTCCCTTCATTTATTCTCAGTCCACCTCACTTCCCCCCTGCCTGACCCCACACCTGCTAGTGCGGCCCCTCTTCCCTACTGGTGTTCAGATACCCGCAGACAGTTCTGATCGCTGCTTTTAATCGGCGTTTAGCTGGTCTGTCCGTATTTAGTTCTTTTAATCTCTCCTCATCATTCAATCCCTCCAGCCTCTTCATCATCTTTTTTTTCTTTTCTTTTCTTTTTTTTTTTTTGGTGTGTTGCTCTTTCCTGAGTTTTATCCAATTTGTCTACATCATCCTTCTGGCTGTGACATGCCCACCGGCCCTGAACTCCATCACTGCAGGAAGAGTGGCTGGAAGGGCTTGCATCCACCCTCCTCTTCTCCCCCCTAGCACGTGCTCAGGTCTATTCCTCACCAACAGAAGAAGCAGAGGTTTGGGGGGGGGGGGGGCGGAAATCTGGGCTGGGTGAGAACTGCCCCTTCCCTGTCTGGCTCATAAAGGCAATAGAAGAGGTGATGTAAGAATAAAAGAGATTGGATGAAGTTAAGTCCATGGAAGAACTTCCCAATGACCACTCCTTGGGGAGCAGAAGAGACCGTGGCCTCATCTGCCTGCGCTCTGGGAAAAGGAGGTGGTCTCAGGAGGCCCCACTGTCCTCCTATTTCTAGCCAATAGGGCTTGTGGTAAGTTTCAAGGTTGATGGCTTGGTGTCTGTGATCACCTTTAGGCAGCCACCCCCCACCCCTAGATAATATAGGACCTATGATGAAACTAAGCATGCAGGAAGGGGTCTCCAGCTTCATATCTGAACATGAGTAAGAGCTGGCTGGAGGTTTTGGAGGGCCTCAGTTTGGGGAATTACAAGTTTATAAGGAACGTTGAACCCAGCAGCAGGAGTTATGGACCACAGACATAGTTTAAATGAAGACATTTACTGATGGAGGCATGGAGCAAGATTGTAGCTCGAGGTGACTCATCCCAGAACCACTGGAGGGCCATTTCTAGGGAACAGAGTTCCATCAGGGCTGCTCAGGAGAGGGCAGATTTTTTTTTTTTTTCAATTGGATGGATAAAAGGAAGTGCCCCTATGTTGGTGGGAGGCTTCCTATTCATTAGGAATTTAGAGTCTATTCTTTTATTCCATTCAGGCTTCTTCTCAGATGTCATTTCCTAGAAACATCTTCCTCAAAAACACCATGTAAGGTACTACCCTACTTAGCTTTCTGCCCACTTTCCTGAATATACTGTGATCCATTCATTTAGCACCATATTGTCCGAGTCCCCCACCAGAGTGTCAGAAATCCCAGAGAACAGGGATTTCTTCTAAGCAGCAATGGCGGTGCCGGACACGGGTGCCATGTTTGACAGTGGACCAACTAACCGCCGCTTTGTTTTTGTGCTGCTTCCACCAGACATATGAAGTGTATGGATCCCAGTAAGGACTCATAGGATCTGGTGAGCTTTGATTCTCCAGGGATCTCCAATCAGAGCCCCGCTGAGTTCAGGGCAGAGAGAATGAGCTGAGAAAACCTGTCCCCTCCACGCTGTTTCCTTCTTAACAGCTGGAAGTGAGAGAAAAAGAAAATGTCAGTTGTAGAAAGAAGGAGGTAGAAGGCTCAATCCCCCTGCCTCCCACAGGCTGCCATCAAACCTGTTTATCCTGTTTTGCTTTTAAAAGCCCTGTACCAAGGAGATCTCCGTCCCTGGCTCTTTCCGCCATGAAAACAGAGTTACTGTGTCTTTCAAGCCATGAAAACAGAGTTACTGTGTCTTTCAACGGCCACCCTGGTTTTATGAATGGTTTAAAGCTCAGCAAGAGACAGGGGAAGAGTTTCTGACTCTCTCGGAAGGGGTACTTCCCTACTTCATGCCTAACTCTGAAGACTAGTGAGATCCTGATTGATCTCCACTCCCCTGATGGTAGTAATCTGTTCATATGCTCTGAAAACCTACAACCAGGGTTCCTGAGACTTGTGTAAGTATGCTAAAAATCCACTTCACAAATTTTATAGTTGCTCTGTATCTCTAGTCATACAATTATACTTCTTTGTTTTCTTTCTTATTCCCCGCCAACCATTGGAAACTCCCTTGAGAACAAGACACTTTGCTGATTAGTTCACTGCATCTTGGACTCTATGGCTGGCACATAATAGGTGCTCAGCAAATACTTGTTGAAGGAAGGAATGAATATATTCCTAGAGTGTCTGGTCTCCTTAGATCTGTAGCTCCTAACCCTGGATATGCATTAGAATTATCCTAGTCATTTAAAAAATCTTCCATATCTGGATCCCATCCCAGACCATTTAAGTCAGGATCTGTGGAGATACGGTCTAGGAGTCTGTACATAAGGCTCGTGTGATTGTGGAGAATGGCAAATTCAAAATCAGCAGTGTGGGCCAGGAGAGCCGATGGTGCAGATGAAGTCTGAAGGCAGTCTTCCGGAGAATTCCTCAGAATCTGTACTTTTTTTTTTTTTTTTTTTTTTTTTAAAGCTCCAGGTGACTCCAATGCGAGCAAGGATAGAGAACTACCACTCTATCCGCGTTTGTTTGTAGCTGATCTGGCTTTGCCGGGACTATGTTTGTGTTTCAGGTATGGCATTGGATAGAACTGTCATACCCCGAGATTCTGTGGCCATGGCTCATTACTCAGAATGGGATGAAGGAGATGAGATGGTACCAGGACCTACTCCTTTAGAACATGCGATGGGGGAGCTGACCCACTTGCGAGAATTCCTGAATAATGGTCTTTTCAAATGCAGTGCGGACATGAGGTCAACACCAGACATCTGTGGAAAAGTTATGAAGCTACCCACCAGGAGGGAAAAGGATACGGCAAAAGTGAATTGGGGTGGGTGTGTTTAGAAGTTCAGACAGATTGCCAGTGAGTATCAGTAAGGTCTCTCTACAGAGTATCAGGGCCCCAGAAAATGGGATGGAGTTTAAGTCAGAATCACTGACCTTGTGTGGTTAGAGAGGAACCTAGTTGTACAAATCAGAAAGCAGAGCCTTCTAGAACAACAGGAGATTGGTGAGGCTGGTGGGCTAGGAACTCTGGGTGGAGATGAAAACAGAGACCTCCGTAACAGAATAAGGTGCTTCTAGGGAGCTGAAACTCACAGAGACAGCTGGAAGCATATAGCTCTGTGGTTGGCGTTAGGGAACAGGAAACTGAGTCATAACATAAAGGGACACCCAGGCCAAAGCCATCAGATGGCTGGAAGGAGAAGATGTAAGCTACTTAAACAATTCCTACCATGTCGATTCTGTCCATGGATGCCTAGCAGATTATCTGGCAAATAAGAGGTTTTCAGTGAATGAGAATGGAAGAAGCTAGAACAGGCTTGATTCTGCAAGCAGGTTAGCGTTATTAGTAGACCTAGTTGTTGATTTTTTTTTCTTGAAACAGCTTTGTTGATATATAATTCACCACCCCATAGACTTAATCCATTTGAAGTGTACAATTCGATGGGCTTAGGTATATTACATCATTAATTTTTAAAATTGTGGTAAAATATAGATAACATAAAATGTGTCATTTTAACCATTTATGTGCACGCTTCAGGGGCATTAATTACATTCACGATATACAATCCATCACCCCAATCCATTTTCAAAATATTTCATCACCCCAAACAGAAACTCTATAACCATTAAGTAATCACCGCCAGCCCCCGATATAACCTCGAATCTACTTTCTGTCTGTATGAATTTGCTTATTCTACATATTTTATGTAAATGGAATCACGTAGTATTTGGCTTATCTCAGGAGACTTAGTTTTTAGGAGTGGGAAGGGTGGAGGTACCACAGGGAAAAGGGGTGAAATTTGAAAAGCATTTTTTTCATACTGGTGGTGGTAATGATCTTCCTGCCAGTTCTGTTCCTAACATCTTGTTTTGTCTGCTTTGCTAAGGCTCCAAGAGTAACCATCAGCCCCTTTCAACCTTGCCTACCCACCACCCCAATCACCTTGGACACAACTGGATTTTCTCCTCAGAGCTGTTTTTCTAGCTAGCAATAGAACAAATATTAAGAAGCTGTTGCCACTTACCAATTAAAGACACATTTCCATAATAATTAGTGGAAGGGATGCTTTGAAACCTGGGAAAGAGTGTTGAAGTCATTCTCCTTCTGAGGGACGGCCGGTGCTTCCTCGGCATTATCAACCAAGAGGGAGGGTTTCTCTCTGCTCAGATAGGCAGCTCATTTCAGGTGGCTTCTTCTAGAAGGTTCTGCTCCAAGGGCCCCTTCCCTCAACTCTCTGTCTCTGGGTCTTCTCCCTGGTGTTTTCTCTTGCCCCCCCCCCACACACCCCCTCAGCTCTTTCTCTTAGGATAGAAGCCAAATTCCTTAGTGCCACTGGGGGCTCGGCTGAACCGCTGGTATTCACAAGGGACCCTTTGATGCAGACGTGTGCTGGTAGTTGCTGACGGCTCAACAGAGAGGAGGGGACATCATAGATAGGTATCATTTGCAGCAGAAGGTCAGGGTCCTTCATAGCAGAAAGGTGTTCCTGTTCAGTCTGGGCAGGTAGGCAGAGACATACTCCATGTGGGAACAGACTGGAAGCCTCGCGATGCTCTAAATCAGGAGAGCCAAGGACTTGTGCTAGAGAGGAGGATGGGGAGGAAAGAGGGATCAGAGTTGCAGCTAGGGAAAGAAAGGAGAACGAGGCGGGGGGACGGAGAATCGAGAGACAGCTTTGCCTGGGAAACACCCACTGATCTTACAGCCGAAACCACATTTGTTGCTCAAGCACAAAACCAGAATTCCACAAAACTTGATCGCAAGTTTTAGTCAGGTCCTCTTGGTTCAGGTATCTAGCTTGAAGAGTATCTGATGGATTTAACTACAGACACACCTCAAACAACACATCATACTTAATGTGGCTCTGGCTCCGGCTTTCTTCTCACTAGGGAATTTAAAAACTCTTTGGCCAAACAGTTTCTCTTCCTGTTTGAATTCTGTTTTCATCTTCTTGGTTCTGCATCTTTGACCATGTCCCCTGCTTCTACAGACAGTTCACCAATCTATGGAAATTTTGAATGGTTTCTTTCTTTTATACTAATTGTAAAAAAAAAAAAAAAATTCTCCGTTTCTCCGGCAGGGATTTCTTAAAGTTTTTTTCCTCTGAGTACAGAATCCCCACTAACTGTATTTCTGTAGCCCTAGCTACTGCCGTTTATAATAGCTACTACATAGGTCCATGCAATACGGAACCATTTGTGTATTCATCCTCTGAATTTTCCGTGAAACTACCTATTACCCCAAGAACATTATCTTTTTATAGACCATAGCTTTAGTCTGTCTCTGCTTTTTGTGCTCTCTGAGTTAATGTGAGGCACTGGCGGGAGTTTTATGCTTCCTGACATTTTTGGGAGGTGGGGACGGAGTAGTAAAAGAGTAACTCCTCGTGTTAGTAATAACCAGGCAAGTTTTCCCCACCGTATAGAACTCGTTGAGCATGTATTATATTTTGTGTTACTTCACGTCCAGGTGCTTTTTACTGAACAATTTCATCTTCACAGCCATGTGAACATGTCAACATTCATGTGCAGGAAGAACTCAGCATTAAATGAGTCGGTTGCTCATTCCAATTGGAGATTTTATTTTGAATTCCATAAACTGGGCATCAGAACAAGCAGTCCAAATGTTCCAGAAGAGGCATTTAGACTCTCTTAAGTGGTAGGGCTGCATTCCGCCAGTTGGAAAACTTTGTCCACGGAGAGAAATGGACATTTTCTGCCTCGTGCTGCCTTTTTGTCATCCGAAATGAGACTCAGTCTGGTGTATACTAAGCCTCTTCTCGGGATCCTGTGGAATGGCTTTGGTGATGGTAGCGCTAAGTAGGCTATGTATTAGCTTGGATAAGTAAGACTTGCCGCTATAATAGAAAACCCCCCAGATGTCAGAGGGTCACCAAACAGAGGCTTATGACTCACACTATACTTCAGTGAAGCTGTTCCTAGCCCAGTGGCTTTCTACGTGACCAGGGGGGTCTAAGCTTCCTTCCATCTTGTGGTCTGCCCATCTTTAGATTTTCACACTTGTCCTCACTCAACTGGAAGAAGGGAACGGAGGTTGGGGATTATGGGGTGAGAAGACCTATGGGCCAGACCTGTAAGTACAGAACCTCTCTTCAGCCTACACGTCTGTGTTTCGAAGTCATTCCTCTGGTGATACCTCCCTCTCAGGGAGTCTGGGAAATGTGCCTAGGGGTGAAAGGAATTGCGATTCGATGGGTAGATACAGCAGTCTCTGTCACAGGCTGGGACAGCCCCTTGGCTTTCACTGCTTCCCCCCGTTTGCCCATATGCATGCCCCCCGCTTCCAATTTCTCTGCAGTAAGGACAGGATAGCAGTGAACACGTCCCCTCTGCCACTTAAATCTTACCACGCTCCTCAAGAGTATCTGTTATGTGCTAGGCGCTGTGCCAAGAGGTGTAGAGGTGAGAAACCGTGTCCCTGAATGGGAGGCTTTAGAAACAACTTGGTGAAAATGGAAAATACCTCCTCCTAAAACATTACCAGGGAGGTTTCCTAAGAAGAGCCGGTAGCGAGGGGCACCTGGGTGGCTCAGTCAGTTGAGCGTCCAACTTTGGCTCGGGTCATGACCTCATGGTTCGTGAATCTCGCTGGTGTCAGCGTCAACCCTGCTTTGGGTCCTCTGTCTCCCTTGCTCTCCGCCCCTCCCCTGCTCATGCTCTCTCTCTCTCTCTCTCTCTCAAAAATAAATAAAACATTAAGAAAAAAGAGAAAAGCCAGTAGTGAAAGAGAGATTTTTCCAGAATACACTCCCCTTCTTACAACCCTTCAATTGGCATTTTCCATCCACATGCCCACCTTCCCACTCTACTACTGACAAAATGAAAAATCTAAATTTCCAAAGCTAACGGATGGGATCCTTCCCGATCTGGCCTCTGCTCACTTACATCCCTCCCTCCTCTCTCCTGAACACTCCAGCCAGCCTGCATCCCCATCGCTCCCAGGAGGCAACTGCTTCCTCTTCATTCAGGGCATCGAGCACACCCCTCTGTTCCTGCCCCTGGGCTTTCTCCCGGTGCTGGCTGGATCCTTTTCTGATTTAGGTCTGAACCTGGAGGTCATTTCTTCTGGGAAGCCTGCCCTGACCTTGCCCCCCTCCACAAGTCTGAGAGAGGTGCTCCTTCTAGGAACCCGTATTTTCCCGGTGACAGTTCTTAGTGTTTGCCTTTTTCCTATCTGTGTCTCCAAGCACAGTTCCCACCTTGCTCCTCAGCACCTGCTGCAGTGCCTGGCCCACGGGAGAGGCTCAGGCAGAAGGTGAAGTGCGGCTAGGGCCGAGCCTCCACAGTCGCATCTCTAAGTGCCCGTCATTGTGCCTGCCGCACCTGTAATTTATACCCACGGGGAAATCAGTGAATTTCCATCACTAACCCAGATTTTCTGTTCTGTCATCGTTGCTGCTTTTTGTTTTTATTTTTGCTTTTCCTGAAACATCACACGTCAAGTGGCCACCGCCCCCCTCAGCCCAGAGTGGCCTGGCATGATGAGCTGTTCCTGGGCCTCTCTCTCAGGACTCCGCATGCTGGTACAAGCTACACGTTGACTGGCCACGGGGATGAGCGACAAGGCAGTTCTTCCCGGTTAGTCAGGGCTTCTGTCCCCAGCTTCTGTAGGTCCTCACAAACATACCTGGCCGGTCCAAACTGCAACCTGCCAGGAAGGAGGCAGCCCTCGCTTAATAGGAGTAGGGAGGGGGTCCTTCGCAGAGATGAGCATTCCTGATCCATCAGGCTTGCTGGGGCCCAGGATCTCCAGGAGACATGGAACAGGGTTTTCTTTCATGAATCCAGAGAAGCACTCTGCACTACGACTGCAGATCCGTGGGTCACTGCACGGATTCCTTCCCACACACACCCATTCATTCGTTCATTCATTCAGTACTGGTTGGGCCTAAGTGTTCCAGACCCTGAGGTTACAGAGGAGAACAAGACAGGAAAAACCCTTGCTGTCTTCCAACAAGGAAGAGAGAAGCTAAAGAAATAACACAGAAAAGAAAAATAAGAAAACGTTATCTGGAACTATTGCAGATAGTGAGAAATGCTTTCTCGGTCTTCATGGAGAAGCCATATTCTGGCTGCAGAGGAAGAACACGCGGTCCTGTTCTGGGTCCAGTGATACCTCTTCTCGCTGTTGATGAGGCCCCCTCACCCTCTAAGGGCATCCGGATACTCTGACAGCTCCACATTCCCATGCTTCTCCCTTTCCGACTCCTGGCAAGAATCTGTAGCTGCTCTCGCAGGCCCATGTCAGGTCATTCCTCACCCTTCCTGAACCTGCGAGCAAGAAGGCAGCCCAGAAACAGTGGGGCAGAACCGGGCATCACTTGTGTTCTGTCTGGCGGGCATTACCTGTGCCCATACTTCACACCCGTCCCCTCCCTCAGCCCAATGCACTTGGCTGCCAGATTGGCGGGCTCGGCTCTACCCGGGCCCCGAGATCAATTCTGACTTCGGGCTGGAAGAATTCAAGCTGCTGTCATCTGAATGTTGATTCGCTCTTGTCACCCTGGCTGCTTGCTTGTTGTCCCTAATCTTGTGACTCCTTCTGACAAGTGGATAGTCTGACATACACCTCTGCCCCTAGGTCCCTGGCCTTGGTTATTTTGCTGGCACTCAGGCGCTCAGAGGTTGAGGATAGTCCTTGCTTAAGTGTCCTGGCCTTGCTTAAGTCTTCCTGTCCCCCTGAGAACTGTGCCTTGCCCTTTGACCTTGGTACCTGCCAACAGACCTCCCTGGAGGTGGCTTCCTGCCTCCTGGGACTTCTGAGTGCTGCCTGATTTGACTTCTTTCTTATGTGCATGTCTGTGCCCATCCACCCAGCAGGTGACACACAATATTTCCCATGGATTCCCCAAAGCTAACTTTTTGGTTTACTTTCATGTGGTCTTTTACTGTATCTATCAAATTCTGTGTTCCCCCTACTGGATTGGCCGTTCAGTACCCCCCATAGTGTTGCCCCACCTGAGCAGATGAGCCTAATCCTAGATCTCAGAACCCCTGCTGTCTTTCCCGTCCAAATGCAGTTAATCAGTCCGTGTCCAGCTGTGTTCTAAGATATGACTCTGCCTTCCCCTTGGGACACACCATCCTTCTTCCATCTTTTACTTTCCTCCAAGAGGTCCCAGTTGGGTAATCGAGGGGTAATCAGGGCATCAGATAGCCAGGGTGCAGAGAGAGGGGTTGATGGAGTCCTTTTAGCTATAGTTGAAAAAAAAATTCAACAGAAGGCCAGGGCAGCTGTAGGCGAGACACGGCAGCCTTGCTAAGTAGGGATCTCAAATCCCTGTGGTCTGAGGACAGATGTCCCATAAACCCATGTGCAGCCTAATTTATACTGGATGGTTGGTTCTGCCATGGGAAGGTTATCTTGCTTATGCTGGAAGCAAGGGTGCCCGGTGGGATTCTCCCCTCTAAATCCCTCCCCGTGCCCAGGAGGGGAGTGCCAAACCTTCCCTCCAAGGGACACTGTTGAAATCCAGCATTTGCCAGCCTTGTCTTCATAGTCCTGACATGATAACTCTTCCTCCTTCTTCACTTGATATGCCTGGCCCCAGGTTTTGCCCTCCTGGTTTTCTATTTGTTCCAGGCATACCTCCAGCTTAGGTACCTCATTTTGCCTGCTTCCAGCTAGCTGTTGCTGTTTTGTTTGTTTTCTTTTCCTTTCTCTTTTTCCTGTCTTACAGCATTCATTCTAAATCCTTATTCCCAAGGACCTTACAGTCTAGAAAGAAGTGACACACATGGTTACTGGATACAATTGTGGTAAATGTTTCCCAGGCAAACTTGAAAACTTGATGGAGACATGACCAACCTCATCTGGTGGGTTGAGAATGCTTTCTGTAAGAAGAGACTTTGCAAACAAGGGAAGAGGCTCTGAGGGGGAGTCAGGTGTGGGGAGACAGGGAGGGCATCAAGAGCGTTTTAGGCTCAGTGCAAGAGCACAGACAGAGGTCATCTTTCCTCTTGGCTTAGCATTTCCCATACTTTCTGCCCAGGCACCAGCCGCCTGGCTTCCTTGGCTCGAGAACCATCTCTTTTGCCCTGTGTCGAGGGAGCCCTGTGGGTACATTCTGGAACTCCTGGGATTCCTCCCCGTCTTGACTCTGGCTCTGAGGGGATTAGAGAGAGTTGTAGGAAATGCATTTAGAGGATTCCACATCTTGATTCTGCACACTGGGCTGAACTGGATGAGAGTGAAGGTTTGCAGCCTCAGGGAGTCTCTGCAAGGCTTCCTTCAACCCCCCTCATCCCTGACTCCGTGGGCCCAACCTTCTCTCTGCCACATGCTCCTGAGGTGAGGCCCTGCGCCTAGTGCCGTGCCCGGCTCCCGGAAAGCATAGCACAAGTGTTGGCTTATTGGATTAGATACGATCTGGGTCAGTGTAAACAGGGAGAGGAAGAGAAACAGAAGAGAGGAAGCCAAGGAAGATGACTGTGAGGGGAGAAGTTATCTAATTTAAACTTGAAAATTATCTATGAATAGACTGGACAATGTATTCAAATCTCAGTCTTACATAATTTAATCCTACGTAGATGCCGCTGTGGTCTTCCTTGCCATCTTGTGTGTCTGGATGCATAGAGCATCCTGGAGAAGCCAAGCAGAGCTCTTTGAGGTAAGACAAAAATAAAGGCAAGAGATTTGATAGTTTTGAGGTGAAAGGCAGCAGCAATGGGACACCTGGGTGGCTCAGTCGGTTGAGCATGAGACTCTCGATTTTGGCTCAGGTCACCATCTCACATTCCGTGGGTTCGAGCCCCACATCGGGCTCTGTGCAGACAGAGAGCAGCCTGCTTGGGATTCTCTCTTTCCCTCTATCTCTCTGCCCCTCCCCCACTTACTTTCTCTCTCTCTCTCTCAAAAATAAATAAACATTAAAAAAAAAAAGAAAAAGAAAGGCAACAGCACTCATTTAACACAAAGTGGGCCCTCCCCCATGGAGACCACTCTCTTTATACATTTCTCAATACTTCCAGTCAGATTACATGCACTGCTTTTTTGGTTATCAGAAATATCCAATTGATAGAAATGCCTAATATCGGGGCAAAACTGTAATTTCTCCTATTGCTCTGGGTCATGCCTTCTGAGATCTCTTGGAATACATCTGATTCCTTTTCCCAACGACTTCCACTCAAAAGATCATATTTCCCACTGTCTTGTGGAACTATACCCTGCTGGCTCAGCTCTTCTCAGGCACTGGGACTGCAGGAAAACACTCAGAGGGCCCCTGAACTACACGCTGTGGCTTCTATGCTGCCCTCAAAGCCCCATCACTAGGTCGTGACTGCTTACAGGGACAGACTCAGCCCTCTGGTCCAGCTCCTGTGACTGGGGTCATGTTTCTTCTCTAACGCCTAGATTTCTGCTTCAGCTTCCTTCCTGGGACCCAATACCATGGACTGGGACCTTGTCTTCCCTCACAAAGCCTTCCTAGGACTGGAGCCAAACCCCAGTCCCTATGGATGAGTCTCCAGTATTTGATGCCAAGTGCTTGTCCTTGGCCCCTTGCCTGCTGCCAGACTCTGCTGGTCCTTTCTGGCCCTGCCATTGACATTAACTTGCTTCATGACCTCTGTTTCCTTGTTTCCAAGCCTGTGATTGAATGAATTGGAGTATATTGGTGGTTATACAAACTGGCCACCTCTTGGAAACACATGGGGGAAATTTACAGAGCAGCACTACCCAGGATAAACACCTGGATGAAGCAAGCCAGGCTCCTAGGATGTAAAGTGTGAGAAAGGATCACACACGGGGGTCCACCACCACTTGCATGACCCTGAGAGTCATCTCTGCTCACATTTTGTGTCCCAGGACTCTGGATTACCTCACCCTAGTTCCTGTCCTGTACCAAGGCCAACCCCCAGAAATTCTGATCTATTTGGTCCAGGAAGAGAACCAGGATAAATATTGGTATTTAAGAAAACAACCATAGCGAGGCAGGGGTTTAATAAGTGCAACCAGAGTTGAGAATCACTGCACCAAATGATCTTGCTAGCGTCTCTTACCCAGAATTGTACCCCGGGACCCTGAGACTCTTAGCGGTACTTCCCTACCAGGGCTTGATTCTGGGACTTGGCTACTTACTTGTGATGAACCGACTGTCTCCTGACAGGTCTCTTTCACTTTCAGATCCCAGCCAGGCTCAGTCTAGCCCATCTTCCTCCTACCTGAGCTTTGTTCTGGCCAACTCTTGTTGTTTCCAGGCAAAGCCTCCTGTAGAGAACCGAGGTTTCAAATCCACCAGCCTGTGAGCTCTCCTTTGGACGTGTGCCAGGTGCCTGTGCACCTTTTACAAGATGTGATTTGAAGAGTTTGGCTACTGTAGTATCTGGTATGCTCCTTTTCATTCATTCGACAGGAATGCACTGCATACCTATTGTGTGCCCTGCCCTGGGTTATTTTCTGGGGACAAAGATACACAGATACAGTTCGTGCCAAGAGTAGTTGATGGTAGATCAGCCTTTCCTGAAGCATACTCTCATTGTTAACGGGCATCACACAAAAACAAAACACAATTTTCCCTATTTCCTGGTAAAATAGGAAGGCCTATGACTACAACACTTCTCTGCACCTATCATATGCTGACACGGACTGTGCGTCTCGAGAGGGTGAACCCAGTATAAAGTGATTCCCAAATACATATGACCACCAAGCTCCCGTTTAACATGCAGAATCTTCCAGAAGACGCTTGGGAAAATGCTGTCACAGATCTCAGAGTGCTAAATCTGGAATCAACATTCGATCTAGACATAAGAACTCTACTCATGTGACCCAAGGTTGCATTCACTCTCTGAGCAACCACATCACTCTGTTGACTCATCACAAGCTGGAGGCTGGCTAAATTGCTTTGGGTTGTTTCTCACACAACCATCCTTAAGCAGGTTTTTCCCCTTCAGAATCTGGGCTATCGCTATTTTTGGAAGCTGAGCATAGGACCTATCAAGTTTAGCTTTGCGGGTTTTGGCTCATGGTTAAAGACTGTTGAGATCTTTTTAAATCTGAAGGCTGTCCTCCAACGTATCAGTTAGTTTTCCCAGCTATCTGGTGTCTACAACTTAAGTAGGAAGGCCTCCCTCCAAGCTTCTGAAGAACATGCTGAATGAGACAGATCCCTGTATCACACCACTGGAGACTTGCCTCGGAATTGGCTCTGATCTTTGAATCAACACTATTTGGGTTTAAATCCACCTACTTCAGCCACCACTGAGCCCACGACCCTCCATCTGAGTCAAAGGATAACATGAGGGGCTTTGGGAAACACTCTATGGAAATCCAAATTCCCCTGGCCTACCAGTCTGGTAATACTTCCAAAAAGAATAAGGCTAATTTATCACAAGCAACTCTTTCAAAGAGGATAGCATTTTTAATTTTTGTGATTATAAAAGTAACCTAGGATCATGTTAGAAAATAGAGAAAAAAACCCTAGTATTAAAAATAAAATTGGAAAGCCTGGGTAGCTCAGTTGGTTAATTGTGAGGACTCTCGACTTTGGCTCAGGGCCCTGCATTGGGTTCTATGCTGGGTGTGGAGACTGCTTAGAAATCTCTTTCTCCCTCTCTCTCTACCCTTCCCCTGCTTGCACTCTATCTCTCAAAAATAAATAAGTGAATAAATAAAATTAGAGGCCTCCAACATCTAACCACCCAGAGATAATCTTGGTTAACTTCTGCTATGTATCCTTCCAGCCTTTTATTATGCACATAGATGGATCTATTCAAGAATATTTATCGAGCACCTTCCATGTGCCAAACATTGTTCTAAGGATAGCAGTAGACAAAGGAGCAAATCCCCTCCCTGCAAGAATCCTTGTCTACGTGAAGCTTACATTCTAGTAGAGGTTTATCAACAAATGAATGAGTAAATAAATGATATTTAAACATGATCTTTGTTAAAAGATGATTTCAAAAATATCCTGCTTTTTTTTTTTTTTTCTCCCAAGTTGACATTGTATTGGAACAGCAGCTATAGCTGGAATTACTTTGTGTTAATGGACCCAGGCGAGTTTCTGATGATTTCTGTTTTCCTTATAAATGTTCCCAATGTTCTCTTTTTTTATTATTAAAAATTTTTTTACATTTATCTATTTTTGAGAGACAGAGAGAGACAGAGCACAAGTGGGGGAGGGGCAGAGAGAGAAGGAGACACAGAATCCGAAGCAGACTCCAGGCTCCGAGCCATCAGCCCAGAGCCCGAAGCGGGGCTCGAACCCATGGACCGAGAGATCATGACCTAAGCCAAAGTCAGACGCCCAACCGACTGAGCCACCCAGGCACTCCCCAATGTTCTCTTTAATAGTGGGATCTAGAATGTGGGGAGGGTGGGGCAAGGGGTGGGTGGTGATATGAAGTTCAGCAGTTATGGTTTCCAGAATGCAGCTCTGACCTCTCTCTGAAATTTGGGATGAACGTGCTTATCTGCGGTCACTTGGCACCTCTTCTTTCTCGCTCTTTATCCAAGATTACAGACTGTACTGCCCCAGTCCCACCTGTCCTGGAGGCAATTTGTTCAGACTTGAACTCGTCCACGGGCACCTGTTTACTATCCGTCTATCCATCTGAACTCTACTTGAGTTCACGCTGCCCTTCCCGAACAGGAGTTAGTCTCCTTGGTGGAGAAGGCGGAAGTTAAAAAGAGTTGATAAGTGCTCTCTCTGCTGTCTCTTACTCTGGCGTCATCTGCCCAGAGTTGTTGCTCGCCCTTCCCTTTCTCTTGCACTGAGCATGCAGGGGGAGGATTATGGAGGAGTCTGGAGGAAAGCTCTTTTAATTTTCATTAGTCTCAATAACTCCCTTTAAAGAAAAACTCCTGATAGTATTCTTGCAGGAATGAGATACTGTGTTGCCCTTCTGTATTTGCCTGTTCCTTCATTTTACAAATAAGGAAACTGAGGTTTATGTTCGGCAAAGGGCATTGCATAAATCTGATCCCAAACTGGAATTGTACCATTCATGTGAGTCAACCTTGTGGTATCTGAGAAAAAAGAAAAAAAGAAGTCTTGCAAGAAACAGATCACTAGGGGAGGAAAAGGACCTCAGGAGAAATTTAATTGAGAACCTTTCTCATGGGGAGAGGACAATGGATTTCACTGAATGAGCCCCAGATTGTAGCAAGTTTTCCCTGGTTGCAGACGTCCCACCGGGACCATTCTGGTCTGTTCCGCTTGGGGGAATGGCAAAGCCCGTCCCCTTTGCCTTCAGCTTTGGGCCCCCACATAGGAAGGCAAGCAGCTGGTTCTTCTCCATATGTGGCCTCCCCAGCCTAACACCGCATTAACTGAAACCCTTCCTCGGGGGAGCCGACTGACATCTCTCTTTGATTGGCTATTGACAGTCATGCTGGGGCTTCTAAGCAGCTCCTTGTTAACCTTGAAAGATGACTATTTTAGCTTTTTTTTGGAGTCTCTGTCACCACCTGCAGACAGAAGCAGATGATTTAAGAGATGAGCAAGTAGGAATTTTGTGACCTTCAAGCAGAGATATCCCCAGAATCAGTGGACACAGTCTAATCGCTACCTGACTTGTCTGTCTTTATGTCCTGGCCCTATCCTCAGCTCATTGTGTTAGATAAGAGGTTTCACATTACCCTTTGAAGGGCTGGGATTACTGAGCAAACTCAGAGGCATCTACAACACTGGTCTCTGTAAACACTTTACAAATGCTGTGTTAGTTGCAGACCTGGGTAGATGCCATTTTGGCATAGCAGGTGCCATCTTTTAGGGCAGAGGGTGGGAAGGGTCGATACAGCTAACATAAAAATCAAGTGAATTTAGTCTATTTAAATGTGCAGATAAATAAAGCAATTTCACTTGTGCATTTTCTAAACCAAGACCAAGAAACATAAAATACCCTGTAATAAATAAGAAAATATAAATTCTGGTTTTATTTTATAGCCAGGAGGGTTAGAAGAAGGCCAAGAGGAGAAAAGATGGGGCTGGGGCTGGGGGGAGAAAGCCTGGAGACTTGTGCAGGATCGGGGGAGAAGAAAAGGGGCTGGCCAAATATCCACTATCTCTGAGGGGGGCTGCCTCCCTGACCATCTCTCCGAGATCTGAGATCAAATCCACCGCTGTTAATACCCGAAGGGGGTTCTTTACTCTTTAACGTTGTAAGAGTAGCACCAAGGACAGTCAGGTCAGGACTTACTGTGTAGAATATGGTCTATTTATAAATTGCTCTACCTACACCTAGTATACCAGTGGAACTGTGTTTCATTCCTGTGCCACATGCCCTTAGACATTTTGTCCTGGTCCTCTCAGAGCCCTCTTCTCTGGTCCTGCTGGATCAGCACTGGCCACAGGTTCTTCTCCTTCGGCCTCTCCTGTCAGTAGAATCTGGACCCGTCCCTTCCTTGTAGCAAAGCTGATAAGCCAACCACGGAATTGTGGTTGGCCTCCAACTGTTCGCTCCAGAGTATACAGATGTCTCCCTGCATTCTCCTCCTTAAGCTATTTCTGCTTCTATTTCCTACCATGCATATTCATGCAAATGCAGGAATTTCAGGAGGTGCAATTCTCTTCCAACTTAAGCCTGTTCCACGAATGCCTTCTGCACCAAAACACGTCTGCAAAATGTCTGTGGAAGTCTCTCCCAGCTGTTGAAGAAGGGGTTTTACATCTTCCATGAGTTTAGGCAGGAAAAGAGCAAGTGTTGGGTGAAAAGCTGCTTGGAAGGCTAACCCCCTTCATTAGCAGCTCTTCCCTCTGTGGTCACATCCTGTGTCCAGCCATCACATGACCTTCAGCCACAGAAGCTGGGGCTGAAGGTTGTTTTATTTTTATTTTATTTATCTTTTATTTTAAGGGTTGTTTTCTTCTAATTGGCTACTATTTCTTTCTCATTATGCGTAGCCTATGCTTTTATACCTTCCCCTGATCCCTGATCTTATTCACTGCCCTCCGTTGTTCATTCTATCACCGGTAGAATGTCTTCCATCGTGTGTCTTCCATCGTGACGATTTGACCCAGGGCTTTGGACTTCGGTTTCTTTTCTGCGGAAAGCCTCAGCTACATGCTATAGCCTGGATCACTGTGGCCTCTCCATCCAGCTCTCATCAATACTCTGAGGCCAAGATTATCCCAATACTTCCAAGTTCCAGGATTATAAGTAACACCCCCAGGACCACCCAACCCAGAGAGTTGGCTCTAACTGTATCCCTTCACTCCCTTCTTAGCATTTATGTCCCACTGGTAGCACAGCCAGTCTCTCCCCATGAACCACAAGTGCTTGGGGCTGGGTTAACACCATGAACCAAACCATCCTCTCTCCTTCTGTCCCTCCTTTTGCGAAAACCAACTGCCCAACATTTACCAACATCGTTCACAGCTTTGCCTCCTTTGAGCTGCTGAGAGTGAAGGCTTCTCTACACAGTGGAGCTATGTATGCAGTCATATTCATCTCAAACTCCATGAGGCTGGCGGGTCTCAGGGTGCGAGCCAGAGGAGAGATGTAATTACCAAAACTTAGAGGGGTTCCAGACAGAATGAAATCATGAGGATTCTGAGGTTTGGCTAAACAATCTGGTTCCCTTGGCCAGTGTAAAACAGTCCTGGATCAATGCTCCCCAACTTTAAGGTTTACACACCCCCTGGAGATCTTGTTAACACGGAGATTCTGATCGAGCAGGTTGGTGGAAACAAGCCTCTATGTGATGCCAATCCCACAGATCCTACCAGGCTGTGGACCACGCTTTGAGTAGTAAGGGTCTGAGATTCCTCTCCCGCAGGGTTCTCAACTTGTTCCCGTGATTCCTCTTAGCTACCTGAGAACCACCATTTGTAAAATGAGAATACGGAGCTGCCTGATCGCTAGCCCCTCATGGTGCAAATATGTAGAGCTCTGGGTAATGTGCTATATCCCGCTCGGCTCAAATGTCACCTCTTCTCTCATACCCTCCTCAATTCTCTGGTGGAAGTTCACAGTCTGAGCTCCCTGCATGCTTCAATGCAATTCAGTTTAGAACAGTTCAATTCAGTATAATTCAGAAGCCTTCACGGAACATTTTTGATGTGTTAAGCAGTGAGTTTCCTTTTTTAAGAGTCAACACGTGAGGATACCATTAACAAAAGTAGGTTTGGTTAAGGAAATGGAAGGGTAAACTTGGAGAAGAGATAACCAAGTCCCCCCCCCAAAAAAAAACAAGTTCATTTTATTTTGTTCCAGAAACTTTCTTGATAACCAAATTTATATATAATATGTGCCATGTGCCGGTCATATGCAGAGGTGAAAACACAGCACTACACGGCATCCTCTTGAACTAGACCATGTGTATTGGGAACTCAGCCCCAGCGTTCACCAGCTGTGTGATCTTGAACAAGTCACTTAACTTCTCTGTGCTTTGGTTTCCTAATCCTTAAGATGGGCATAATAACAGTATCCACTTCAGAGGGTTACTGCGTCTCTAGGAGAATTAAAATGAATTCATATTTGTAAAGCACTTAAAATATTATTGGCACATGACATTTTAAAGAAATTTTGGTCAACGAATACATGTTCTGGAGGTGTCACTCAAGAAAAGTCTGGGTAGAAGACGTACATTTGGGAGCTGTCAGTAGGTAGGGGTTTTCGGGGCCTAGGAGCAAAAGATACTTTCCAGGGAGGGGGTAAACTGCAGCATGAGTGGCAAAGAGGGAAACAATGGATCTTTAGGGAGTATCGTTACTTAGGGGTGAACAGAGGAAGAGGATGTGGTGAAAGAGACTGAGGAGTGGCCTCAGAAGTAAAGATGACCCAGGAGAAAGTCAAATCAGAAGCCAAAAGCAGAGAATTTCAAGAAAGGTGTGGTGGTCAGCAATGACCAATGCCGTAGCAGTACCGAATAAGATAAGGGGTAAATCCAAGCCATTTGTTCAGATGGCCAATCAAGCATGTTTCAGGCTACATATAATTCTTACTCATATCTGCCTTCACCCACTAAGCCGAGAGTCCTTAACGTAAGGGACTGAGTTTATTATGCAGCCTTGTGCACCCAGGGGCTAGCACATGCCTCCAGCATAGGAGGGCTTGCTCAGTGCTGTTGAAATATTGTTTTTCTTGCTAGACTGTCTAATGACTCCTGTTCCTTGGTGGGCCACATCACCCTGCTTGTCTACTGAATAATGGGACAATAAACTAAGGCCAGAGGGGTGCCTGGCTGGCTCAGTCAGAGGACCGGATGGCTCTTGATCTCGGGGGTGTGAGTTTGAGCCCCACGTTGGGTGTAGAGATTACTTAAATAAATAAATATTAAAAACACCACCAACAGCAAAAACAAAGGCGAGAGGATCTCCAGCCCTCTCCTGCCCTTTCTTCTTGGAAGGCCCTAAGGGGAGGGCGAGGCCAGTCTTTCTGAGTTCTGGGCATCCTTTTCACAGGAACTTGGGTCATTGTAGAAGTTAAGATGAGGTCACAGTAGGTCTGCGGTCTGGGAGAGCTGGCCGGTGAAGACCTCAGGCAAGATCATCTTCTCGGTGTGCATAGCATCGCCAGGCTGTGAGGACAGCTCTTGCTCTTAGCCGGATATGCCCTAGCAAGGTCCTACAGCTTGTGTGCTGTCTTGTGGTCTGTCTGCCTCCAATGCTCTCTGGTGACAGCCGTCTTTGCTCCTGGGAGACCACACGTTGATGCTGCTGAGGGAGAAATTCCTCTATCGGGTGGCAGGTTGGGCTAGTTGACTTTCTAGGCACCTTCCATCTTCAAGATTCCGGGAGCCCAGGCAACCATGAAGGTGATCGGGAGAACAGAGCCCAAGGACTTCTCTGGGTGGAGGGAGATGATGGCAGAGCAGGGAGTCCTTGGTAGGCGGGACTCCGCTGGATGTTTAGGCTTCCACCGGGTTATAGGATTGAGACTGTCAGGGCGGAGGATGGTGAGCCCAAGGAGGGAGGGGGGAAGTGTGTGGGTTGTAGGACTGCAGAGCCCCCTGCTGAGAAACTGAAGTCCCTTAGGCTCCCAGGTAAGAGGGAGGAAGTAAAGGGGGGGGAGGCGGAGGGGGAAGATCTGACTCATGCTAGTGTTGACAAATAGGCTGGATTCCTTTAACTCCGCTGGACTTTGCCCTTTCAGGATGTACAGCCAGCGTCAGCACACTGCTAATGGGGCTTTGAGAGTCTCCTTTTGATGAGCGTGTCCCAGAAAGCAGGTATTAGCCATTTCTGCTGGGGAGGCAATGAAGGCATTTGCAGCTGAAATCGGCTTTCCTGGATGCCCTAATAAAGCAGAGACTTTCAAAGCCCCATTAGCAGTGTGCTGACTGCAGCTTTACATCTGTACTAGCCCAGTTCAGGAGGGGAGCTTTGGACACTCATATCCCAAACCCTAATGAATGAACTGCCTTCAGACCAAAGGCAAGCTCCTTTTCCATCAATAGGCTGTGAGCTACTTAGAGTAGAGAAGTTTCTCACTATCTCGGGGGCCCAGTATGGTGTCCGGCACAAAACAGACTCTCAATAAACCCTTAGGAATTGGTAAATGTCTTTGTGTGTGTGTGTGTGGGGGGGGGGGTGTCTTCTGCTAAAGGGACTTGGAGCGTCACATTGTGGACAGCTTCAGGCATGGCATTGGCCCTCAGTGAACTCTCAGTATGTTTATGAACTGGATGAATGACAGGTGGGGGAAGGGGAAAGAGAAGGGACAGTGTGAAAGATAAGGAAAAGTGGCTCTTTCCCATGTCCTCCACCTGCCAGTTCCTAAACTCTATTTCTCTCTCAGCCAGGAGTCACCGAACTTCTCTGTAAGTAGCAGACCCCACAGCCTCCATGTCACCCTGGAGTGAAGCCAGAGGACCTTTCTCTTGTTAAGCCTCAAAGGTGGGAAGTGGCATGGGGACAGGAGGTGGCCCTCATTGCCAGGCTCTTTTACAGGTTGTGTGTGCCAAGGAACTAACATTGACAGGGTGATCTTGCTTCTGGGTGAGATCGCTGAGCCTCTCAGAAGTTCCGTGCCTTGTCCAGATTCACACAGATGTAAATGATGGAGCCAGAATTCAAATCCAAAATCAGGCTGCCTGCTAAGCTCGTTGTCCATCAACATCTTCCTCCTCCGCAGTCCAAAGTCAGTTCCTGGGGAATCGGTGGGTAGCCCCATGCAGCTTCCCTGTTAGCCACCAGCTTCTACCCGACCAGACAGTGTTTCTCTGGATGGGTCTGCCCACCACACCTCTCATCTCTTTCTGAATGCATGTGGTTTCAGGCGAGACCTTCCAAGATGGCCCTGGAAAGGGAAATAAATAATACACACATAGGTGGAATGACAGAGGTAAATAGACAAATATCTCATTGGCCAGAGCCGCCTGCCCTTGTATGTTTATCCCGGGTGTGTGTTTGACTCCTCCCGCGCCGGGTCTTAGGAAGGTCTTCTGTGAGCCGCTGGCATGTGACTGGGGCTCTTTGCCCTGTTGTTCTGCCATTTGAATATTTCCAGTCAGGATTTAGTCACTGCACATCTTTGAGAGTCCTCTAATCAGAGAAATTAACTCTCATCAGACACAGGAATTAATCTTTGTTAGTGTTGTTGTCAGTCTAACTTCGCCTTCCTTGGTGCCAGACGCGGAGGGCATGCCTTAGGAGGGAGTGGCCACCATGCCTGCCAAAGGCCTCAGTGGGGGCCCATAGGGCTTCACCTCAGGAATGGAAGCTGGCCTCTCCTTCCAGCCGAGTTGAGAGGTACGTGGGACCCCTGATAGTTTCTGCGCTGGTGTTCCGCACGGGGCAGTGCTGGGTGCAGGCTTTAAAATCCACTGAGTGGGGGCGCCTGGGTGGCTCAGTCGGTTAGGCGGCCGACTTCGGCTCAGGTCATGATCTCGCGGTCCGTGAGTTCGAGCCCCGCGTCGGGCTCTGTGCTGACAGCTCAGAGCCTGGAGCCTGTTTCCGATTCTGTGTCTCCCTCTCTCTCTGCCCCTCCCCTGTTCATACTCTGTCTCTCTCTGTCTCAAAAATAAATAAACGTTAAAAAAAAAAAAAAAGAACTGGGGCGCCTGGGTGGCTCAGTCGGTTAAGCGGCCGACTTCGGCTCAGGTCATGATCTCGTGCTCCGTGAGTTCGAGCCCCGCGTCGGGCTCTGTGCTGACAGCTCAGAACCTGGAGCCTGTTTCGGATTCTGTGTCTCCCTCTCTCTGACCCTCCCCGTTCATGCTCTGTCTCTCTCTGTCTCAAAAACAAATAAACGTTAAAAAAAATTTTTTAAATAAAAAAAATAAAAAATAAATAAAAGCCACTGAGTGACTAGCACATATGAATGATGTCATGGTGGGCAGGGAAAGGCAGTCCTTTGGGAAGGATGCCAGATCAAAATGGCGACTTAGATGTTAGCACATGATGGGGGGCAAGGAGTTCTTTAACAGTCACGAGTTTGTTAAAAATACACATGTGTGTATATCTTCAACAACCTTCAATGGGTGTGTGTGTGATGGGGTGAGGTGGGGGAGCAAAGGGTGTGGGGACAGACACCCAACAGCATTTGTGAAAAGTTTGGAGCCCACATCAGGGCTCACAGAATTTTACCAACTTCAGGCCTAGAAAACGTATAAATATCAAAGAATATCAGATTGCTGCAGAGTAAATAAACAGGATGTTAATACCATCTTCCGTAATATATATTTCATGTCCTCTCATTTGCTCATGAAAAATATATTACGGAGAACTGTCTGTTAACATCACACTTACTCACGCGGCAACACTTGGTTTTGCTAATGTCAAGCTATCCGTATACTCGTCGCTCGTCATCATTTGTTGTCATGTACATTCTTCAGCAGGTTTTTTTCTTAAGTGACACCATCCTCTTGCGCATGTACTTCTTTTTTTGTGGTTAGAAAGCCTGAGGGTCTTTGTTCCTGAGTGTTTCTGAGTGCTAGCCCGGGAATCAGGAGAGATGCCTTCCCTCTTGCTTCGTCATAGTGTGCTCTGTGCCCTTGGAAAAGTCACTTCCCTCTGCAACCCCATCTGTAAACCGTGGTTCTTAGACAAGATCTTTCGTGAGCCTTTGAGGAGCCTGTGAGTAAGTCGAGCAGGGGAATGGCCTTAGCTCTCTGTGGTGGAGAAGAAAGGGGATCGGCGTTTTTTTGTTGGGGTTTGTTTTGTTTTTAACAATTTGGGGCACAGTGGCCAGAATTTATGCCACTTCCAAGGCCACATGTCAGAGCCACAGGAGTATCCCACCTGGATAGGGCTCTCTGTTTCACACTCTCCATTTCTTGGATGATTGCTTTCTCTGCTACTGGGATTAAAAAAAAAAAAAAAAAAACCTTCAAGACAAGTCACTTTCTCATTGGCCTGTGACATGCTACATGAACCATCTATATTACGGATGCAACCACGGATGCCGCCAACGTTGATTCATACCTTGGTGACCTCATGGATCACTGACAGCCAGGCCACCTGGCAGGCTGCCTGGAAGTCACCGGGGCCTGTCGGAAGCCCCAGCTGCACCTCCATTTTGCAGGTGCCCACAGGCCCGGAGGCTACCCTTGGGCTTCCAGCCTACTATTGTCAGCCTAAGGAACAATCGCATCCTTAAATCAAAAGTCAGGAATTCTAGGAGGAGCGGTGTGGCTCACAGAACCGAGTGGTCACTTGCAGAAGCACAATGAGATAACAAAGTCTCTTTCAGACACCTTTTCATAATCCAAAGCCCTAGGTAGCCGAGAAACAATGCACTCGGCCCGCCTGAGTTCTCGCTATCTTGTTGACAGAAGCATTCACTGCGAGGCTTCCTGGGCATCCTATTATGGGGGAAAGGAGGGCTCTGACCACTTCTGCATAGTGTAGATTAATCTGTGGGCTGCATGACACCTTCACTTTGTGGTCTTTGTCTCCTCTGGTGTCACGAGGGAGGGTGAGTTGTTCTCTCTGGTTTTGGACACTTGCTTTTTAATCTTTTTTGCTGCCTTTGATTTTTACTTTTGGCTCCAGGGAGGACGGGTTGTCATGGATAGAGCCTTGTGCCTTGTTTAGCATGCTGTGTGATGGAGGAGTGTAACTCTGAACGCTTACCAGTGGGTTCACGGCCAAGGTTATCACATCTCCCTTCTTGGCCTTCATGCTCAAATGATCTCATCTGATCAAACAAGGAACAGAACTGCAAAACACTCCCCCCCCCTCCCCAAAACATAACCTCCTCCACTACCACCACATTCCTAACCTCCCCTTGCCCAAGTAGAGTTGCAGGAGACTGGAGACGGATTAAAGGAAAAAGTTGAGTAACAGAAGTCAATGTCATTTTCTGAGAACAGTGGTCTTTAGACATCACTTAGCATTAGAAAAACTCACTATTTCTCAAACTTGCAAATTAACCCCCCTATTTAGAGCTTGGGTCTTAAAAAAAATCTTTTTTTTTTTAATGTTTATTTATTGTTGAGAGAGAGAGAGAGAGAGAGAGAGAGAGAGACAGAGTGGGGGCGGGGCAGAGAGAGAGGAAGACACGGAATCCGAAGAAGGCTCCAGGCTCTGAGCTGTCAGCACAGAGCCCGACGCGGGGCTCGAACTCACAAAGATCATGACCTGAGCTGAAGTTGGATGCTTAACTGACTGAGCCACACAGGTGCCCCTAGAGCCTGGGGCTTAGAATAATGCTACACCCTTAAAATATACTAGTAACGGGACTAAATTTAAAATACAATTTCTCTCCTTTCCTATGTTCTGTGAGAGTCAGTGAACAATGCCATAGAGAAAAAATAGTGGTTTTGAAATTGGATTGGAATTTGTCTGCATTCCCACCATCTCTACATCCCCATTTGCCCCATTTACAAGGGGTAAAGTGGGGGTGCTAATACCTTCTGTGTTCTTATTGTGAGGTTTCCAGGGTGTAAAGAGCGCGGCACACAGTAGGTGTTCAGTAAACACGAGGGCTACTTATATGGGATAAATAGTTTCAGAGCAATGTGGCCAGCCCTCTCTGTCCAGATGTGCCAAGGATCGACAGTCGAGGTGAGTGACACATTTGATCTGTGAGTGGCAAGGAGGGCAGATTTTCCTCCCTGGGGCTCCCTGTGATTTGTCAGGGGGATGCCTGACTGCCTTGCTGTAGGTAAAGAAATCAGCCTTTCTATATTTTTCTAGGTAGAGAGGGATAGTGGTGGCTTGGGTCCTGCCGTGTGAGATTTATCTGGCTTGAAAAAAGACCACTGGCCACCATCCCTTATCAAAACCCCTCGGGGCCAGATACATTTCCAAATTCAGAATTTTTTAGGTTTTTAGAAAAGCAATAGGGTACAGTGACAATATGTTATGTAACACCCCCAGCAGAGTCTGGGACAGTCACTGGTAAGGAAAAACCATTCAGATTTGCGCAGCAAATACTCATCCTAAGTGGGATAAATGAGGTCTACAAAGAAACCCAGGGCAGTCCGGGTCAGGTTTTACTGCCAAGCGAGTTAGGAAAAATCTTTCAGTAGTCAGAGCTTTTTGGATTTCAAAACTGCAGATTGCTGATTTATAATAATACTAGAGGAGATGATAAGTAATAACAACAGTTGCATTTAATAAGTGTTTTTCTTGTGCCAGGGACTCCAAGTGCCTTATGTATATCTTCTTGTTTTGTTCTCTAATGACAGTCCTGCTCAGTTGGTTTCATTATCTTCCTTTTAGCGACGAGGAGAGTAAGGCTCAGAGATACTAAGAAACTTGCCCCAGGTCACACAGCCCGGAAATGACAACTCTAGAATCTGAACCTAAGACCAGCAGATTGCAGAGCCCACGTGGTAGAATAGATGGATGTTTTCCTTGCATGGTAGAGGTGGCCTTACCCTGGAGTCCGGAGAATTTGGCTTACAGATGATGGAGTATTTGCAAGGGTATTTGAGCCAGGCTGGAAGTGTCGTGGCTGAGAGGTATGAAGGGAAGAGGGGTGAAGGGAGTGTGGATGGCACAGATGCGGCCGTTTTAGAATTGGCAAGCAGGCTACATGAATGCTCGCCCAGCCCAGACAGCCATTGACCTTGGTTGGGTTTCCTACACTTGAGGAGAAGCTTCCTTCAGCTTCGAGAGGCTTTACTTGGAACTCAGCTGTCCCGAAAGGGTAAGCGACCTGCCTCAGGCTCAGACCAGGCCTCGTCTCTGTGTGTGACCTCTATTGTGTGGGTAGAGTACTACAGCTGGGGCGGGGGGGGGGGGGGGGGGGGGGGGGGGGAGTCCTAATGAGCCTTAATGTGGGAGGAAATGGCCATCCTAAAAATAACGCCAGGCCCTGTGGAGTAATGACATCATTAGCCAACTCCAGCCTTGAGGGATTCTAAGCACTTTTGACTAGACGTTTCATTTTAGCGCGAGATGTATCAAGTAGATCTGTTCTGCTTGTCAGCCCAAGCAAGGGTTGCAAGGCAAGAGCTAAGTGAAAGGCGCCCGTGAAGGGCCGTGACACTTCCTTTAATCACATTTTACATAATTGGAATAGTTGCTATTTCAGAATCTTTGGCTGGGCAGTCTTCATGACCACAACAAAACAGACCTGAGAAGAGAAGAAATTCTACCGTCTGGAGAGGACCTGACATTTCCACTTAATTCTGAGTCTCGGGGAGGAGAAGGGGCCCTGGGAACCTGACCGACCGAAAGCTGTGGAGAAAGACAGAAGTAGATGTGATGGAGAATTCCTCCCCACCAGGACTGACTTTCTCTTTTCAGCTGACGAGTGAGCAGAAGGCTTTCTCCTCCCCCTGGTCCTTGGCCTCACGGGACGGTGCATGAAATAGCCCTCCCTCCACGTAGCCTCCTCTGCTAGACTGTGAACCCCGTCAGGTCAGATTGGGCCCATCCAGACCTTCACTCCCAGCGCTCGGCAAGGCACGTGGCAGAGAGTATAACTCTTAGTAAAAATGTGTTCAATTAGATCAAAAGACTGCGAATTCATTTTATAAACGGTGGGGGATTATTTTGCATATCTCTGTTTGTTCACTTGTAACAGGCTGTCATTCATATACGCCAACCCCCAGAAGAGAAGAGCAGGCCAGCCCCGCTCCCAGAAGGCATAGCTGTGAAGTGCGCTTTGGGCTCGGAGCATCCTAGGCTCCTGTCCTGTAAGTAACGACGAAGAACCTTCGTATCTCCCATCTTCACGGAACAGATGACATTAAACCTGATCGTGTTTCCAAGGCAAATCAGTCCACTATCAAAACCCAGACCTGAGGGTTCCCCCCTTTCGCATTTCACCAGTCCTGCGGTGAGCACGGCCATGGGCTCGCCGTGGGCTCACCTCCCCGGGGGGTGCAGGAAAGGTGAAGTATGACCACTCTCTGCATCTGGCCACGTACTTGTTTCTCCCCAGAACAAAATGTCTGTTTCCGCTGCTTCCCTCTCTCCTCCCTCCCTCCTGTGCCCTCCTTTCCCACTTGCAGTCCTGCTCGGCTTTCCCTCTCTTTGCTCTGGCCCCCTGGGGCCTGTCATAATTAGAAAAGGAGGAAGGAGGGGAGCCATCGGAGCCCATCAGGGCTTTTGAGGGAGCTGGGACTGCGTGCTGGGGACCTGGGGCTGCAGAGGTTTCATTGTCTTTCTTCTTTTCTACCCACGGTACCTGTCAACACAGGAGGGCCCTGCGGAAGGTCAAGGAGGGTGCAGTGCCAGAAATCCATGGCTCCGCGTGGAGATATGCGTGTGGAAAAGTGTGTGTGAGTGTGTGCGGAAAGATGTGTACGACTGTGGTGTGGATTTACGGCATGTTGTGCCTCTCCTTCAGATGGGGGAGCCATGCAGCAAGGGGGTTTGTGTTGTTGGAAACCACAATCCGCGTCAACTTGGGGAGTCCACATTCTCTAGCGACTCTCTTTGTACTCTCCCGTTTCCCGTCCTCACCTTGCCCCTCCCCAGGTCCTCTGTTCTACCTTCATAATGAAAGGAATGGGGCACTTGCAGTAAGTGGGAAGAGCTGTCCCAGGGCTTTTCTGCCTGTCCCCCAACACCAGGTCTTGGCATGAGCTGAGTGTGCTCCTGCTCTGTGTGGTCACACACAGGACACGGATGCAGGGCTCCCAGCTCCTGCTGGGCCACAGCCTCGCTCCTGTGCTGGCATTTTCCTGGGCGATGCTGAAGGGATCATCAATCTGTCTCCTTGCTGCTTTTCTGCCCAGCCCAGGGGACGACTCTGGCCTATAAATCAGCTCAGGACTGAGTGGGAGAATCAAGGAAGGGATAGGGTAAGGAGGAAAAAAGCTACTCAGAAAGGAGATAGACCTGATGCGAGGCCTGCAAAGTCAGGGCAGGAAGGGGGGCTGATCTTTTGAGGAAATAACACGAAGAGAAAAAAGTGCACCAACGTGGCAGGGCCAGATCTGGGACAAAGGAGATCTAGAATCTGGTCTTCAAGATGTTATTCTAAGCTTCTCGCTTCAGCTAATCTCTCTGGGCTACAACGAGGCCATCTGTTAAGGTGGGATCTCACCATGCCCTCACTCAGCATTGTGCATTCCTGGGAACTAGAGCATGTGCGGAGAAACAAAACAAATTCGTACGTGCAAATTATTCAAACCTTACGTATTTGCTCATGCAAGTTAATTAATAAAAAGTACCCATGGTGAAGATTTCTAAACAGTGCTGTAAGTACAGGGAGGCAGGAGGGCCAGTGGGAAGAGCATGGGCCTGGAAGCCAGCCTGTTTCTGATTGTCTGAGTCTCTGGATACCAATCCACTAACCCTTGGCCAACAGCTCTGTTCTCTCTTCAAGATCGGTTTGAACTCCAAACTTGCGTGACGAAGCTACGTTATCACCGCTGTGATATGTAACACCCACATTTTTCTCGTGACTCTTCCACATCCTGGCAATGGTTGACGGGCGCCATGGCTTGGAGGAAAAAGGTGGGGTCCATCCCTTTGGATGTCAGCTCTAGCCCAATGCTCTCCAGGCTTGTGCTTGACCATCTCTTCTGGGGCAAAGTCTGCCTCGGGGGCTTTTATATTTGGAGAGGCAGTTTGGTAGCTTGAATAGCTCAGGCTCTGGAAACAGAGAGACTTGCTTAAAAGCTTCCTCTCCCATGTGGCCCCCAGGGGAGATCTTTAGCCGGTCTGAGGCCCTGTTACCACATCTTGATCACAATACCCGCCTTGTTTATTTTTTGTGAGCTTTAACATAGTGCATAGAGAACACAGAGCATAGTTCCTGGAGCATAGAGGCACTCAATGAATGGTAATTATTCCTATGATTGGACCATTGAAGCCGAAGGCTGGGAAGGAGAGAAGAAGAATGGGAATGAATCTATCCTTCAGGCTGATGTCTCCCAGACCAGGGAAAGCGTGTGTGCACACGTGTGTGTGTGTGCACACGTCTGGCTCTGTGCATATGTATGTGTGAGAGCAAGTGTACAGGTGTGTGTAAGAATGTGGGAGGATATGTGCACATGTGTGTACGTGCACACGCACAAGTGAATGTGCACACATATGTGGCTGTGTGTGAGCGTGTGGATGCGGATGTGTGTGTTGGGGTTACATACTTAGCAGTTCTCCAAGTGGACTTTGCCTTTGTACATGCTCCTCTCTCCTCCTGGAATGTCCTTGTCTCCTCCCACACCTCCTGAAGGCCTACTAATTTATCGAGATGCCACTCCGATCATCACCCCCCTGTAGCCATCCCTGAGCTTTCTGGGAAGACTTGGTCATTCTGTACTGGCTTTCTTCTGCCTTTACCTGGGGAAGCAGCAGCAGGTGGAGGGGTTACCGAATGGGCTCTAGGCTCACATACCACAGATGTGAATTTCAGCTCTTCAACTTGTAGCTAAGTGATCTCAGATGAGTTACCTGACCTTGACCTTTGGAAGCCCCAGCTTCCTTATCTGTAACCTGGAAATAATAGTAGTATCTTCCTCATAGGCCTGATAGGAGGATTAAACAATATAATGCATTTAGAGCGTTTCGCACCAATATAACGGTAGGGAATAAGCGCTCGGTCCACATCAGGTATCACCATTACTCCTACTATTGTATTTGCCATGCGGTATTGTAATGCTAGAATGTTTTATTTCCATATGCGTTTCCTCAAACCTTTGAACTCTGTGAGGGCAGGGACTCTTCCTCTGGCACCTACCAGTAACCTGATACCCAGTAACAACCTAGTAAATGTAAAGGAAAGAAAACTATTACTTCTCTCCTTCCTTCCTTATTCCTTATTTGTCCCATCCCAGGCTTCTCTGGACTCCCACTCGTGTTACCATCAGAAGGCAGGCTTGGGGGCTAGAGTGTAGCCTCATCCCCAAACAAAAGACATTCTCAATCAACACACAAAGGTCCATGCTGTGTCTATACTTAGCAGGCATTCTGCTCGCACATGTATTACATCACCAAGGCTATTTTTTCCGGCTGTTGTCTTCAACAGGGCTCAATTGAAACGCTAGAAAGCCCCTTCTGGCCCATCAGGGAGCTCGAGGCCGAAACCCTGGTAGGACAACACCCTACTGTTGCCGCTCCATAGAAAGCCCCCTCAGCCACCCTGTTCTACTCATCCCTCAAACATGCAACACCAAACCAAACTGCACCCAGTCACAGACAAGTGACCCCCAGATGCCACAGTGCGAAATGCATACAAATGGGGCATTGTATAGAATGCAGGCTGGCAGTCTCCCTAACTTGTCATCTGGCCTTAGTTTTCTCCCATCCCTCCATCTTTCAAAGGGATCTTCAGGGAAGCACGAGCCTTCTCAGTTTCTAAGGTGGTCTTCACGGAGGCAGGACCTTGCATCCAAGAGACGGGAACTAAATCATGCTCTCTTAGGTCCAAGATTGTGCTTGGATGACCCCCAGGGTACCCAGAAGCTGGCGAGGCAGAGCATTTCCTGTGCTTCTACTACTTGTCCACAGGCCAACACTTCTGCTCCGAGGCGCTGCTCTGGAATTTTTTCTCAATCTGTCATTTTCTGGGCTGCCTGTCTGGCACGACCTTTTTAAATCCCTTGCAGTTGGGACTACTGCCTTGAAAATTCAACAAGGATGGAATCTCTAGGATGGAATCTTATTCGCCTTCTTTCCTGTGTCTGGTTCCACCCCTCCACATTCCTCTGCTCAATGCAAGAACCTTGCTCCCTATAGATGTGCGTGCTATATCCCTTCCCTTTGGCCTCACTCGATCTCTGGTCTCTAGAATCCCTCAGACACTCATCTGCTTTGGCCTGCTTTTGTGTGAACAGACATATATATGCACACTAGACTCTTTGGGTCCACCCCAAGGTCCCAGCCAGCAAGGACCAGCCAGCTGCTCTCAGAGCACCGGCAACTCCCTGAAGCAGTGTAAAAGCTGAGTGGCTAGGAGCCCCACCATTCCCTTATAGGATAGGTTATGGTGCCTTTCCTGGGCAGGAGGTCTGGCCGAGTATGCATGTGTGCGCACACACGCGAGCGGGAAAGAAAGAGAGGGCAATTCAGTTCTTGACGCATTGGAAGTGAGGTGCTTAGAGAATATTCACAGACAGGTTTCTAGTAGACACCTGAAGTAAGAAGAGAGAATTCAAGGGAGAAGTCTGGACTGCAGACTCAGACCTAGAATCAGCAAGACACGTGAGATCACCGCATCCACGTGTCTGCCGGGAAGATCACGAAGGATGAGAGTGGATGGGAGCTGAGGCCCGAGGTCTGAAGATGCCTGGTGTTCATGGGCTAGGCAGCAGGAAAGGAGCTGCCGTGGGATTTGAGAAGTAGCTGGGAACACAGAAATAGAATTTGAGAAGAGGGGCTTCCCCAAAGCCAAGAGGGAAGAGAATTCTAAAAAAGAGGAATGGTCAGTAAGGTATGGTCAAAAGTGACTATGGGGTTTAGTCATGGGACGGCCCTGGCGATTCTTGAAAGAGCGGTTTCAGGGATCTTGGGGCAAAAGCCAACTGAAGTGGGCTGTGGAGTGAATGAGGGGTAAGAAGTGAGGATGCTTTGGAAAAGCTGACCCAGAAGGCAGGAGGTGCGACCATGGTAGCCAAAGAGGAACACAGACTGCAGGGCGGGCCGGCTTGATTTTCTTTTTAATGGAAGAGGCTTGAGTAGTTTTGACTCTTGAGGGGAGTGGACCGAGGCAGTCAAATATAATGTTAAAGGTAATGGTTAGAGAGGGGGAAAGGGATGGAGAGAAATTCCTGATGAGGCAGCAGGACACAGACTGCTGAGCACAGGTGGGGAGATAATCCTTCGACAGGAGAGGGACCCTCTGTGCCTTTGGATTGGATCTAGCAACCAACTATTAGACAAGGAGCATGGCCAGGAGGACGTCAGGTGGTGCACCGGTGGCCTACAATCGAACATTTGGCAGAGATAATCCACACAGACAAATTAGAGTTGCCTGAACTTGAAATCTCTAAAATAATGAAACTCTCCAAGTGGCATTTCACGGGCTCTGACCCACATTGGCAGTGACCCTGAAATGGGGCAGGAGGGAGGGCAGGTGACCCTGAAATGCTACCGCATGGCACCTGCCTCGTGCTAATGGAAGATGTAAATCTTTCCAGGAGGAGAGGCCTACCCTGGGAGGCACTGCTCTCCCAAAGGGAGTGCCGGGCAGGGGCTTCCCTCTGGGGACGGATGGCGAGGTTCCTCCGATGTTGCCTCTCCTTGCCTGCTGCCATTTTTCTTCATTATTTCTGCTATGTCACCCGTCATGTTGTCAGTTTCCTTTCAGAACAGCGATGAATGGCGCCTCTCATGTGGTGTCCTTAGGGGACACCTGTTATTTATTTCGATGATGGGCAAGATGCCACAGCTAATTAAGAAAAATTGTGGGCTGCCCACAGCCAACCTGTAGTTCCTTGTCAGCTCAGCCCCACAGTCCTTCACCCCACATTGGGGCCATTTCCCCACCAAGAGCTTGCAGGGGACAAAGACAAGGAATAATGACATCACTCCCTCCCACTACCCCTAGAAAGAGTTCCGTACCTGTCTTCCTGCTGAGGTACAGGAGGAGTCATAGGCCTATGCTGGCCCCTCTGCAAAGCCTCAGGCCTCCAGGGGGGTCGATCCAGTCCTTCCCTGCTGTCCACCCTGAGAAATCTAGAGACTCCACCAGCAATGTTTTCTCCCTCATGACTTGGCAGGGAAGGAAAGAGCACTTTCTGTGGCCAGGGCCTCCTGGCCACAATGACCCACATAACTGAAATGACACCTTGTGTGTGCCTGGATTACCTAAGTCAGCCTCATCTGTTTCTCAGAACGTAAGACATTGCCGGCCCACCCACGTGAGTCTCATTTCTTCTGAATTCTCCAGATTTCTGGGCCCTGCTGAAAGAGGCAGGTGTATGGGTGGGGAAGATCTCACTCAAGAGTGGCAGCTCTTGCCCTCTGGGGCCAGAAAGGCAAGAAAGGGGCTCAGGTTGAAGTGGGAAGGTTATGTGGGGGTTGAGAGGTATCAGAAGGGGGTGTGGAGGGACGTGGATGGAACTTTCTGTGAAGACTTTAAAGGGGGGTGGCGCACATCCTGGGGGGTTTGAGTGGAGGCTCACTCACCGACCAGGGAATTGCCTGGATACTTCCTGTGCTCTCCGGCCCCTGCGTATTTCGGAATTCTTGGCAGAAATTTTCATTTCACTTCTGGTGCTCGAGTCACCTCTGTGACTTGTGGACTCTCTATGGTCTTGACGGAAGAGACCAAGTGTCACTGGGACTTAAGAGCAAGGCAGGGGTGACAGGTAGGACTGTTGTTGGAAAAGGCTGGCTGGAGGCTGGGTCCAAGTCCAGAGCGAAGGCGCTGGGCGCTGTCTGTGCCCCAAACGGGAGCCAGAAGAAACCTGAGCCTCAGGCCTGGACCCGCAATATCAAGCTCATTGTGCCTTCTCCGTCCACGGGGTTTGCTGGGCTTCCAGCCTTCCTGCTGGTCAGGCTATCAGAACACTGCCCGAGAAGAAATTACATCATATTCCGAGACTCTGATAACTTCGAGCAGGCTGTTTTCTTCACACTGGGACCCAGTACAGCCCCCCACCCTCTTCCATCTCTTCTTGGATTTCGGGTTGTGCTTGCTTTAGTGCAGAGCCCTGGAGACAAAGGCCCCTCCTGTGTGTGACTCCCTCCTCCTGCTCACCCTCTGTGGCCGCTCCCTGCCCCCGCCCAGCCCTGACACGCTCCAAAGGGACAAGACCAACAGCCCACGGAGATGTGATCCGGGGCTGGCATTGCAAGGACCTGACCGTTTCAGGAATTGCAAATGTGTCCAATTAGAACCAGCAGGGCTAATCTGAGCACAGGTTGCTACAATACAGAAGGAAACAACAATTTGCCAGTTTCTCTGACTCCCCAGGTCCCAGAAAGAAAACAGTCACTTGGAGAAAGGGAACAAAGAAGAAAAGGGGAAGGAAGACACACACAGATGCGTGGGTTTGGACGCCGTTCTGCCCTGCCCAGGCCAGCAGCCATTCGCTGGCTGTTTTCTGCACACACATGCCAACACCCAGTCTCAACTTCACCAAGACTCCTGGTCAGATGCAACTTGTAGAAACCACTGGGAACCCCTGAGAAGACCCTTACATTCTAGATCTAGACCTAATCCTAGAGAGGAGGGTTAACCCCTCCCAAGTCCAGACTAACAGTGGGTCAAGAGTCCCACAGGCAGTGAGGAATGCTGTTGTGGAATGAGCAAAGGGGCCCTTATCATTCCTGGAGGTACAAGCCTTTTGAAACCTTCAGACACTGTGTTTTGTATTTTTCATAGGCAACTGTGCCTCTGAGCACTGACCAGCTCCCGTAAGGTCAACTGTTAGGCTAACAGGTTTGGTATAAAAACGAAGGAAGGGGAATATGCTGAAGTCAGAACACAGCAACAGAAACCTCTTGGAAACTCTAGGAAGCCAAGAGTCAGCCAGTGGGTTTGAGATTGTGACTATTATCAGGAAGAGTGTACCGCTGAACTAATGTACAATGCTGGGGCTGGGCTGGGGGACAGCAGCAGGGACCTTGGTCAGCACCGCCAAGCTCCCCTGGACAGCAGAGTCAGCCCCGTGTGTAACCACAGCTTGGCTGGTCTCCGCTGTTGTCTGAGGTCTCAGGAGTCCGGTTTGACAGGTTTTCTGAATCTCCATGATTCTGGAAAATGTTTCTCCGCAATCAGGATTCTGTACCTTCTCTCTGAAAGAATACTCTATTCTTGTCTCAATTCAGTTTATTTAGTGAGAACTGGGTCTTAACATGTGTCTAAAAGTTCACCGGGCAGATGTTTGGTTGTTTTTTTTTTTTCTCCTTGCATTCATCAGCAAGCACGTATGGGTGGTTCAGACTGTCCAACTACTGTGCAGGTACCGCATTTACAAAGATAAGGTCCCTGACTTCAAGGAAGATACAGTTTAATGCGGGACACAGACATAAAAATAATTAACTATGATAGAAGGTTGAATGAAATAAGGCCGAAAGAGCAGCATTTGAAATGACTTGGGCCTGGAAATTCAGGTTGAGTCTCAGCTGAGGTCTGGCTACCTGGGAAGTGTGGCCATTGGCCTCTGTTTGTTCTGAATGAACTCAGTATCACTCAACATTCAATTCCTTCCTCTGAATATCTGCTTTATTCCTCCTGCCAAGAATAACTTGATGTGGTCGTCTTTCAACCAAATGACGGTAATGATCATTTCTGAATGCCCAGTGCCTGACAAGTATCTTTAGGTCTTGTAAGAGTCACTGTATTAATAAGTGGAGGATCTGGATTTACACCCCAGGATGACTCTTCCTTTTTTTTCAATGTTTATTTATTGATTTTTGAGGGTAGGGGAGAGAACACGAGTCGGGGAGGGGAAGAGAGAGGGAGACAAAATCCCAAGCAGGCTCTGAGTGTTGTCAGCGCATAGCCCAACACGGGGCTCGAACTCACAAACTGAGATCACAACCTGAGCTGAAACCAAGAAGCAGACATTCAACCAATTGAGCTACCCAGGTGGCCCCAGGATGTCTCACTCTTCGGTGCTCTTACTTTTGTATCCATTTTAGGCTTGAATTCAACTGCTCAAAAACCATTTTGGAATGAGACGGGTATAAATAATTTTTTAAAAAAATCTTCCTTGATTCTTTTAATAATCTTAAGAGTTAGATCACAATATTCACTTTTTGGGAAGTAGACAGACTTAACCTTGCTTGAAATCAAGATAGCAACACCAGACAATTCCATAGTGCTTTAAATTTTTCAAAGACCTTGCCTCACATCTACATTATAGCATTTCTTCCAATTAACCACTTACATACACAGCCAGATGGCACCAACATTAGTTACCCTAAATATAGTATCTATTCAAGTAACATTGAATAATGGCTAACTCTAATTCATGACAGGCACTTTCCCGAGTGCTTACATATATTAATTTATGAGAACCTATAAGGAGTCATAACTGTGATGACCAATTCAAAGATGAGAAAACTAAGACACAGAGCGTTAAGTATCTTGCCATGAATCACAGAACCAGTATACACAGAGCGGGGACTTGAACTCAGGTAGTGTGTCTTTTAGGTATTATGCTGTACTAAGGAGAACTCCTTCAGCAATTTCTTGAGCGAGGCTTCCAGCTATAAAGGGACAGCTTTTCATCCCAGTTCCCAGCTAGCTGAAGTTTGTCCAAAGCTTGTATGTTTGACTTATTTCTTAGGGGTCTTCAGGGGCAAGCTGTGTTTTAAGTCTTCAGTGGTGATCAGGAGGCTTTAGGCAAAAAAGCTGAGACATAAAGTTGTGTAAGAGCATGGCATTTGGGGGCAACAGTGCTCTGTAGGAATGGCTACAGGTGCAAAGGCTAGAATAATGTAGATGAGTATGAAAGTGACTCGGAACCCCAGTGTGTGCAGGGCCTCCCACTCAACGTGAAGGAACGACCACGGTGCGCGGAAAGCAGTGTGGGTCTGCCGTACGGTTGAAAGAAGGGGACGGGCACCACTGTGGTGGTTCGCTCCTGGTCTGCACCAGAATCTGCAATTATTCATGTGTCGGTATGAGGGATGAAGTAGGAGAGAGAGCTGGCTGCTCTCGGGAAGCTTTTGCAATGGTTCAAATAAAAGACGAAGACATGAGGTTGTGGCCATTGCCAAGCTAAGACAGTGGCAAGGAGAATAGAGAAGATGGGACAGACCGGAGGGCTATTTGAGGACAAGTGGACAAGACTTTGTAACTGGGTTTGAAGAGACAGAGAGAAAGAGAGGATGTGCTCATTCCTGAAGTTTCTGTCTTGGCTAACTTGGGAGATGGTGACACTATTAACTGAGAGAGGGATTACAGGGGTAACTGGTTTTTATGAGGGAGATAATCAGTTTGGTTCTGGAAATTTTGCTCTTGAAGTGCTCTGGGGAAATCTAGTTGTAGCCACCCTATAGGTACTTAGAAATAGTGTTTCTTATAAATCAATAACAAAGAGGACATCCTTATAGAGTAAAATGTACAAAGACAACAAAAATGTAATTTTCCAAAAAATAAGATATGCAAGGAGACAATAAACAAATAGAAAAATAAAGAAACACTCTGGAAATGATGAGAAAAACATAGGCGAGATTAAAAACAATGGTGTTTATCTATTTTTGGCAAGGGTTTGGGGAAACATACTCTCACCCTCTGCTGGTGGGAATATACGCTGGTACAATCTTATTTGAGGGTACCTTGATAATATCTTTGAACAGCCTTAAAGATATTTGTATGTTTTTCCCAGAACTTTAGCCACAAGGATGCTACATTGCTGTGTTCTTTATGGTAGTGGAAAATGTTGAAACAAGGCTAATGGAAGAGACTGGAAGAAAAGTTTGAAAAAATGTAATACAGTTGTACTGTGGAAGGCTGTACAGCCATTCAAGAATGTAGAATTATAATGATTTTATTTTTATTTTTAATGCTTATTTATTTTTGAGAGATACAGAGTGTGAACAGGAGAGGGACAGAGAGAGAGGCAGACACAGAATCTGAAGCAGGCTCCAGGCTCTGAGCTATCAGCACAGAGCCCGAAACGGGGCTTGAACTCATGAACTGAGAGATCATGACCTGAGCCGAAGTCAGAGGCTTAACTGACTGAGTCATTCAGGTGCCCCATTACAAACAAAAATTAAACAAAGAGAATTAGCAAGTCATTAGGTAAAGTGTAATCAAAATTTTTGGAAAAAATACACTTTACACCCAAAGTGGAGTATTTTGCACAGAAAAAGTCAATGGAGATAGGTATACGTCAGAATATCAGTAGTGATTATCTCTGGAAGTTTGAATTTCAGGTTTTTGCATGTTGTCTTCTTTTCCCATACCTGCATTTCCTAATCTTCTGCAGAAACCGTGTGTTCTTTGTGCAATTTCAAAAAGTAACTGAAGATCTGAAGTATTGGATGATGGAGATTATATTTACAAAATGAATGGATCTGAAGGTTAGGCAGAGGTGAGTAGTGGGGAAAAGAAATCAGGAGTCACCGGCTCGCTAGTGAGGGTGGATGAAATCAACCAGGAAGAGCAGGTAACTACACAAAGAGTTCTGGAAAATGACGACCTTTGTGGAGTCCGTGAAGGAGCCTGATACGGGGTGATGGAGAAACTATGGCAGCACCAGTCAGTAGTGTCCTGTGACAAAGAGCCAAGTGAGAGAGGTGCTTTAAAGAAAGAAGTAGCAATTTGGTTACGTGCAGCACAGAATTCAGGCAGCTGATGGGCTGAGGAGTGGTTCCTGGGCATAAAAATGAGCTGGTCCGAGAGATCTCGAGGGGTGACGTTCAGGAGAGGCGAGGAGGCAGAGGCCAATGGTTCCAGGCTGGGTGGTGAATGCACAGCAGGGAATAGAGAAGACGTGTGGGGATGGCTCTCTGGGGGACTTTAGTGGGTAGGAAGACAAGAGAAGTCTTGTGGGTAAGAAGACAGTAGATCTGAGGGAAGCCGAGCCAAATAATTAGAGGAGACTTGGGCATGTTTTCAGGCTGAGTTAAAGAAGCTGTTACTGGAGAAGAAATTGAAGAGATGAGGAAAAGTGGGGAGAACTAATGTGAGGGAAATACAAGAGGAAGGAGTAAAGAGCACGTGTGGTTGGACTGGCCTTGGGCTGATGGGGGGGGTCTGTCCTGAAGAGAGGAAGATCATCTCTCTCCTTGGGGTGGGAGGGAAGGCGACCTGATACTGGGCTGAGCTGCCCATATCTGCTCTTCAGGTCTGTACGCTTTATCCTTCCCAGTGCTGAGCATCCCTCCTGCTCTGAGAATGGCCTCAATTGAAAACACTTGCCTCATCCAAGGCTACAGCCTGTTTTGGGGGGGCCTCCCACATACCGTGAAGGTCCAGCTCCATCCTTCCAACCCAAACAGTGCTGAGGGCCATTTCTGCTCCAGAGCTCTCTCCGGGGTCAGCTGAGACCTTGTCGTGACTGCACCACAGCCCCGTTTCTCCCTGTGCTCAATCTTGATCACACCCCTCCCCACGCAGGTATCATTCCAGAGAGCACCCCCTAATGAACAATCTGAATGTTGAGATCCTTCTCAGAGTGTACTTCCCAGGGAGCCCAGCCAGTGACAGAGAGTGTAAACTTAAATGGGGGTGTATATCAATTTGGGAAAGAAAAATTTCATACCTGTCATGTTCGATTTTCTTCTTTAAAATTGGAGGCAAGGTCATTTCTTAAGAGTAAGGAATGAATGTTATTCATTGCAATGTTGTAGTGTTAAAGGGAAAATTAAAAATAACAAGTATGCAGCAATTAAGTGAATGGCTGAGTAAATTCTGATACATTTGGACAAAATACATGATTATTAAGAATGCAGCGTATCGACATGGAAAAATTGTGGCTTAGTTGGAATAAGGAGACTCAAATCCCAGGAAGAGGTTTGCAAAATGGTTCACAAGAGCCACCATGGAAACAGGAAAGGGAGCTTACTGGAGCATGATAAAAGGAATGCAAATAGCCTGATGGTTCCAATCAGCTAGTTATGTGATTCTTCCCAATAATGTTGACAGGGAAGCAGTGGTGAAGAAGACAAAGCTAAATTAACATGGGAAGAAAAGCAGTCCTGTTCAAGAGAGATTGTGTAGTTGAGGTGATTCACAGCCTAGACTGTGGAATCGAAGTCATGGGTTCAAATCCTGATGTGACCACTTAAGAATTCAGGGCAGGGCTGGCGTCTTGGGTGGATGACAGGTGCTGTTGGTAGGGTCCTGCACTCAAGAGGTCCTATACCTGGTTGAAAGCTCTGCTGACACTGTCTTGAAATTCTTAATAATTTTATCTGCAAATTATGTTTTGTTAAATCTGATGGGACAACGGACTCTGCATGTGAGCAGAGGAAATCTGCACCTGTGCCTGGCCCTTAGTCCTTGCCTCATTTGCAGGTAGCATTCCGGAAGCTGTGTGGCTTTTATAGCATGCTTAATTTGTACTCACTCTGAGTCTTGTTGGACTCTCGTGCATCAGGGACCCACCGACTTCCATGCTCACGTTTCATAGCAACTTGTATATAACTGGGCAAGTAGGGCACTGACGGCACCAACCAGGCCACCTTTGCCCTTTAGCAAGAACTTGCTCTGGACACAGGGGCAATGGCGTTCTAAGAAAGCCAACCAAGGAGCGCTATCATATCCTTTCTCACACCCTTACTTTCCTGCATTAGCCAACCACTTCTGCTGCAAATCCTGCCATCCGAGGAAGGGGAAAGATAGGGCAACACAGAGTTCCCTTTCCTCTGTCTTTCCTCACTCACTAGTAAGCTGAGGATGAGGAGTACTGATAGAATGCGTGCATAACACGATGTGTGCGTACCGCATTTCCACTGCTCTAGTACAAGTACAAATGCATATCCAAGCCATGAAGTACCATAGTTCTGTATATGAGTTAAATGCTCTTATATTTGCATTTAAGACTGGCATTTCGGGGTGCCTGGGTGGCTCCGTCAGTTAAGCGTCTGATTTTGGCTCACATCATGATCTCACAGTTTGTAAGTCTGGACCCCGCGTCAGGCTCTGTGCTGACAGCTCAGTGCCTGGAGCCTGCTGCAGACTCTGTGTTTCTCTGTCTCTCTGCCCCTCCCCTGCTCGAACTCTGTCTCTGTCTCTCTCTCAAAAATAAATAAACATTAAATTTTTTTTAAAAAAATAAAGACTGGCATTGCACAATATAAAGATTAGCTGTAAAACTTATGTTAATTAATTTAAAATTTTAACCTTAGAAGGATGATCTCTCCTATTATGTTTCATAAGTAACAAAATATTTTTAATCTTTTTGTAAAGTTTATTTATTTATTTATTTATTTATTTATTTATTTATTTATTTATAAAAGTGGGGGGGCGCAGAGAGAAAGAGGGAGAGAGAGAATCCCAAGCAGTCTCCACGCTGTAAGCGCAGAGCCTGACAGGGGGCTTGATCTCACCAACTGTAAGATCATGACCTGAGCAGATATCAAGAGTCAGACACTTAACTGACTGAGCCATCCAGGTACCCCAGTAATAACATGCTTTTAAAGAGAAAAGCTTCATCTATTTGTACCTTTACAGATATCTCCCCCACCCCCACACCCAATGTTTGAACAAGGGGCCGTGCATTTTCATTTTGTACTGGGCCCTGCAAATTATGTAGGTGGCTGTGGCTGGGAGGTCTTGGGCAAGTCACTCAACTTCATTTTCTTTATCTATAAACTGATTTAAAAAAATGAAGAAAGTTAGTACACATACAGAGCTTTCAGTGGGGCCTAGCATAGGCAACCCCATGTACTTGCTAGTCTTAGTAGAGAAATAGCTCCAGGGCTGAATCTGGAGGGGTAAACAAAGGAAACCCTGGTCAGGAGAAGACGGGAAGAATGTAAGAGTGGAGGTCTTGAGGAGGGTAGGATCTATGCTAAAGGAGATGGAAAGAGAAGAAGTTGGGTTTGGAAAGTGGGCTTTTTGAATTTGGCAATGGAACAGTTTTCCGTGATGACAAGTTCTGGAGTGTTGCCCCGGTGGTGGGTCACTTAAATGGAATGGAGGCTAAATCTGTTGAAGGAAAAGGAAATCACAAAACTTTGAGGTTAAGTTACTGGATGAGTCATCCACTCGAACACTAAAGCCATTTGGGATGACGACACAGATTCAGGTGGGGAGAAGATTTATGAGCCAGGGGTCAAAGATCTACAGGAATCCGTGAGAGTGATTGAGGTCAGGAAATGGTTGCATTGGGAAGAAGGTAGTGCGGTTGGATGTGCTCAGAAGCCTCAAGAGAGGAGGACAGTTGAACACAGCTATCTGTTCCAACGTGAGGCTAGGCTCCAAAAGGCCGAAAACAAGAGCAGCTAAAATACAATACAGGAAGGACCAAAAGCATATATTCAATCCTAAAGGCAAGTAGGTTGAATCCAGAGATTAATAGGGAAAACACTAAGATTTGATTGGGAGGTAATAGGATCACAGACACAGATGTGAGCCAAAAATGAGAGAACAGCAAAGCAGAGAAAGGAACAGAATACAGAGAGTCAGGGAATCCGTACGGAGAGGTCCAATAATCGGATGAGGCCCATCAGACTAATAAGGGATCCAGTTACATGCCTGCTGGCTCCTGCTGCAGACAGTCTTAAGCAGCTCCTGGGAACCCGTATGAGCTGTTGAAAGCCCATCTTACCCCTGCCCACAGAGGGTAATCACTGCTGCTAAGTTCTCTGGAGGCAAGCAACCTGCCATCTACCAGTGGGTTGGTGAGCGCGTGATATAAACACATGCTCAGAACAGACCCCCGAGGTTGCCAGTGTCTGCCATGTTTTTAGGGCACCCTCATATTTGGTTAAAAAAAAATCACCTGGGCTTTTCTGGTCTCAAGAGGTGGAGGTGAGGTACCCTCAGTCTGGTCCTCACATGCCCTCTGTGATCCTAGCCCAGGCGACACAGGCAAGCTGATGCTGTCTATGCTGGCTTAGTCACAGGAGGCCTTCATGGAGGCTCCCAAAGCCATGACCAAGGTGCTCAGTCCTCACAGGCACCCAGGCAGCTCTCCCCGCCCAACATCTCCCTCCTCAGAGGTGCTGTGTTCCCTGGGGCTCAGGTGTCTGCCACTCTAGAAACCATAAGCCCCCTCCTTCTCTTCCTTTCCCTTCCTGAGGATCCAGTCATCCGCTCCAGGGTCAGAGGCAGGCCCTCCTGCTTGGCCAGCCCTCTCCTTTACAAACCCTGAACCGTAAAGCCACCAAGATCCTCCCCTATAAGACAAATCCTATTTAATCACTTGATTGTCCCCAAGTTTTAACAGAAAAGATGGCACCTGCCTTTGTGCTATGAAAAAGAGGTAAACCATATTAACCAAGGGAAGAAATTTAGACCACACGTACACAAAGGCCTGTGGAAGGGATAGAAAGAGGGGTGGAGAGGAGGGAAGGAAATACCTTTCGTGCCTTTGTGTTGAGCCTACTGCAGAGAACAAGACGTAGGTAATTTCTGAGTCGGTTATTCTGCTCCATTAAAGCCTCAATAAACTGCCCTGCTGTATGCAAATTCCACGGGATGGAACAGTCTTTGGTGGATTGAGGGAGGGGAGCGGGATGAAGACGTGCAACTCGTTAGGCGTCCCAGAGACCAGCCACGGTGGCCGGGAGAAGGAGGCTGAGCCTCAGACAGGGACTGACCAGGCCTTGGGTGTCTACTCCCCCGGAGGAGGCAGGTTCTCACTGTGCCCAGTGACCTTCTGCTTCCTTCATCTCCCCAGAAAATGACATTAAACCCAGCTGGCTCCAAGCTCAGGCATACAAATGGATATCAGAACGCATGTGCCTGAGGTTTGGGGTGATAAAGAAAATGTATTTCTGAGCCAAACACAATAAGCAAAGTGCACAAGCCTTCCCGGGGATTACTTATTAGCCAAGGGAAAAGGGAGTTGGGGGAGGGGGTGGGAGCGGGGGTGAGGCCGGGAGTCCTGCAACCACAGAATCCGGGCAGATCCTGGTCTTTCACTCCCATTTCTGGTAACAGGATGGAAAAGTTAGAACACCTTTATTATTATTATTATTATTATTATTATTATTATTATTATTAATGGGAAAACAGCCGTCTTGGGTCTCTCATTCCCAGTTAACACTCACCACACCACCTGAGCTCTTAACTCAGTGCCAGGGTCAGGGAGAGACTGAAAATAATAGCAGCTGCCGTGTTTTGCCCAGAAGCCACATCTTTTTTTTTTTTTTTTTTCCTTTTGTGCTTTCTCTGTTTCACCTCATTCATTTCCAGAAGTAGTAGCAGGACCATGCTTTTTGTTTTCTGTGTGTGTGTGTGTGTGTGTGTGTGTGTGTGTGTGTCTTACAACCCTGGCGAGGGGCATTAGTATGGAAATCAATATTTGCTTCAAATGTGAAATTTACAGGAAGGGCCTGAGGGAGGAGAAAGAAGCTGAGGCAGATAGCTGGAAGGCTCAGGAAAAGGGACTTCTTGGAGAATGGCCAGCCGGCACAGTGGGAGAAGGCCACCCCGGAGGGAGGGGCCGCTCCTCTGGCAGCACAGGACCTGACTGGGAGTGGCTCCGTGGAAGGTCTGGTGCAGGGGCTGACAGGCAGGAGGGGAAGGTCAGGAGGAACCTCACAGGTGGGCTGGGTAGGTCTAAAGGATTACCTCTGAGAAATGGTGGAGGCAGTAATCCTGGGCCCACATCCCAAGGGGTGAACTCAGACTGGCACCAGGCCGGCCCTGATGTCCAAACAGGACTTTGCAGGCGGTAGAGATTCTAGAAATCTGTCAGGAGGCCGAGTTCCGCTTCAGGAAGGTTTCTGTAGTTTGCCACTGAACCTTCTGCAGTGGCTCAGGTATAGGGAGGGGAACAGTCCCTGAGAGGGCCAGAGAGAGCCAGCTAGGGCTGGGTAAGATGATGGGAACTTGACCAAGGGGACAAGGGTGCAGAGTAACCAGGAAACCAGGCCAGGAGCCCACTGCGCTGCCTGGGCCATCACAAGTAGGGCCAGCTAAAGCTTGGGGAGCACACAGCAGACCCAGGCCCACCAGATACTGGGTTTAGGACAGCAAAAGTTAGACTTGTGCCTGCTGGTATGAATGGAGCTCTCACGTGCCCCACACAGAAGCCAGCTTCCACTCAGAGCCCAGCAGAGTCAGCCTGCACATTAAAGGTCCTCAGGGCCTATAACTGTATGGAACTGAAACCTGGCAGGACCTGACAGACCCGGAGAAAGACCAAGACAGGGATAATCAACACTCAGTGGTTCTCCGAATGAAGAAATGGCAGGGACCCAGTGTGCCTCTGCAGGGGGAGAAGAAGGGTACGGTGTAAAGCAGCAGCAATCCAGGGCTTGGCTACTGGCCGGGGGTGACCGAGAAATCCTCAGAAAATCACTGCCCTTGCTATGCCTCAGTTTCCTCACCTTAGAGAAATCGTATTTCATAGATACGAAGCTCATCTACATCTTAGGTATGTGAGAAATGCTCTAAATATTTCTTTTTTTATTATTTATTTATTTTTTCAACGTTTTTTATTTATTTTTGGGACAGAGAGAGACAGAGCATGAACGGGGGAGGGGCAGAGAGAGAGAGAGACACAGAATCGGAAACAGGCTCCAGGCTCCGAGCCATCAGCCCAGAGCCTGACGCGGGGCTCGAACTCACGGACCGCGAGATCGTGACCTGGCTGAAGTCGGACGCTTAACCGACTGCGCCACCCAGGCACCCCACTCTAAATATTTCTTGAAATCAACTTGAATCCAATTCTGACTTCCCATTCTACCGGGCAAGTTGGAAATTCCGTCATTTGACACATACCTTTTGACTTTCACTCAAACCAAGTACTGTTCCAGGCACAGAATATATGGGCAAAGGGGGTAGGATTCTTGCTTTCAAGGAGTTTACATTCTGTAGGGGATGGCAGGTAGAGGGAGGGGTGTGTGTGTGTGTGTGTGTGTGTGTGTAGGGGGACAGACAGCAGCCATGTAAACAAATGAATCAACCAATGAGTATGATGATTTCAGGAAGAGGTAAATGTTGTGTTTTAGTGGAGCCCATTAATGACATAGTCGTCCTAGCCTGAGTTCTGCACCACTGAGAGCAGACGTATGAGTCAGACGTGGAGGCCCAAACACCAGCTTTATGGCTCATCAAAGGGAGGTTGGAGGATGTGGCTCAGGACCATAGCAACAATGGGCTTCATGGTGCTAGATGCCGGGATTAGACAGACTCACACGCCCAGCCCCAGCAGCGATGGTCAATCACAGGCCTCCCCACACTGGGGCAAAGCCTTTAGCACTGAGTCCAGGGAAGACTGGCGTTCAGCACCCACACCCCTCCCCCCCGCATGATGCAGATCCCCCCCCCGAAAAGGTAGTAGCTGAGCCGTGTAGTCTTGGCAACTTCTCCAAACAATCAGATAAGGCACACCCGCCTTGCAGAGAAGTGAGTAGAGGCTGGGGAGAGACTGGCCCTGTCATCCTGCCCAATGGAAGGATCATCCACGTGGAAGGACACACCAGCAGTGTTCCCTCCTAAATCTATAAAGAAAAAGTACAAAATCAGAGGCTGGAAAGTAAGGGATGGGGAGGCGGGCACACTGGGATTACTTCCGCCAGTGTGGTTAGGAAAGGTTCTCTGAGAAGGTGACATTTGACCAGGGAGCCAAGTATGGGAAAGAGCTACCATGTGTGTATTTGGGGAAAGAGCACTCAAGACGCAGAGTACGCCTCGTGTGTTCAAGGAACAGAAAGCAAGCCAATGGCTCTGGAGTGAGGCACAAAGCAGGGAGTGATAGAGTCAGAATGACGGGTGGGGTCTGGGTCACACGAACCCCCTGGGTCCAGGTGACGATTGGATTGTTATTCCAATCGCCAACAGTAGCCCCTGGAATGCTCCACATGGGCAAGAACCCAGAGCCAAGGAATGGGCCATCCTGGAGGAGAGCACGCATCTCTTGATTCCTCATCCAACGCTCTTTCTGTGATTATGCGCCCTGTCTTCCCAGGGAGGGAAGTTCCTTGTCCCAAGTTCCTCAGTCTCAGGGAAGATCAAAGGGCAGCGCCCGCAGGCAGCACTTGGGAATGTTGCAGGTGCGGTGTGCAGGAATGAGCTAGAACAGCAGCCACAAACCTTCAGTCTTTGCCCAGCTGCTACAGGCTGCAGCCAGGTGAAGAGATACCAGAATCGAAAGGAGCCCCAGAGAGGAAAAGCCCCAACCTCCCCCTTTCCATGGGAGCCTGGCGCAGCACGGCGAGGCAGCCCCGTCAGCTAGGGGTACACCCTGGGGTCCTGGGGTCCTGATTTAGAGTTCTTTCCGCTGCACCATGTGAAAGTAATGCCCTCATTTTCCTCACACAGATTGCATCTTCTTAAAGGCAAATGAGAGGCTGCAGAAGCATTCCTGGAGCATCTATCACGTTCAAAGACTTTCTGTATCCCGACTCCATGTTCAGTGCCTCGTTTCTTTTCTCTCTCCGTGTCAACCTCTGTTCCTCCCTTTCTCCCTCTTGCAAATATTTCTCAAGAGCCTTCCAAGTGTCGAGCTCCGTCTGGGGTCTGGAGCCTCCCTGATACTCAATGTCCCCGTCTACAAACAGGCCAGTTGTGATGGCCCGCTGCACCCCCATCAACGGTTGGTTGTGAGAATTGATGGGGTGACAAATGCACACTCTAAGGCTTTGCTAAGCCGGAGGACACATGTTTTATCATTAGATGATGGAAGGTAAGGAATCTCCTGGCTGGCCATAACAATGCAACCCTCACTGCCTTGCCAGATGTCTCCCCCTCCTCACCCGCCCTCCATCTCCCTACCCTGCAGCTTCCCCTTCCCAGGCCTCTGAGCCTCTGTTTTCTCTCCTCCCCCTGCCTCCACTACCCAGAGGGGGGCGGGGGGAGGGGGAGACTCAGCAGGACACAGCAGCTGGTATTCTGCCAAGTGCCTGCTTTTTTGACCTAATTATCTCAATGGGCTTGCCTGGGGCACAGGAGGTCAGGGCACAGATGAGAGGTCAAACCCCAGACCTCCAGGTCCACTGGGAGTGGGCGTTCCCTTGGCAGCCTCCCAGCCCCGTCACTGGTCCCCACCGACAAGGCATTGTAAGTCTAGGAAGGCCAGAGGGGAAAACAGTAGCCCAGGGGCTATACATCAGGGTTTCTCAACCTCCTCTAATTTGGGCAGATTATTGTTAGTTCTGGAGATGAGACGGTCCTGAGTGCCGTAGGATGTTGAGCCATCTCCCTGACCATTAGATGCCCAGAGCACCCCCCACAGTCATGATGACCAAAAATGTCTCTAGATATTGCCAGATGTCCCCTGGGGTGGACGTAATTGCCCCCAATGAACACCCACTGGTCCAGAGTATCGCAGATTTACCTATAATATCTGTGACGTAAACACCAGCTCAACTCTTCCATTATTTTAGTGTTAACCTGTGTGTTTATTTTTAAACTTTGCTCTTAAGCACTCTCTCTGTGAGTGTGTGCAGCAGTACATGACTAGGAGAGTTTTTCCTGATGTAAAGTGGATCTGGGAGCACCTGGATGGCTCAATGGGTTAAGCAGCCAACTTTGGCTCAGATCATGATCTCATGGTTCGTGTGTTTGAACCCCGCATCAGGCTCTCTGTTGTCAGCACAGAGCCTCATTTGGATCATCTGTCCCCCTCTATCTCTGCCCCTCCCCCACTTGTGCGTGTGTACTCTCTCTCTCAAAAATAAATAAACATTAAAAAAAAATAAAGTGGATCTGTTACAATCCGGTTGGTGTATGAGTGAACAATTTAAACATAATGCAAAAATTGCATTGCTTCTGTGTGATTTTGTCCTTGGAAGCACGGGGTGAACACAGAAAGCCAAACCCAGCGGATCCGAGACACACAGGAATACAGAAGACATGTGTGTGCACATCAAACATTGGCCAGGAGTGTGAGACAGAGAGAGTAGAGGAGAGAATCATTCCTTTGGGGCATTACAGAGACTAACGCTCCTTTTACAATCAGTCCCCTTCCCTTTTCCTCTCTTTTTCCAGAAGAAGGAGACTGGGAAGGCTCAGGTTGATGGAGGTGGGGGAGGGTACCAGGTGGAGTTGAGTTTGAGAACAGAGAAAGTCTCTGGACTGTTAGGGAACCAGAGACAAGTGATGGAGGAAACAGTAGTGAGTGAAACTGGATGGCTTGAACTAATGGGTGGAGATCAGGAGATAGTCAGGTCAACGTGACAAGGATCTTGTACCAATCAGGGGAACAATGGAGTGGACTGATAGGGATGGAGTGAGTTCCTCATTCCTGGATGAACTTGAGAGAGGGAGGAAGACCAAGGTAGGAGTATTGACTCCAAGACCCGCATGGTTTTTCATGGTTTTTCCGGACTTTAGGATTTCGTCGTTTTGTGAAGCTGCTGTAGGTGATGACCATTTTGAACAGGGAGTGAGCCCCGGTGCTTGAGGAGGATTCATCTGGAAGGGCCTGAGAGGTCCTCTAGAGGAGGAAGAGGTTTTGGGAAGGCTTGCAGAGGTGAGATCTAAGGGTCGATACCTTGTCACAAAGTAACGAGGGCCCAAATGTATGCGCTGAGATGGAGACTAGGGAGGCTGAGGAAGCGGGGGACTGACAGGTTTGGGGACTGATCAGGTTTGGGGCAACATGAAGAAGCAAGAGGTAGAAATTCTGAAGCTACAAACGTGAATGACTAAAATGACTGCCAGCCATGGGGGAAGATAATGAGTCTGGTTTTACGCTATGCTATTTTTGAGATGGGACATGCTGTCATCTGCTTGATGATAGGTTTTACGTAGCAACCATCATTGCATCGCAAGAGATATCTGGCACACTGCCAGGCACAGAGGAGGCACCCGAGGATGATTTCTTGACCATTAGTAGGAAGAGTCCTGGTACAAAATGCAGTCTGGATACCTAGATCTCGACCTAGGTATAGTACAGAGAGCTCATCAAAAAAGTATACACCCCATCTCTGCTGACTCCTTCGGTAGCATAAACAAGCTTATGCGACACTGAGACCAGGTTAATGTGGAGGTGTGGACAAACCCAAGAGGTATTTGCGGTTTCTCAAGATACTCACAGCTCGTATTACACAAAAGCAGCACTCACAGGGTCTAGACAGATTGAATGCTAAGTGACACTGAGGTTGTCCAAATAGAAATGTCCAGAAGGCAGTTGGAGACACTCAAGTGGAGCTAAGGAAAGAGGTCAGGGCTGGAGCTTGAAATACAGGAAACACCACACTATAGGTGAGTCCAGGGCTATACCTGGCCGCAGGTAGGCCCAGGTAGGGAGGTGAGTGGGGAAGGGGGGAAGGTGACGAGGGAAGGAGCAGTGCACCGCTGAGGAGGTCCCAGGAGGAAGGAGGCAGTGTCCAGGGGGCAGAGTTAGTGCTGTAGGCCAGGGAGCAGTGCTCTGAAGAACGTGACCTGGCACTCAGGTAGGGCTGTAGGTAGCAGCAGCAGATGTAGTTCTAACTGAGTGGGGAGGACAGAATCTGTATTGCAAGATGGCACAGATCTGTGGGCGAAAAGGAGAGGGAAGGAGGGGTACAGAGTGACAATTTTGCCTGTGAATGGAAGGTGACATTTAGAGGTATGTGGTTAAAATAAGCGGTCCAGCCTGTAAGGCCTCAAAGATACAGAAAAAGGCCATCTACGATGATGTCTTAAAGGAGGTCGGGTTGGAAGTGAGCCCTAAAACAAGCGAGGCTAGGCAGGGCAGAGCACAGTGAAGCACGTGTCCATCCGCCCCAAGGTGAAATCCGTTTTTCTGGAAACGGATTGTGAAAGGCAACTGAACCAAACACGGTTCAAGCCAGGAAGGTGTGTTTCGAGTGGCCCTGAGTGCCATTTACTCCAGGGTCCTCTGAAAGTTAGAAGAAAGTGAAATAATCAGGAACAACCACCAGTTTCCACATGCAGATTTTTGAGATGGTGAGAACCTGGCTATGGGGTCAGAGAGACCCATCTCCCAATGCCTTGAGCTCCTGCACCTGTGAAATGTGCTTGGCCATGCCTCTCTCAAAGGGCTGCTGCAGGGATTAATGACATATATAGGGAACACGAGTGACCACCACAGGGTAACCACTCGGCTATTGTTATTAAAATGATTATCAGACCACCTGGCTATGCGGTATCTTTTGTGAGGGACAAAACCTGAGTTAAGTCGCTAAGCAAGGTTGCTCAGTTCCAATGGAGGGGAGATGAGATTCAAAGCTCATTCTTCCCTGCGACAGAGTCAGTCTTCTTTGTTTTCCTTCCTCTTCTCCCTTTAATATTTGGGGACATCGAATGTTCCCTCTCACATTTGTTAACTACTTTAAAAAAATTCTTTTAATGTTTATTTATTTTTGAGAGAGAGAGAGACAGAGCATGAGCAGGGGAGGGGCAGAGAGAGAGGGAGACACAGAATCCGAAGCAGGCTCCAAGCTCTGGGCTGTCCGCACAGAACCTGATGTGGGGCTCGAACTCATGAGCCATGAGATCATGACCTGAGGTAAAGTCGGATGCTTAACCGACTGAACCACCAGGCGCGCCTGGTAACTACTTCTAATGGGTGGCTGTGCATAGTCCTAACTGTGCATGTCTCTGCATGTGTGTGAGCATTTGTTTAGTGACGTGTGGTGGAGGCAGGGTGGAGAGAAGCGTTCGAAGATAAATAAGGCAACAATTCTGTCCTTGAAGTGCCCAAGGTCCAGGCTAGTGGGGAAGGCACTATGTAGACAGGTAATTAAAATAAAATGTGATAAGCACCAGAACAGACTATAAACAGAATGCTGTGCTGGCCCAGAAGTGAGAGAAGCCATCCCCAGAAAAGCTGGGAAAGGCTTCACAGAAGAGGTGCTGTTCATCTCGCGTCCTGAAGAACAAACCAGTATTTGTCAGGTGGACAGCAGGGGGAAGGCATTGCAATAACACCTGGCAAAGGCTGGGGTTCCCGTGGCAGCATTAGCACGGTGTGGTCCAGAAGAGGAGAGACCCGAAGACTCAGGGTTTAGGTACTTGTCAAAGGGAGTGGAAGACGAGGCTGAAAAATAGGGTAGGAATGTCAAGGGACTGTTTTTGAGGCCAAGGGACTTGGGTTTTATTTTTGGTTGATGGCATGCCAGGGAAGTCTTTGGTAGGGAAATGAGCAGATTTAGTCTTTTTTTCCTCTATTTTTCTTTTTTTTTGGTAACAGTTCTATCGAGATATAATTCACATACCATGCAATTTACCTATTTATAGTGTACAACCATCACCACAATCCATTTTAGAACATTTTCATCACCCCCAGTGGAAACCTCGTACCCTTTGGCACAAACATCTACCCCACCCTCGACATACCCTCAATCTCCTCCCAGCCCTAGGCAACCACCAATCTACTTTTTGTCTTTAGAGCTCTGCCTGGTCCTATAATACGTAGCCTTTTGTGACTGGCTTCTTTCATTACTGTAATGTTTTCAAGAATCCTTTCCATGCCGCTGAAGAACGTTCTTATGGATGGATAGACTGCATTTTAGTTATTTATTCAACAGCCGATAGACATTCGAGTTGTTTCCAACCTTTGACTACTGTGAACCACGCTGCTAGGCACATTCACATACAAGTTTGAGTGTGGACGTATGTCTTCATTCTTCTTGGCCATATCCCTAAGAGCGGAATTTCTGGGGCATAGGACAACTCTATATTTACTGTTTTGAACCTTTTCCAAAACAGCAGTTTGAAAAAGGTCACAGGGAGAGATCCATTAGAAGGGTTTCACAGGGCCCCCCATGAGAGATGATGGCAGAATTGGCTGCTTATCTGGCTGTTACTGCCTTGAACTTCCTGACTCAGTGTCTTCTGAATGACAGATGGGAAGGTGAGCATTCTGCTGTGTTCAAGACACCTTCACGTCCCTTACATGGGTGGCAGCATATGCCTTAGGGTCTCTTGTAAACCAGCAGCAAAGGCTTTCCATCTGAGAAGAATAATATTTCTGGTGTTTACTGGTGAGCCTCACAGGTTAAAAGGTGGTCTCCAGAACATTCCTAGTTCAGCTATGGGACCAGGGATCGAGGCACCATGCCTTGTCTTCACAGGGACGGGGTCAAGATAGACAGTAAACTTTTTGGAACAGGTAGTGAGATGAGGTAATAATGATCAACCGTTTGGAGAGCAGGACATTGAGTTCCTTCTGATGGGATGGAATCCAATGGGTAAAATTCCCTGGGCCAGTCTAGAGGAGACTCCAAACCAACACGACCTTTGAATACACGACGCTGGGCTAACAAAGGCACTTCCGGACCCGAGAGCCTGATGAATGTCACTTTCCATGTAAGTATCCACTACCAATGTTCTCCAAGGCTCTGAGTTAGTCTCAGCCTCTCCTCTGTGCAGTGGCCATGTAACACTTTTCTCTGTTCCTGGGACAGGTAAAGCTCACCTACAGATTCATGTCTCATTGTGTGGCAGAGGCCCTGGAGACCCTTCACAGCATCATGAAATCTCAGCTGAGAATTCATTCATTCCACTGACATTTATCTATCCTGGGCCATGTGCTGAGCTCTGCCCTGAGTATTCAGGTATACTGAACAAGACAAAGTTCTTGCCTTCAGAGAACTTTCAGTCTAGACAGAACCTCTACAAAGGGACCGTGTGTGTGCGTGCGTGCGTGAGGATGTGCAGACGCAGACTTTGAATACAGTACAATTACTTGCCTTTGAGTTGGTCAGAATGACACTCTTGATAAGCAGTAACTCCTATTAGCATCAGACGGTTATGGGTCGAGAGTCAACTTTGCTCTAAAACAAAATGGAACGGCATGTTTTTGTGTGTGTGAATGTGTGTGTGTGTGTGTGTGTGAGTGTGTGTGTGTGTGTGTGTGTGTTTCCTCCAGACATGAAAATCCAGAGAGTCTCAAGTCCCCTCCCTTCAAGCCCCCCTTGGCCCCCCCCGCCACCAAAATGTCTAGTCGGCTACAGGACAAAGGGGGAGGAAATTGTGGGTCAGCAAAACCCAAAGTTTATACAAATAAAGCACACACCAATGCAATAAAGTGTGTAAGACAAAGACTTCCCTCTAAAAGCAGGAGCTAGAAAGTGCAGGGGATCACACACAAAAACAAGGAAGCGATGCTTCTCTCCCAATTATTGTGCACTCTCTGCTGTATTTTGTTGACCTCGCTGATTTCAATCAGCTTTCAGCACATCCAGCCTTCACCTGCTATGAATCAAAACCTGGAGGGCTCTCTGTTCTCCGTGCTCAGAAAAAAACCCTTTGATAAGGTTGTTATGGATGCAAGGCAGAGCGGGTTGGGCTGGGTGCTTTTCTTAGAATGGCATTACACATTTATGATGCAAACCAATGAAGAGGCAAGGGCTTAGAGTGCAGGGTCTGGAGAGGAGACGAGTCACAGTTGCTGACAGGGCGGGATTTGACTTAGGGAGACTTGGGCACTCGCCCCCGTTTGTCTTACCCTGTTGGCACAAAAGGCTCATCAAGGAAGGGCAGGTGCTGGGAGGATGTCACAACAGGTCCCGTTTGAGGAGCTTAGCACTGTGAAGCTCCGCCATTATATCTGGGATCCTGTGAACTGACTTGCCTTTGAGGAAGGTGAGTGAACTGATGGTTCTGAACACTGCGAGCCTCTTTGGCAAAACGTAATCTCCACGAAGGCAGGTTTTTCTTTTCTTTTTCTTGTTTTGGTTTTGGTTTGTATTTTCAGTCTGCTCTGTTCACTGGTCTGTTCCAATTTCTAGAAATGTGCCTGGTACACAGTAGGTAGTAAATATTTGCAGAAGGAAACAATGCGAGGCACCCTCTTTTTCAGAGGCGCCGGGTCGTGGGTGCATATAATGCAAAGCCATCTCTTCTCAGCTCTGCTGAAATTAGGGACTATTCTGGGCTCCAGGCTGCTATAGTGACTGGCTGATGGGGGGTGGGTGGGGAGTATGATAGTGAGTCTTGGAGACAGATGGTGGAGGAGAATCAGGTGGTTCAATTAGCTTGTACTAAAAAATACAGATGCTCAAATACATAGCACCCACCCCGTAACCCTCTACTGTTTCCAAGGGAAAGAACGGAACTCTCCTTTACTTTCTCCCACAATTAAGCCCCCAAGCATGATTTTTAAAGATGCCTTTTATTCTTCAAGGCTACCCGTAACAATTATTTATTCCTACTTGGATGCTATTTTGTGTAACCTTGGTATTAACCTTTAGGATATAAATTTCCTCTTTTGCAAATTGGGGTTCATAAAATTGATCCCACGAAGGGGATGAGAAGAGTAAATGAGCAAATGAATGTAAAGTCACTAGCATATACAGTGTGCTCACATGAATGCTAACCAAGACCACCATGGCCACAGCTACTATGGCTAAAACTGATTACTGCTTCTAGGTACAAATACGAGTGTGGGATCAGCCTCTGTGATTGAGGCCTGAGGTCTGAAGACGAAGATGTTAGGAGGAGATGGTTACTGCTCATGGCTGGGACCGCCTCCCAATAACAGATTCCCTATCAAACCCTTCTTCAGGTCCAGACTAGACAGGATCCAGTCTTGGTGTCCCTTGCTGGGGGTGCCCACAGCCTGGGCTTCTCTCACTCTTCTCCAGTAAAACTGTTGGCTTCTCCTTAGATACAACGCTCACCACTCTCCTGTTTCCTCTACGGTAGGGTCCCCTTGCAACTTCGGCCACAGAGGGTCCCTTTGCCACTTTTTGCATATAGGGTGGTCATTTATTTCAAACTAGATATTGGGCCACATAATATGATGAAAGATTTGGGGTTACTATCAGGTGGAAAACTCAGTGTAAATGCCTCAAGGAGAGGCAGTAGAATGAGATGCTTGAAAATGCAGACGGTGGGGGTGCCTGGTGGCTCAGTCAGTTAGATGCCCGACTCTTGATTTCAGCTCAGGTCATGTTCTCATGGTTAGTGAGATCGAGACCTACGTTGGGCACCATGCTGACAGCTTGGAGCCTGCTAGTGACTCTCCTTCTCTCTGCCCCTCCCCTGCTCACTCTCACTCTCAAAATAAATAAACATTTTAAAAAAATGCAGACTGTGCTGAACTGTGGTTTAGCAGGCAGGTAGCAGAGTTATGTTGTCTGGGTCCACATCTCCCACTCAACCCCTCACCAGCTGGGCAATGTGAAATATCACTGTGGGTTAGGTTCCTCGCCTTGAAAACAGGGATGATGATTCATTCAACAAATATTTATTGGTCACCTCTGTGTGCCAGGTACTATTAATAATAGCATCTACTTCATGGGTAATTGTAAGGCTTCGATGAGATAGTGAATGAATAACACTTAGAACAGAGTCTGCTTATAGAGCACATGGAAAAATATTAGCTAGCATTATTATTTCATACGGTTTAGATGCCAAAATTGTGGAACTCCAGTACCTGTCATTGGTTCTTTTTTGTTAAAAAAAAAATTCTAAACTATATACCTAGTGGACCTGTCCACAACATGCTTTTTTTTTTAAATCTAGCACCTTGAAGATACCCAGTAATTATTTGTGGCTTGGCTCTTCCATTGTTCTATCTCTAATATTTTCTTAACTCCTCCCCACTGAGTCATTCTCTCTCCATTTTTAGGTAAAATCTGATTGTCACGGCAGCAATGACAACACCACCTTGTAAGTATGCTGTCCTGAAATCTCACCATCTTCAAAATGCTTTTGAGATATGGTACCCCACTGGCTCCAATGGCTAGAGGCCCATGGCTGCTTGGAGTGTGTCTGAAGATGATGTTAAGCCCTTGTGACCTTACATTACCATGTTCTGTTTCAAGTTGAGGAGGGTGATGACTGCCCCTGCATCACTGCCAATAGAAATAGGCTCTTTGCTGAGAAGAGAAGAGTTCTGAAGAACCCCAGCCACCCACCTGTTGTAGACAGAGACATTGTAGTAGACTGAATGCCTTTGGAGTTCAGACAAAGGTTTGGTTCCAGGACTACCACTCAATAGAAAAAGGGCCAAGTGGGATCACTGCCCTCCATTTTCTCTGAGAGAACATGGGGCAAAGATACGTATTCCAAAGAGTTGTATGAGCATTACACACATAGGAAAATATGTGCATACTTTCAATGAATTTTGCTTCACCTTCCTCTTCTTGCCCCAAAAACCTGGCCATCCCAGTGCGCCTCCCTGATAAGCTCTGGGCTTGATCATCACCCCCTCACCTGCACCATGCCCTGGGCTGTTGCAGAATGTGCGTGCGTGCGTGCGTGCGTGTGTGTGTGTATGCGTGTGTGTGTGTGTTAGTGGAAGGGGTTGGGGAGAGACGATATGGAGCCTGGCTCCTTCTCTGATCTGTCCTGTGGGAGGAACCTAGCACAGCAGCCCCACGTGGCTCACATAATACCGTAAGTAAAACACAAACAAAGCAGGGGTTGTTCTGCTTGTCAGCCTCCGAGACCATATGGAGCTGAGACATGATTGTATTACCTCTGCTATACTGCAGTCGAGCTAAACAGAAAAGCCATAATAAACTATTCTGGGGAGGTCCCTGAGCTCCGTGCACAGAGCACAAACAGATAAACAAGAGGGTGGCTGGTTTGTTTCATTTTTTTTTCTTTTTTCTTTTTTTTAAAGAAGGAGCACTAGAGAAAAACAAGGGGAGGGAGTGAGAGAAAAATGGAGGGAGAAGAAAAGGGAAAACAGAGCAAGGGAGAAAGTAGAAGAGAGAGCTATGCTGCAGGACCACTTCAGTGGCATTGCATCTGTAGGGCTTTGCTTCTGAAAGGATTTATGCCCTTTGTGGATTCTATGGGTTCACCTAGGTAGTTGATAGAATCTGATGGTAATTTTTGGCTTCTCCGTGGTAGATGTCTCTGCTTGAGCAGAAATTGGGAGCATGGAGAAGAGAAGGCACAAAATGGCATTGAGGAATATGTGGGGTAGCGTCTAATCCCCTCATTTCTCCCCATTTCTCCCCTCCTGTGCCCCTCACCCTCATGATTCTAGTCCAGACAGGTGAGTAGGACTCGCATATTTTGACACTGATCAGACCCTTCTCTAGGGTTGCGTTCAAGTGCTCAGGGAGTCTGTGTGTGTGTGTGTGTGTGTGTGTGTGTGTGTGTGTGTGTGTTTGAGAGACAGAGAGAGAGAGAGAGAGAGAGAGAGAGAACAGGGAGCGGGGGTGGGTGGGCAGAAGGGTGTGTGGTTTGGATAGAAGCTACTACATTACCCCTGCGGTTGGGCAGTCTATATGCCCAATAGAAGTCTTTCCAGACCTCGAGGGAAAGGTAGAGAAAATAAATAAATCAGGGAGAAAAAAAAAAAAAAACCCACAGACACCAGATGTTGCTTCTGAACAAAGCCTTATAAGTAGGAAAGAAGGATTCCCAAAGTGGCAACAAACTCACATGGAAATGTCTGCGAGGTTAAGGAAAAAAAAAAAAATCTCTGTTTGCATGCTGTTTATTCCAGGTGTGAAGAGCAAATACCAACACTTGGAGAACCATTGTCTGTTTTGAAAGTGTTTGCAAGTGTACAGTTCAAGAACGATGCAACCGCCAATGGTAACTACATCCATGTGGCATCTACCTCCTGCTTAAACACTGCAGCCACTCTTTAGAATACTTGACTTCTTAGAAGCTATATAAAATGGTAGATAAGGGAATGAGTTTTTTGATGCAAAGTTGAGCTCAAACTCACTCATCTGAGGAAGGGCCTTTGGGTATCTAGGGCAGGAAAATGGCAAAAGCAAAGTCCTGGAGAAACAGTCCTGTCCTTAGCTCAAGAGGAAAGGTCCAGACTGAAATGGGAGAATGGAGGACTGTGGGGAAAAAAGGAATCAACTGTCTGATTGAGTCTTAAAGTACTATTTATTTTTTACAACGATGTACACAGTTGGATATAAGTGTTTTGAAAATTATTGCTAGGTGATCAATCAGTTGGAGCATTTGGGTAGAGAAAAGAGAAAGTGGTTCACACAAAACACCAAATTAAAAAAAATCAGGCAATTACAAACTCCAGGAAAAACAATGTATGAGAAATGACACATAATTATGGCAAACTGCCTGTCTCAGCAGTGAATAATACTTATGTAGTCATAAAAGTATAAACACAGAGTATTAATTTAACCCCAAATTGTGATATAATTATAAAAGAAGGATGGGGGGAGATAGTAGGAAGAAGGTGATGGAATATTAGAGAGCAAACACCTCACCTGCAATAAAAGGAATTTAGTAGCTAGGAACTGTCTAAAATGGATAAGTCAAGAAATAGCAATGTAAATATGTTGTTTAAAAGCTGGAGATAAATTCCAGTAGAAACTACTAAGAGTTGAGAGAGTTTGCCTCTATGGGACGGAGGGGGTGAGAAGGAATAGATCAGAAGACTGTTATTGTATCATTGAGTCTTCCAGTGATAGATAGATAGATAGATATAGATATATAGATATATAGATATATATCTATATATCGTGATATCACTATATATAGTGATATATATATATATATTTGTAATTATGTACATAGATTACTTGGATAAATGACTTTAAAGGATAATTATCATTGTACTTGGCACATAATAAATTCTTAAGAAGTGTTAGCCATTATTATAGCACTGGAATGGATATGAAAGAGTTATTTTGTCCATTATCTTGCCTTTAGCCAGTACAATACTTACATTCCCCTACAGGGCTGGCCATATCACAGGGTACCAGTGGCTCTGTCAGCATCAGCTGGTTGTGACATTGGCCAAGATGCTATCCCATAGCCCATACTGACCTCAGCAATGTATGATGGCAGGGGTAATCCTGGATACAACGGCCAAGTTGCTACATTAGTATTTTTGTCCTTGTAGAAGGCTCAATAATAGCACCCCCTGCACTCCCCCCCCCGCCACAATATGACCATGTTCTAATCCCTGGGACATGTGAATGTTAGCTTATATGGCAAAAGGGACTCTGCAGATGTGATTAAATTAAGGATTTTGAGATGGAGAGATTATCTTGGATTAGATTGATGGGCTCGATGTAATCACAATACTCCTCATAGGAGGGAAGCAAGAGGAGTCCAAATCAGAGGCAGGACAGAAGAACTGAAATGATGAGCTTTCAACACAGAGGAAGGAGCCACAGGCCACACGGGCAGCCACTGGAATCTGAAAATGTCAGGGAAAAGGATTCTCCCCTCAGACCTGATGAAAGGAACCAGTCCTGCTCACATCTTGACTTTAGCCCAATGAAACTGATTTCAGACTTCTGGCCTTCAGGACAGCAAGAGAATAAATATGTGTTGTTTTAAGCCACTAAGTTTGTGGCAATTTGTTAGAGCTGCAAGAGGAAACCAACGGAATCCCAAACCATAAACACGTCCCTCCCGTTCTCTTCAGCCTCTACCATCCCACGCAGTATACACCAAGTCTGATAACCTGAGAAATGTAAAAACGCATTTCCATTAAGGTGTTATGAGTTGTTGTATAGCTTTCAGAGAAATTTTACATCTTGCAAAAAGATTCCAGGGAGAGAGTCTCAAGGACAGAAATTATTTCCACTCTTATTTGTATTTCTAGTATCGGGCGCCGTGCTTGGCTAATACATGATTGCCGAAAGAATGAGTGAGGTGAGGGGCTAAATATAGAGATGGGTAAACAACTGGATAGGGACCCTACACTCAAAGAAAGACTCCATCACCCCTCATTAGTCAGAGATATTTAATACTCCTTCCTGTTAAGAAATTCCTCTTACTTCCTAATTGAGATTCCCCCAAGCTGAATCTTAAGTGCTGTCTTTTTTATCCTCAGTGGATTTAGTGAACATCTGGTCATCAACCAACATCTATTAAGCCACTCTTAGGTTTTTGTTTTCGTTTTCGTTTTGTTTTGTGTTCAGGGCAAAACATCCCGAGTCAATGAACTATTCAGACCAGTCTTCTCTTTGTCATGGTCAGAGCAGGCCAGGTTCCATATTGGGTTTTGCTTTTGGGCTCCTGACCAAATGGAACTATGATGGGGTGGAGCTTCTGGCATGTTCTAGATCTCTCATCTTTGCACACATGTGATTAGGGGACTACAGACAGAGGGACTCCCCTGTTTTCGTTGTCAGCAGTGTGCTTAGAGAAAAAGGAACAATCTAAGACCCAGTAGAGATACAGTTAAATAAACTTCAAGGATGGCCTTGAACGGAAACATCACACATGAAGCCTACCAATGTGTATAAAGTTGGAGTTTCCACCTAACTCTTAGCCTCTGGGGAGGGAAGGCATTGTTCACAGAATGGCTCTGAGTGTGGTACCTGTGATTCCCCTGGCACCCACCACTCCCTGAGTCACTGCTCAGTACCAGCAATCTGGGCATTCTTTACAACAATGAAGACTCTCCCCTTTTGCACAGTTCTCTGCCCAGGGTGACGCGCTCCCACATATTTTACATCCCTGGCACATTGCAGTAACACAGTGTGGCCGGTGTTATGATCAGGCCCATTTTCCAAATGAGGAAACGGGAGGTCAGAAGGGCTCCTTGATTTATGTAAGGTCACACAATTAGTAAATTTTAGAAACAGGTTCCAGTTTGGGGGCTGCTGATGCCAACCTATGACTGCTTTCTGCTCAACTTCTTCCTTTCCTTACTTCCCCCTTTTTTACTACAAGGAAGGTTCAGCCTGCTTTGCTAACGACACTCAGAAATACAGAGTTTTCAATCCATAATAGTGATAGTTTCAGGGACAGAATGTAAAAACAGTACCAGCCTAGAGGAAGTCCTCCCCAGCTGCTGACTCTTCTTTCATCAGCAGGAATGTGAGCAGTATTATTATGACCATCAAAATACCTTTATTAATATGTTGATGTCTATTGCTTCATACCTACACAGACACGATTTTAGTTTTGAGGAACTTCATCCTTTCCACTCCAGAGCTTTTGCTCATCCTGGAATACTCCGGACCAGAGAATCCTCTCTCCATATCTCACTGGTCCAGCTCAAATGCCTCCTTTTCCACAGAGACTTCCCTGACTACCCAGGCTCTCCATATTCCAGAGGCACATACTTCTAGTTTGGTTCTTGTCTGACAATGTTTTCTATTATAGTTGTGAACTGTATGGCTTTCCCACTATAACGTCAGCTCTTGGATAATAGAGACGATGACTTACTCATTTTTCAGGGGGGCAGTATAGCAGTTAAAGGCTCTGTATTCTAGCCTGAGCTCTGTCATTGGCTAAACTCTGCAGCCTTTTGAAATTCATCTCTGGGCCTCAACTTCCTCTTTTGTCAAAAGACAAAGAGCCCCCCAAAATTATATACAAACATTCATATCTATGTGCAATTTCTTTAAAGATAATCCAAAATAATCATCAGATTCTTAATGGGGTCTGGGATCCAAGAAAATTTACAAACCAATAGATCAAAGAATTACAGGGTTTCCTTCTGGCTCTGACATTCTAAGAATTTGTTCTTAAAGAAGCCATCAATCCATGGAGCAGAACAGAGAGCCCAGAAACAGAACTACACTTACGTAGTCATTTGATTTTTGACAGAAGTACAAAAGCCATCTAACAGAAAAGAAAGTCTTTCAATAATATTTACTGAAACAACTGGTTATTGATATGAAAAAAGTTTACCCTGACCATTGCCTCATACCACATACCGAAATTAATTCAAGCTGGATCATAGACCTGAATGTAAAAGTTAACACTGTAAAGCTTCTAGAAAAAAACTCAAGAAATCTTCATGACTTGGGGTGCCTCAATGGCTCAGTCGGTTAAGCATCCGACTTCGGCTCAGGTCATCGTGTCGCGGTTTGTGAGTTCGAGCCCCACGTCGGGCTGCTGACAGCTCAGAGCCTAGAGCCTGCTTCCGATTCTCTGTCTCCCTCTCTCTCTGCCCCTCCCCTGCTCACGCTCTGTCTCTCTCTGTCTTTCAATAATAAATAAACGTTAAAAAAAAATCTTCGTGACTTGGGAGTAGGTAAAGTTATCTCAGGATACAGACAGGAACAGCCATAAAACAAAAAAATTTTAAATTAGATTTTATCAAAATAGAAAACTGTTGCTCACCAAAAGACACTATTTAGAAAACAAATATGCAAACCACAGACTGAGAGGAAATATTTGCAAAATATATCTGACAAAAAACGAGTATTCCAGATATATAAAGAACTGCTACAAGTCAACAATGAAAAGACAAACAACATAATCAAAAAAATGGGCAAAAGACTTGAACAGATACTTGGCTAAAAAAAATTTACAAAAGGCCAATAAGCACATGGATAAATAAAGGTCAGCAATGAGATATCACTACACACCCACTGGAATGTCTAAAATTAGAAAGACCAACATCACAGGTCATCAAAGATGAGAAGCAACTCTAATTCTCACACATTGATGGTGGCAGCATACAACCACGTGGAAAAAAAGTTTGCAGGGTTTTTTTTTTCCTCTAAAATTAAACCTACACTTACCTATGACCAGCAATGCAACTCCTAGTTATCTATCCACAAGAAATAAAAATGTGTATCTACAGAGACTTGTAGAAGAACATTCATAGCACCGTTATTGATTATAGCCCCCAAGCTGGAGACAGAGCAAGCCCAGATGTCCATCAACAGGAGGGTGGATACATCGGGAGGAGACGACCCAGCAATGAAAAGGAACCAATTACTGATACATGCATCAACATGGATGAATCTCAAAAATACCTTGCCTTACATTGTGAAAGAAACCTTCCACAAGAATACACTGTGTGTTATTCCATCCATATGAATTAAAAATATATATTTTTAGTGCTTATTTAGTTTTGAGAGAGAGAGAGAGAGAGACAGAGACAGAGTGCGAGCAGGTTAGGGGCTGAGAGAAAGGGAGACACAGAATCTTGAAGCAGGCTCCGGGCTCTGAGCTGTCAGTGCAGAACCTGACGTGGGGCTCAAACCCATGAACAGTGAGATCGTGACGTGAGCCAAAGTTGGACACTTAACTGCCTGAGCCACCCAGGTGCCCCCATATGAACTGCTTTAATAGGCAAAACTAATACACAATGAAAAGCGAGGAGCCAAGAGGGTTAAACAGCATGGAAGTTTTTTTTGTATCTTGCATCCATGAAATACAGCCAGATCAACACTAAACCACCCTGCACACCTAGAAAACTGATCCGAGGATTAACACAACAATCTGCACAACCTGAACGACAGACGTCAGCAGATACATGGCACGGAGAGGTGAATTGGGGGAGAACAGAAGCCGCAGAGGGCAGGGAGCTGTTTCTGTTTGCGGAGAGAGGACGGGATGGCGGGGAGAATATGGGAAAAGCACCCCCGCAAAAGCAGCTGGAGAGAAAGTGGAAAAGTAGAAAGAGCTGCAGGGACTGAACTAATAAAGGGAGAAAGGAGAGGGTTTAAATTCCGTTAAGACTCTACAAACAGGGGGAGTGCAGAATCTGAAACGCCGCGTCTCCATACCTGGTGGTGCTCTGGTGAGAGGGGCGAATCCCCACAAGCAGAGTGAAGTCCGGGCGTGTTCGGGCCACATGGAGACAGGTAGTTCCCCTGCTGGGAGGACTCCCCACAGGCAAAGGTCCAGTGGATCCTGGAGAACAACCACATTCGTTGATGCTGGAACAAGGTCGTTGTGGGTGAAGCCTTGTGCTGGATGGGTGTTGTGATTTTCCAGAAACCCTGAAATGATGCTGCTACACGATCGCGTCAACTTTTTCTGGGGGGGGCTGGCACCTGGCCACAGTCTCTGGGCGGCAGCAGCAGCAGTGCAGGCCTACAAACAATCCCGGGTACGGCCAGCACCCAGCCAGAGCTCGATGAGACCCTCCAGCAGAGGGGCAGAACAGGTCAAAGCAACAGTCCCTCAGAAGTGAGGGGTCAGAAACACAGCCGCATCTGAGATAAAACTCAGGAGGCAGGAGCCGCCTGGCAACCTGACGGCTTGGTCACGGACAGTATAAAAGCGGGGAGTGGATGGAAGCTGGAGACAAAGGACGGGTGTACAACTGCTGATCAGAGAGAACAGAATTCAGGTACCAGAGACCGGGTAGCTGGGTGACACCATTTTCAACATTCCCGCGCATACGCACCTACAAGCACCACAACAATGTACCCCTGTAAGCTGAGTAGCGCCATCTAGTGGAGGACGGAGCCATGACAATAAGCCCCGCCCAAACGGGCCAACCTCCATCTTCAGGAACACAAGTCTCTCTGCCTGGTTAGTTGACAGACTATAAACTGCTTCATAGGTTGACTTCTAGGGGAAAACGATATAATTTCAATCATATTTCAGTCTGCTTGCTGGTCCATTTATTCAATTTTTTTCTTTTTCTTTTCTTTTTCTTGATTACAGAAAGAGAAAAATTCATTATTATTTTTGATTTTTATTAAAACATTTTTCTTTAATTTTTTTCTACTACATTTTTTACAGTTTTGTAAAATTTTCAAATTCTATTTGACTTCCATCATTTCATTTTATTCTATTTCATTGTATTCATTTTTTCAAATTTTCAAAAGTTTTCCTTTTTTTTCCTTTTTCCCCTTTTTTCTCTAATCCATGAAGCCCCTTTCAACACCCAGACTAAAACACACCTAGGATCTAGCATCATTTATTCGATTTGTGTGGATTTGTGTGTGTGTGTTTGCTTTTAATTTTTTAATTTTAATTTTTTTAATTTTAACTTTTTACATCATTAATTCCTTTTCTCCCTTCAAAATGATGAAACAAAGGAATTCACCCCGAAAGAAAGAGCAGGAAGAAATGACAGCCAAGGACTTAACCAACACAGATACAAGCAAGATGTCTGAACCAGAATTTAGAACCAGGATAATAAGAATACTAGCTGGAGCTGAAAATAGATTGGAATCCTTTTCTGCGGAGATAAAAGAAGTAAAAGCTAGTCAAGATGAAAAAAAAAGTGATATAACTGAGCTGCAATCTCAAATGGATTCCATGGCTGCAAGGATGGATGAGGCAGAACACAGAATCAGCAGCATAGAGGACAAACTTATGGAGAAAAATGAAGCAGGAAAGAGGGAGGTGAAGGCAAAAGAGCATGATTTAAGAATTAGAGAAATCAGTGACTCATTAAAAAGGAACATCAGAATCATAGGGGTCCCAGAAGAGGAAGAGAGAGAAATAGGGGTAGAAGGGTTATGTCAGCAAATCATAGCAGAAAACTTTCTTAACCTGAGGAAAGACACAGACATCAAAATCCAGGAAGCACAGAGGACTCGCATTAGATTCAACAAAAATCGACCATCAACAAGGCATATCATGGTCAAATTCACAAAATACTCAGGCAAGCAGAGAATCATGAAAGCAGCAAGGGAAAAAAAAGTCTTTTACCAATAAGGGAAGACAGATCAGGTTTGCAGCAGACCTATCCACAGAAACTTGGCAGGCCAGAAAGGAGTGGCAGGATATATTCAATGTGCTGAATCACAAAAATATGGGCCAAGAATTCTTTATACAGCAAGGCTGTCATTCAAAATAGAAGGAGAGATTAAAAGTTTCCCAGACAAACAAAAATTAAAGGAGTTTGTGACCACTAAACCAGCCCTGCAAGACATTTTAAGGGGGACTCTCTGAGGGAGAGAAAAGACGAAATAAATAAATAAGTAAAGACCAAAAGCAACAAAGACTAGAAAGGACCAGGGAACACCACCAGAAACTCCAACTCTACAAGCAACATAATGGCAATAAATTCATATCTTTCAGTACTCACTCTAAACGTCAATGGACTCAATGCTCCAATCAAAAGACATAGGGTAAGAGAATGGATAAGAAAACAAGATCCATCTATATGCTATTTACAAGAGATCCACTTTAGACCTAAAGACAGCTTCAGATTGAAAGTAAGGTGATGGAGCCTCTATCACTTTCAGATTGAAAGTAAGGTGATGGACCATCTATCGTGCTAATGGTCGATAAAAGAAAGCTGGAGTAGCCATACTTATATCAGACAATCTAGACTTTAAAAGAAAGACTATATCAAGAGATGAAGAAGGGCATTATATAATAATTAAAGGGTCTATCCACCAAGAAGACCTAACAATTGTAAACATTTATGCTCCAAATGTGATCGTACCCAAATATATAAATCAATTAATCACAAACATAAAGAAACTCATTGATAATAATACCATAAGAGTAGGGGACTTCAACATCCCACTCACAGCAATGGGCACATCAACTAAATGGAAAATCAATAAGGAAACTGGCTTTAAGTGACACACTGGACCAGATGGACTTAACAGATAGAGTCATAACATTTCATCCTAAAGCAGTGGAATATACATTCTTTTCCAGTGCACATGGAATGTTCTCCAGAACAGATCACATACTGGGACACAAATCAGCCCTCAACAAATACAAAAAGATCAAGACCATACTGTGCATATTTTCAGACCACAATGCTATGAAACTTGAAAGCAACCACAAGAAAAATTTTGGAAAGGTAACAAATACTTGAAGACTAAGAACATCCTACTAAAGAATGAATGGGCTAACCAAGAAGTTAAAGAAGAAATTAAAGGGGTGCCTGGGTGGCTCAGTTGGTTAGGCGGCCAACTTCGGCTCAGGTCATGATCTCATGGTCCGTGAGTTTGAGCCCTGCGTCGTGCTCTGTGCTGACAGCTCAGAGCCTGGAGCCTGTTTTGGATTCTGTGTCTCCCTCTCTCTGACCCTCCCCCATTCATGCTCTGTCTCTCTCTGTCTCAAAAATAAATAAACGTTAAAAAAAAAATAAAAAAAAAAAGAAGAAATTAAAGAGTACATGGAAGCCAATGAAAATGATAACACCACAACCCAAAATTTCTGGGACACAGAAAGGCAGTCATGAAAGTATATAACATCCCAGGCCTTCCTAAAGAAGGAAGAAAGGTCTCAGATACACAACCTAACCTTACACCTTAAAGAGCTGGAAAAGAATAGCAAATAAAACCCAAACCAGCAGAATACAGGAAATAATAAAGATTCGATCAGAAATCAATGCTATCAAAACAAACAAACAAACAAACAAACAAACAAACAAAAGTAGAACAGATCAATGAAACTAGAAGCCAGTTCTTTGAAAGAATTAACAAAATTGATAAATCCCTAGCCAGTTGGATCAAAAAGAAAAAGGAAAGGACCCAAAGAAATAAAATCAAGAATTAAAGAGGACAGATCACAACCAACACTGCAGAAATAAAAACAGTAATAAGAGAATATTATGAGCAATTATACACCAATAAATGGGCAATCTGGAAGAAATGGAAAAATTCCTAGAAACATATATACTACCATAACTGAAACAGGAAGAAATAGAAAATTTGAACAGACCCATAAACTGTAAGGAAATCGAATTAGTAATCAAAACTCTCCCAAAAACCGAGTCCAGGGCCAGATGGCTTTCCAGGGGAATTCTACCAAATATTTAAGGAAGAGTTAACACCAATTCTCTTGAGGCTGTTTCAAAAAATAGAAATGAAAGGAAAACTCCCAAACTCTTTCTATGAAGCCAGCATTACCTTGATTCCAAAACCAGACAGAGACCCCACTAAAAAGGAGAACCATAGACCAATTTCCCTGATGAACACAGATGCAAAAATCCTCAACAAGATACTAGCCAACCGGATCCAACAATACATTAAAAAAATTATTCACCACGACCAAGTCAGTCAGATCTATACCTGGGATGCAGGGCTGGTTCAATATCCACAAAACAATCAATGTGATTCATCACATCAATAAAAGAAAGGACAATAACCACATGAACCTCTCGATAGATGCAGAGAAAGCATTGGACAAAATATAGCATCCTTTCTTGATACAAACCCTCAAGAAAGTAGGGATAGAAGGATCATACCTTGACATCATAAAAGCCATATATGAACGACCCAACCCTAATATCATCCTCAATGGGGAAAAACTGAGAGCTTTCCCCCTAAGGTCAGGAACAAGACAGGGATGTCCACTCTCGCCACTGTTATTCAACAAAGAATTGGAAATCTTAGCCTCAGCAATCAGACAAAACAAAGAAATAAAAGGCATCCAAATCAGCCAGGAGGAGGTCCAACTTTCACTCTTTGCAGATGACATGATACTCTATATGGAAAACCCAAAATATTCTACCAAAAAACTGCTAGAACTGTTCCATGAGTTCAGCAAAGTGGCAGGATATTAAATCAACACACAGAAATCCGTTGCATTCCTATACACCAACAATGAAGCAACAGAAAGAGCAATCAAGGAATTGATCTCATTGACAATTGCATCAAAAAACATAAAATACCTAGGAATAAGTCTAACCAAAGAGGTGAAAAATCTATATACTGAAAATTATAGAAAGCTTATAAAAGAAATTGAAGAAGACACAAAAACATGGAAAAATATTCCATGTTCATGGATGGGAAGAACAAATATTGTTAAAATGCCGATACTACATATTCAACGCAAAGCAATCTACATATTCAATGCAATCCCTATGTTATTTTGATAGGGATAACACCAGCATTCTTCACAGAGCTAGAACAAACAATCATAAAATTTGTATGGAACCAGAAAAGACCCAAAATAGCCAAAGCAATCTTGAAAAAGAAAACAAAAGCAGGAGGCATCACAATCCCAGACTTCAAGCTATACTACAAAGCTGTAATCATCGAGACAGTATGGTACTGGCACAAAAACAGACACTCAGATCAATGGAACAGAACAGAGAACCCAGAAATGGACCCACAAACGTATGGCCAATTAATCTTTAACAAAGCAGAAAAGAATATCCAATGGAATAAAGACAGTCTCTTCAGCAAGTGGTGCTAGGAAAACTGGACAGTGATATGCAGAAGAATGAACCTGGACCACTTTCTTACACCATACACAAAAATAAACTCAATATGGATGAAAGACCTAAATGTAAGACAGGAAGCCATCAAAATCCTAGAGGAGAAAGCAGGCTACAACCTCTTTGACCTTGGCCACAGCAACTTCTTACTCAACATGTCTCTGGAGGCAAGGGAAACAAAAGCAAAATTGAACTAATGAACTCATCAAAATAAAAAGCTTCTGCACAGCGAAGGAAACAATCATCAAAACTAAAAGAAAACTGACAGAATGGGAGATGATATTTGCAAATGACATATCAGATAAAAGGTTAGTATCCAGAATCTATAAAGAACTTATCAAACCCAACACCCAAAAAAAAAATAATCCAGTGAAGAAATGGGCAAAAGACATGAATAGATGCTTTTCCAAAGAAGACATCCAGATGGCCAACTGACACATGAAAACATGCTCAACATCACTCATCATCAGGGTTATACAAATCAAAACGATAATGAGATACAACCTCACACCTCTCAGAATGGCTAACATTAACAACTCAGGCAACAGCAGATGTTGGCAAGGATGCAGAGAAAGAGGATCTCTTTTGCACTGCCGGTGGGAATGCAAACTGGTGCAGCCACTCTGGAAAACAGTATGGAGGTTCCTCAAAAAATCAAAAATAGAACTACCCTACGACCCAGCAATTGCACTACTAGGTATTTATCCTAAGGGATACAGGTATGCTGTTTTGAAGGGACACATGCACCCCCATGTTTTATAGCAACACTATCAACAATAGCCAAAGTACGGAAAAGGCCCAAATGTCCTTCTATGGATGAATGGATAAACAAGATGTGGTATATATACACAATGGGGTATTACTCAGCAATCAAGAAGAATGAAATCTTGCCATTTGCAACTACATGGATAGAACGAGAGGGTATTATGCTAAGCTAAATTAGTCAGTCAGAGAAAGACAAATATCATATGACTTCACTCATATGAGGACTTTAAGACACAGAACAGATGAACACATGGGAAGGGAAGCAAAAATAATACAAAAACAGGAAGGGGGACAAAACATAAGAGACTCTTAACTATGGAGAACAAACAGAGGGTTACTGGAGGGATTGTGGGAGGGGGTTGGGCTAAAAGGGTAAGGGGCATTCAGGAATCTACTCCTGAAATCATTGTTGTACTGTATGCTAACTAACTGGGATTTAAATTAAAAATAAATAAATAAATTTATTAATTAATTAAAAAATACAATGAAAAGAGCGTAACAGTGGTAGGATGGGTGTGGGGCTTCATTGGGAGGGGCATGAGGAAACTTTCTGGGGTGATGGTTATGTTCTGTTCAGATAGGGTTTTGGGCTAGACAGGTGTATGCATTTACCAAAACTCATGGAATTATGCACTTAAGATTTGTGCATTTCGTGGTAGGTAAATTTTACTTCGTCAGAAAAGAACCATAAACAAATATTGAACTCTAACGATATACATGCTGAGGTGTTTAAGGGTGAAGTGCACTGATGACTGCAATTTACTTTGAAATGCATCCAGAAACATCCGCTAGATTGATGGAAGATACAAGAGGTGGCTAGACAGACAGGTACATGACGAAAAAACAGCAAAATGTTAATTGTAGTGTCTAAGTGGTGGGTTTATGGGTGTTCACGATGTAATTCTGTCAGCTCTTCTGCTAGGTTTGAAAATTTTCATAATAAAATCTTAGAGGGAAGAAAAATGTATCAATCGCAAGGCCCCCCCCCCCCTCCAACCAACTACTCAATTAACTGATGTCAGCTCATGATGCAGTGCGTCCCCAACTTTACACATTTGGATACTCCCTGCACTATTATTTATTTAATAATTTACCTGAACATGGCCCACTTTTAAAACGTATAGTCTACGTTCGCCTCATCCCAAGTAATAGTATCTGTGAAAGATGTGTGACGTATCAGTTCTTTCATAAGATACACAATGCACATTCATATTAACGTGTAAATGTTAACCTAGAAATGTTTGCTCACATGCCAAGTGTAAAATTATTGCACTTACCCCCCAAGTGTGTATACCACACTTTAGGAGTTCTGATCCTGGCTGCATGCTTTGGGGGAATTAGAAGTGAAGCATGTGGTCTCTGACCTCAGAGAGCTTGAGCGACGAGCCCCATAAATCTGCAGGAGGAGAGGACAGACTCAGCGCAGATGGGAACAACATCCTGGGCTGGACACAAATAGTCTGCGGTGACCCTCACCCCATGGAAGGCAAGGACAAAAATCACTGGTGACACACGGGTCAATGGCCTGTCTCCTTGCTCAAGACAAGTGGGGAAGAGACCCTTTGAAGCCTCAGCAGCAGACACTCAATTGGATAGACCCTCAGGTTTGAAGCTTTGCCACAGGCTTTGAAGAGAAAGAGAAAACCCACACACAATCCAGCCACCTGGTCCCCGCCCCCCCTGCCCCCCGCCCGGTGGCTCCCACCCACCCTCCACCTATTCCACCCTCTCAATTGTCAATTAAAATAAACAGCCTTGTATTCCAAGGCCTGGCTTCAATCTATCTTGGCCGGTAGGCTGCGCATAGATTTGTGGCAGTGCCCGAAAGTCCTTGCTCAACCTTTTTAATATCTGAACAAAGCAATCAAACCCGATAAGATCTAGCGAAGGCAAGATCACTCTTCTGTCCCTGGGATAGAAGCTTATTAGTCTGTGGCCCACATCATCAGAGTTATTGTGCCATGTTAAATTTATTGGTACTATCTCACCTCATTAAATACTTAAACAGACCTGACAGGACAGAAAAACGGGCTTTTTAATTTTTTCCCCCCTATCCAAAGGGAGCTGGTGTTTCCCATGTCCCAGTTCACCTCTGCTACAGCAGTTGGCAAAGAAAAAAGAAAGCAGGGCAGTGAAAGGAAGGTGTGGGCTGGCTGTTTCGGGATTCCTGGGATCCTGCCACCCCCAGCTTGGTTTGGCTGGAGGTGAGTAAAAGCCCCCCTGAAGTACATGGGGGCGTTTCAGTGGTGTTGACATGAAGAAGAGGCCATGGTATTCATTCTCTTTGCTGCCTTGCTCAGACCTGGTCTTGGCTTTACATTTTCTAGGAGGAGACTTTCGGTCATTTGGTAGGGATAATGCCCAGAAACAAAGGCCAGGATGACCAAGGAGAGGAAAGCAGGGTGTGTGTGTGGGAGGTGGGGGGTGGCAGGTAAGCTCTCAGTGGATCCTCCAGCGTTGGGACCTGTGGTCTTTATTTAGCAAATAGCCCTCTATCCAGGGCTGGCTGGTGGCCAAGGCCAGGATTTCCCCAGATTCAGAGGGAGAGAACTTGGCAGGCTGGCGAAGCCTTGCAGGGACCCACTAGCCTGAAGGTGTCAAGCAAGTGACAACTGACGAGAAGGGGGTGTGGAAGAATGCTCACGTGTTCCCATGCCTTTCCCCAGCCACCCCCCCCCCGCCCCCTGGGGTGTGTCTGTGCATGTGTTGGGGGACGGGGTGGTTCAAGTGGAAATCCAAGACCCAGAGAGTGCTTGCAACCTAGAAAATATTCCTTAAACAGCTTCATCCAGAGGTTGAGCATTTTTCCTCATTTATCAAGCCAATTGCCTTCTCAGCCAAGGTGATTTGGGACACAGCCTCCGTGCACCCCCTTCCTCTCCTCATATCTCTGCCTGCAGAGAAGGTCTCTTTTCTCCAGCTGTTTCCCTCTCCCAGCACTGGTCCTTGTTTGCACCTTGTTAATAAGGTGGGCAAGGGGCCAGGAAGTAGCTCCCGGGCGCCTTCCGTTCCTAATGCCCTAAATGGCCATGACACCGCGCTTAATTTCCGTTTTAGTGCAACTGCTGGCGGGACATCAGCAGGCCGAGGCTTGGGTCCTGTGACAGTATCTTCAACTGTGGCCATCAGCCTCCCTGTAATTAGATGCCACTTGGAGCCCAATGCCCAGCAGTGCCAGAGCTCAGTGGACTTACATAACTGTCCCCCTGTTCAGAGCACAAGGCTCTTTACAGACTCTGAGCCTCCCGGCGTTAAAACAGCTGTAATCCCTTGCCCACCCTGGGAGGGAAGGCAGGCCATGACCAGATGGGTTATCTATGTTATCAGCTTAGAATGGCGTGGGGCACGTAAAACCCAAGGCTGGTGCCGAAAACCTAGATGGTTGACATTTACCAACTGGGGAGCGTTGCTTTTTATCTTTTTTTTGGAATGTTCCACAGTAGACTTGGGGAAGTGAGATGGTCAGAAACCATGGGTGCCTTCTGTTGCATTCAGTGCACATACAAAAAAAAAAAAAAAAAGTTCAGTGGGAAACGTTGTGGACGAGCTGCGGTGGTAATTAAAGCATGGCAGCCATGACGAGGTTTGCGGGGCGATCGGAAGGCTGCATGTGCGTGTGGATGTAAGGCCCAGTTTGGTCTGAACCAAATGCTGGTTGAGGCAGAGGGGATGATGGGAAGGGGGGAGGAGGTGATTAATTAACACCGGGGTGGCAGTATGTCTTCATTTAGAAGCTGCAGCCTCAATTATCTTTAATTACTTCCCCTGTGGCCTTAAATCAAGGGCTGGTCCAGAATGGGGGTCAGTTGCTGAGGTACATGTCCTGCACGGGCTGGCAAAAGGTGGAACCGGGGGCTGACGAGTCACTCTGGGGCATGCATGGCGCTGTTTCAGGTCGGCCTTCCCTCAGGGACTGAAGGACAGAACCGATAATAATTAAAATTGGAACCAAGCATACCTCGGATAGACAGAGCATCTTCAGAGGAGTCCAGTATCTCTCCTGATCCATTGGTTTCGTCCCTTGTCTTCACTGACTCAACTGGGGAGGTCAGGAGCGGTGAGTGGGGACCCACGGATGGGCAAAAGAAGCCAGCCGCTTGCATCCGGATACCAGGTGAGAGGCCAAGGTTCCCTGGGTTTACCTGGGTGCTCTCTTCTAAGGCAGGGCTCCCAAACATAGTGGATAGGGACCACATCAGGTGCGGGTTAAAAAACACGGATTTGCACACTGGATGTTTGGAGTTGGAGTCTTCCGGAGTGAGGCAAGGCTATGGGTCTTATGAACACGCTCTCCAGGCGCTCCTTAGGTTGCTGGTATCTGGGAACCCTGCACGGGGCTTGCCTTCCGGCTTCCTTTCTACGTAGGGAGGGGCCGACCCTTTACGTCGGGGAGGGCTCTTCATCCCTGGCCCCTCCCCTCATTCTTCCAGTTCAGACCTGTCAGAGTAGGAGACTATATTTTCAAAATCCAGGACGTGTTTGAAAGGCAGTAGGAAGAGAATGAAAACACGAACGGAGATGCAGTGTGCTTTGTTGGAACATCCGTCTGCTCCTCTGGGTGGGGGTGGGGGTGGGCAGAAGACGAGGTGATGTCAGGCAGGGCCGCTCCTCTCCCTTCTCTGAGATGAGTCTCCTCATCTGTAAGGTGGGGGGTGGGGCAAGATGGTCGCTCAGACCCCTTCCCTCTCTGACACTCGATTTTCTCTTGTCTTCAGGCCAAACTTCTTCCCCCTGCCCCCACATGGTGTGATGTCAGGGAGGGAGTTCGTTTCTGCTTCTAGGCAGGGAAAGAGTGTGGGCACCCTAGGTGTCACTCACACATAGCCTGTTGCTCTCTCTCCCACCTTGTTCTCCCGCTCTTCCCCCTCCCTGTCTCCCTGTTAGACAGAAATGGAGTCTTGAAGGATGTTACCCTATCCTCTGCCCAATAAAGCTCACTCTGGGCCATTCAGGACCTCTGGCTCATTTTCTGCTTTCATGCGGTCCTTTCTTCCCAGGCCAGGGAATTTCTTTTCACTTCCTACTCATATTTGACCCCCAGGTGGCCCTTCTCAATTTGTCGAATATAAATTATGCTCTCAGAGACAAATATTTCTTCCTTTCTTGTTCTTTATATTCTTACTGCCCTCGTATCAAAATGCAGGACACTCTCTCTTAATGGGATCTTAGGTATCGAGTTCTCAGCTCCCTCAAGTTATTAGGAACAGTTAATTGGCAAGTAGCTGTGTCTTTTAGGCTGGTTTACCAGTGCCAGTGGAATTTATGAATCATATCCCAGGGAGAAGTCTAGGATGACTCCAGGGTATTTGGCCTTAAACAACAAAGTTGCTATTTACAAATGACCATCGATTGACATTTGCTGTAGCTTAATGAAGCACGGTCTTTGGGAGAAAAGCGAGAGCTCTGGACATAACTAGGTTGAATTCAATTCAAGAAATGTATACTGATGGCCGCCATGTTGCCACCAAGGTCCTGGATACTGGAGATGGTGGGAAATACCAAGAGGAAGAAGACATAGACAAGTCCCCAGGGGAGCTCAACCTCGTAGAAGGGCACACCCCATGACATCTGTCAGAAGTGATGTGCTGGAAGGTAGTTTTATCTGAAACACACTGAGGAGGAAAGCACAGTTGAAAGAACCTTCAAAAGTTGCAATGCTCTAAAATTTAACCCTGCCCTGTGGCTGGGTTATGCAGTGTCGGCTTTGAACTCAATATATTGGAAAATATTTCTTTCCCTTGTTTAAAATTTTTGTTTCTGCTACCTAGTATTCATGCACAAAGGGTAGGGGTCTTTCCAGTATTTTTATGAGGGCCTAGCTCAATGCAGACCTTTCATGAGTCAGGCCCTTGATAGTAAAACAAAACAAAACAAAAAAACAACTAAAACCCCTCGCCCCCACCTTTTTTTTAGGATACCTTGTCAATAGACAAAGATAAAGAGGTTTGTGTTCAGGAGCAGGAGGTTAAGAAATCTGAGTTCATGCTAAATTCACTGATTCCCTAATTCATTTCCTGATTCAAGTATTGGTTCTTTGATATAGTGGCTGATAGGCTAATGATTAATTCATTTATTTATTCAATAAACACCAATGGATTTCCTTATCTAAATTCTTATCCAAGAAAATCAAGCCGAATGTTTTTCTTCTTCCTAGTTTCTCTTTTCTTGGTTTCCTTCCAGAGCAATTAAGAGGAGGTTGAGAGCATCTAGGGGGAAAGATGTCGAATTGGACTTCTCTAGGACACACACCCTTTACAACGCCGGTCCCTAGGGACAGAGGGGGCCTTGACCATGGAGAGAGACTGCAGAGTCTTCTTGGGAGCTGGCTTCCTCTCCTTCCCTTTGTCTTCGTCTTTTCTAGCCCTCTTGCTCCTCCCTTGATCCTTTGTTCCCCAAGGTTTTCGGCCTTGGGGTGGGTGGCCTGGTGGGATGAGCGTGCCCTGTGGGTCCCTCAGACCCGCGATCCTGTCTCCTTCCCCAACAATCCAGGGAGTTAGAGGCAGCTGGTGCTCCTGTCTCCTGAGAGCCTTTTTAATATTATTTCATTTCTTTTAACCTTTATTAAGACAAACATTGGGCAGAGAACACTCTATACTCCCACAAGAGACACTCACCATTTCGATATTAAAAAAAAACAAAACAAAACAAAACCTAAACCCATCCAACCTGAGGCCCGGAGGAAAGAGAGAGGAGAGAGGAAAAAAAAAAAAAGAAAAAAGAAAAAAGGAAAAGAAAAAGAATATCCTAGAGATATTTTTACCTTCAAAGATCCATCACTCATTACTGCATATCACAGACACGTCTACAATCTCATTTTCTTACAATTCTCCGTGAAATAAGTGTAAATGGAAAATAATACCCCATTTTGAAAGTTCAACAAAATGTCTTTATCCACCAAATGTAGCCCCAGCTGTCTCATTTTCAGAAACAAAGCCTGATTTTAAATAGCAGCTCACCACCCAAATAAACACCGCAGCTCTCTCCAGCTCCTGTGGCTGCCACGCTACGGCGGGCTCACCCCTCTCCCGGGCCCCTGGGGGTGTGTTGCTGTGGAGCCCAGATCCCCCTCCCCCCACCACTGCAGTAGGTCTTGGGGCTCCCTCCCTCTGAGGAGGGAGAACGCGCAGAATTCCGTAAACATCCAGAGCCATCTCTCCCTCACCTGTTGGGGAGAGAGTTACCTGGGTCACCTGTCCCCTCTGCGCCCCATCCCGCTCCAGACCGCACCCAAGCGCGGGGAGAGGAGCTGTGGACACGGTTCCTCCAGCACCTGATCTCCACTTTGATCGACTAATGATGTGTCATGGTACATTTGCCTCCCCCTTGCGAATGGAAAGCTGTTTAGAAGCACAAAGAACGGGGGAGGCTCAGACTTGAAGGCTTGAACCAGCTCTGTGGCACTGAGCACATACTTGAGACCCTCTGGTCCCGGGTATTCTCCAGGCTCACATCTCCTACCGCTTAGACATCCCGGCTCCCGCTCCTCCCCTTCCTCCACCTCAGTGAAAAGCAGTGCTATCCATCCATTTGCTCGGGTTGAAGAAAACACAAATGTGACTCCTCGCTTTCGCTTCCACCCCGCGTCTGAGCGGACACCTGTTGGCTTCACCTTCACCTACAGCCGGAACGGGATCTGTTCTCCCCACCACTGCAGGCAGTACTCTGCTTTCACCCTTGCCGGGGTCAGTGGCAGAACGGGGGCAGAAACACAGACTCTGGAGCCAAAGCCGGGCTCCGGGGGCCCAGCAAGTTACCTAGAACCCTCTCTACCTTTTGCCTTTTGCTCCCTGTCTGCCAAATGGGAACAGCACTAGGCTCTACCTCCTAGGGTTGCTGTGAAGCCTGGCTGAGTTAAGAGGCACAAAGAACTTGACACGGGACTAATAATAAGAAAAGGGCTACGTAAGTATTGGCTATGACTGTTTCCGTTGTTCTTAACACAGCAACAGAAGGATCACGGTGTACATCAGGCGGCTTCAGTCCTCTGGTCAAACCTTTCCAGTTATCTCCTTCAGGAGAAAATCCAAAGTCCCTTCATATGAGGCCCCGTGTGAGCTGACCTCCTTCTCCTCTCCTGTTGGTGTTCCACGTCCGCCACATGGAACCTGCGATTTCCAGCACACGTGAGGTCATTCCTCATCTGACTTCGGCTCAGATCACGATCTCGCGGTCCCTGTGGGGGAGCCCCGCATCGGGCTCTGTGCTGACAGCTCAGAGCCCGGAGCCTCCCCAGATTCTGTGTCTCCTTCTCTCTGCTCTTACCCAGTTTGTGCTCTGTCTCTCTCTGTCTCTGTCTCTCTCTCAAAATAGTAAATAAACATTAAAAAACTCAACAAAACACAAATGCTACCTCCTCAGTGTTCAGACACCTCCTCCTTGGGGTCAGCCTGACCACTCCATTTAGAATTAAACCCGAATACCCCCCATTCCTTTTTCTGTGTTCTATTTTTCTCCCTCACACTTACCACTACCGAATATATGCTGTTGTGTCTATTTATTTCGTTTACTCTCTGTCTCTTTCCATTAGACTGTAAGCCCCATGAGTGCAGGGCATTCTTTCTGCTGGTTCACTGACAGGTTCCCAACACTAGAATAGCACTTGGTGCATAATGAATACTCAATAAATATTTGTTCAATGGATGAATATAAATACAGGTAAACTTGACACTCTAGATCTCTCCCTTTAGGTTAATGTTCTCAGAGTGTTTAATGTACTGCCTTACCCGTGGAGCAGAGAGGTTTGAAATAATACCATCTAGAAGAGGTTAAGTGGGGGCACCTGAGTGGCTCAGTCAGTTAAGCATCCAACTTCAGCTCAGGTCATGATCTCACGGTTCGTGGGTTTGAGCCCCGCGTCAGGCTCTGTGCTGACAGCTCGGAGCTTGGAGCCTGCTTCAGATTCTGTGTCACCCTCTCTCTCTGCCCCTCTTCCACTCACGCTCTGTCTGTCTCTCTCTCAAAAGTAAATAAACATTAAAAAAAAAGTAGCTTTAAAAAATATATATATAGAAGAGTTTAAGTGACTTTCTAAGAGCCACAGGAAAACCCGTGGAGAGCCAGTTCTGGAAGCTAAGTCTTGTGACACTGACTTCAGACACTTTCCCTCCTCTGTGCCTCCCACTGACACTGCATTTGACCTACATGCATTTGTTGAGTGTATGGATGGATGGATGGATGGATGGATGGATGGATGGATGAACAAATACACTCACCCACTGCTGGGAAGTACCAAGAGATGTTAAAACTAGCCTGCTCTGAGGAGAAGCCTGGAGTTGGCTTTGACAGTGTGAGGCTGACAGGGAGCCCAGCCAGGTAGGAAGGGCCCATCAGTGCTTACACTTGGCCATGAATCACCCCCACTGATTCAGGAGCCAGGAGGCCTGTCAGTGGAACCTTGGATGGAATTGATGCATCAAGGTGTCACTCTCTCCAAGTTGTTTATCGAAAGTGACACTGAGGGAGATTGACAGGTAGTCACTGGACAAATAGGCAGATCACAGGCTCACAGGAATGCCTGGCAGCCCCTGTTGCATGAAAAACTTGAGGCAAGACCCTGGAGATGCCTCTGTAGGGCCTGGCCAGCAGGCCTGTGGTGGCAGGTGGGCACGAGCAGCGTTTCACAACACAGTGACCTTACCTTGGGACCTCATGGGTTGTTTAGGGTGGGGATGTCCTTATTTTTTTTCTTCAGCTTCATTTCTTTTTGCTCTTTTGCCTTCTCAGAGACTGGCTGGACCACCCCACATCAACCCTTATGAGGTCCCCATGAAGGGAACCCATAGGCTGCACAGAGAATGTGGGTTGGCCTGGACCCATTATAACTTCTCAGACCTGCACCTATCTACTCCCCACTGCTTTCAACACAGGAATGATGGCTGATGGTTACCAAACACTTCCTTCATGTGAAGCCCTTAACAGGCATCGTTTATCTGACCTTCACAACAGCCAAATGAGGTAGCAATTATAGTCCCCATATTATAGTTGAGGAAATGAGACCTTCAAGGTTAAATTGCTTGTTTGGGTCTTATGGCCAGATGGTGGCTGAACCACCATTGCACTCCAGGTATCTGTGACTTGAGGCCTCACTCTTAGCCCCTGAACATCCCTCCATGGACCTTCAAAACCAGGCCCTCACCCTCCCGCTCAGCCGGGTTTTCAAAGCCCTTCACCGCCAAGCACCTCTCCATCACTTTCCATTTTCCCAACGCAGAGGTTGTGCTTAACCAAACCCATATTCCTTCTAATTCCCATTCTTGTCACTTTCTCAAAGGTCTCTTTGTCTTTGTTCCTCAGCTGCATGTATTGCCTGGCCCAGTCAGGGTTAAATAAATAATTGTCACATAAAGGGAGTGACTTGGTTAGACCCCGTCGCTCTGCCTTTTTACCTGTTTCCTCCACACCAAATCTGTCTCCATAGCTGTTCAATCCACATGTCTCCCTACCTTCAAAGCCAAATGTAAAAACTAGACATTCTTCTGCTGGTTATGAGTTAACCTTAGTGCAGAATTTAAGGGGGGATTTGACAGAGTATTGTAAATGCCATGAAATCTGTTAATTCTTTTGACTTTAGAATTTTATTTTTAGAAATTTATCCTAAAGAAACAGCCACACATGTCCATAAAGAGGTAAGTACCAGGATGTTCACTGCAGCATTGTTTAAGGGGGCACAAAACTGAAAATTCCTGGAATAGCCAATAGTGGAGGACTGTTAAAAAAAAATTACACATTCTCTTTTATATTCATACAAGAGAATACTTAGTAGTCATTAAAAGTAATGAAGATATATATATCTATTGACATAGGAAATTAAGTGAAAAAAGTAGGTTATGAAATAGTACACCCAGAATAATTTGATTTTTATTAAAATTGTATGAGTATAAATATATGCATCAAAAAATGTCTAGAAGGACATATATCAACCTGTTAGACAGTGGTTATCTTCACGTGGGGGTTATGGGTGATTTTTTTTTTCATCTTTTGACTTCTCCATTTTCCAATTTTCTCTAAAGCACATGTTTGAAAAGAAAGAAAAATGGGCATTCTCTGAGAAATAGTGCTAATTACTCTTACCTCCCCAGTTAGCCCCAGATCTGGTGGCCCTTCTGCCTGGTAGCGTCCCTGTATGTATGCTGCCCTGGGTTGACAGTAAAGATCTAGCATGTTCTCTTGGGCGATGATTTTCATGCCCCTTATGAGCTCCTTGAAGGCTGAAGTCCCCTCTTGAATAGGTGGCTGTTGTTTTGCAGATTTTACTACAGGACACAGCACATTGGGGCGCTTAATTATTTTCTTCCTATCGGTTATTCCTATGAGGTAGACAATGAAGAGTGGAATTCACCCAGGCCTTGGGGACGAAGGGGGATGAAGCCATTTCCCCAGGGCTGGGCAGAGGCCCAAATGAGCCCATGAAGCCAAAGGCAATAAATAATCCAGGGACCTGTGAGGTCAGGGCCCTGGCCTCCTCTGGCAGGCCACCCTGACCTGCATAATGGGCCATAGGCAGTTATGATTCATGTAGACGCTGGCTGGGCTCCTGCCAGCCTGGCCTGAGGAGGCTCTACAGTTGGAACTGGATAGGCCTGAAAATATGGCCCCCCAGGGACTGTCCGGGCCACGCTCTAGGGAGCTGGGCGGGCCAGAGGCCTGGAGGGGGTTCTGAGAATCGGGAAATGGAGACACATGGCTGCCTCGGCCTTCTTCTGTCTGTGAAGCTGGAGCCCCAGGGAGAAATCTACAGCCATTACCCAACCAGACAGAGCAAAAAGAAATGAGTTTAAAGTACCAGAAGGAGGACTCGGATAATAATAATGTAGTGAGTGGCTTGGGCAGCAACTGTTGCAATAATATTACCTCCCATTTGCGCAGGACTTTACCATGCACAAAATGCTTTGCCATATATTATCATATTTGACCCTCACAACAATCCTGCGAAATAGGCAGCCTTCACCTGGATTTGCAAGGGAGGAGGGTGGAACTCAGAGGAATTCATTTGCCAAAAGTTGCACAGCCAGTTAGGAAGCCTGTCTTCCAAGTTCACTGCGCAGAAGGAGATCTACCTGAGCGAACGAGAACACTAGGCAGCTCGGCACTAAAGGAACACCACGGGTTTAGGAACAGAGGCCTCCTTAAGAAGTTTGAATGAAATTTAGAAAGAATCTGGCTGGGGAAAATGAAATGACCCCCGAGAGCCTCAAGTTCATGCCAGGATAGCTGGGAAGGCGGAAAGGCCATGGCCATGAACATGGAGTGTGGTACTCATGCCTTCGAACATTTACTCTGGTAGCACAGGGATGATGGTGACTCTGCTCCTACTTTTAGACACCAGCGGATGAAGGTGATGGGACCAACAATGAAATGCTCTGCCCAGGCTTCAGACCAGTCCCCATGATGAGTATGTGAGCTCCAAGCCTATAAAACAGGGATGTCAGGAATGAGGGGAGAGAGAGAGTCAGACTGGTACTTGAGAGATCGCCAGAAATCAGGAAGAAAAATGTCTCTGAGTTTGGCCCTGTGAGCTCCATGCAGGAAAGGCAGGAGACATCAGCCAGCCAGGGGAAAGCCAGCCAGGAAAACAGCTGCTCTGCGCATTCTACATGTGGAGAAGATCCATTCCAGAGGCCCGTCTCATTGTCGGAAAGGGCTCCAAAAGCAGCATACCCAATGGACTTTTTCCTCGCCTCCTCTTAAAGGTGCTGTTATTCCTTCACTTCTTCCCAGATGGGGTGTGGAGAGCCAAGGCCCCTACCCCCCTCAGAATTATTCTTTGATGTGGCTCCATGGGCCTCTCATCTTGGGTGTTGTGAGCCTGGGAAATGCAGCCCTGGCATGCCCCAGCCCTGCCCTGTGTCATCTTGGCCTCAGGGACTAAGGAGAACGGCACTCTGTGCTCAGGATGACTTTACTTCAAGGAGCTTCTGTTGTTGGGGTCCAGTTAGGGAGACAGAAACCATGCTAGGCACTTGAACAGAAATGGTTGTACTCAGGAGACAGGTTCAATGGAAGCAGGTTATCCAGGTCTGGGTGAACAAAGGGAAGAGCTTAGGGCCAACAGAACCTAGAAGCTCCCAGGAGGGGCCCTGCAGAGCTGGGATCTAGACCTTAAAGGAGGGGGTGCTGCTGATACACATGGAGCTTGATGGAGGGGCCCCAAGGCCCAGAGCCCTGAGTTAAGGTTGTGACCCACTGCTGTTGGTATCTGGAGTTGAGAGAAGGGGCTCTACAGAGCTGGGACTCCGGGGCACTGCCTAGCAGGCCTGGGGTCTTGGAGGGGGTGTGGTGAGCCTGGTACTGGGAGGGCCGAAAGAAGCTGGAGACTAGAAACAAGCGAGTTATCAGGCCACAGTGACAGAAATAGCAAGTGAATGGGTAGGAGCAAACTTCCCCTCCCCTCCCCCAGCTCTCCAGTCTCCGTCTAGCTCCCCCTACTGGAAGGACCAGACAGGAGCCCGCTGGCCTAGGAGAAATGCCAAGTCGCAGAGTCCCAACTCGGCATCACTAAGCAAAACATAAAGAGGTGACTTTGGAGCTTAATAACTGGCATGGAGCCTTGTTCCCAGGGGATATATTAACGGAGGAAGATTTTCCAGACAGACACAAGGAGCTGCAGAAGGTAGTTTGGACTCTCCTATTGCCCATGTGCACGGCCATGGCACGTGGGCCATGAGTCACCACGTCTGATCTCCCAGTTCTTAGATTTCACTGATAGGTCCTAGGGACTTTATACATTGTATTAGAAAAACAAAAACAAAAACAAAAAAACCCAACAAACCTGGGGTGGGCATGTCTTCATCTTATCTCTTTTGGGAGCATCTTGATCCTTTGCCCCTTACCCCAGACCAAACAAAGCCCACTTCCAAGGCATTGGAAAAAAAGAGAGATTCAAGTGTCAAACAATAATAGCAAGATATTATCAATGTAGGCCTGTGATTGTGTCGTATAAAAAATAAAATACACACCAGTTAATCAAAGCACTACAGACACTTTTAAGTAATCCCACTTTGGCTTTGCATAACTCCATATACCGCCGGCAGCCCTCTTGTCTACCACCAGAGACCATAATATACATCAAAAATTCTCCTTTAAATTTATTTTCAGTAAAGATTGGTCTTTTGAACTGCGGCAGTGGAGGCTTAAGGGTACAAAATCTCTCTCGCCTTTTTCTCTCTCTTTTTCTGTCTCCCCTGTCTTTCTCTTTGGTGGGGCGGTGACTCCAGGGTGGGGGATGAGAGCGGCAGTGGGTTCTGCACATCTTGTCGAACCTTCTGTCCTTTGCATGGATCAGTTCCTCTCATCTGCCACTTGATTAAGACATTAAAGCAGGAAGGTGAAGGAAGGTTGAGCTGCAGCAAAGGGGAGTGAGAAACAATTCCTTCCATTCTCCGTTCACCTGGGACAAAGTCTCCAACTGCCGGCCCCCAAAAGGTGCTGGGCCAGCCCAGCTGCAAGGATGCAGCCTTAGTGCTTTCCCAGAACCTCAGATTCTGTGGAACGCACAGCACTGAGTACGTAGGGGTACTTACACACGCGCACGCCAGTACTGAACCCTGCCTTCCTGCCCTCACCGACGGGATGGCAAATAGGACGGGTTTCTCAACTAACACAGGGACCGTGGCGGGTCATGTTGTTGCAGTACATTTTAGTGGCTAAGGCCTGGTCCTAGCTTTGAACTGGAATTTATTACTTGATAGCTGTATGACGGTTTTTGTTTTTGTTTTTATTGTGGTGAAATATACATAACATAAAATTTACCATTTCAAGTGTATGGCTCAGTGGCCTCAACTGCTTGTACAGTGTTGTGTGACCATCCCCACCATCCGTTTTCAGAACTCTTTCCTGTTCCCAAACTGAAACTCTCTGTTAAACACTAACTCCCCATTCGCCTTTCCCCACCCAGCCCCTGGCAACTACCATTCTGTTTTCTGCCTCTAGAATTTGACTATTCTAGGTACCTAGACCAGTGGCATCATTGTGACCATTTCTCCTTTGTGACCAGCTTAATTCACTTCGCATAGTGTCTTCAAGGTTCATCCATGCTGTAGCACATGTCCCTAATGGCAACTTGTCTTCTAAGTAAGTACACTGAGCGTCATCAGCTCATACAATGCTTCCTTGTCCTGCCTCAGATGAAGAGTGGGTTAAGGGAGGCCACTGGGGGAAGATGAGAATATCTTCACAGACTCTCAGAGCCGGAAGGGATCTTAAATATCATCCGGCTCTACCTCCCAGCATTGGAGGGCAATCTTAGTTCCATCTCGCGGTGGAAAGGTAGGCTGAGAAGAAGAGTAATCCTCCATATTTTTACAAGTAATTTACCCCTCCCCCCCCCACCCCCCATTATCTTAATCATAACAACAGCTCTAATGCAAGTCCATGGAGGTCTTATTTTCTCCATTTCACTGAGAGTGACACCAGAGCCTAGGGGGCAGAATGAATTTGCTCCTGACCCATTGTGTCGAGGCTCTTGTTTCCAGTCTCCCGTCCTTTCTATGCCCCACTGCCTCCATGGTAATCCAGGTTTGCAGACCTGTTTATATTTAATTCCTTATCCAAGATTCCCTTAGCTCTTTCCTTTCTTCTTGGTGTTATCAGCTATTTTGAACCTCTTAGATCACATCTTAGGAAAGGAAAGGGGCCGGTTAGGAACTGTCAGGTATGAGCTGAGATGAAGAGAAGAGCTCAGAGCAAAGGCGCCCATTGCACTTGAAAAGATTCCACAGCCTCATCAAGGCCGCCATTTTGTAAGTCAGGAGAGGCTCTCCAGCATCTGGTCTAAGTCTCTTCCACAATCATCATCATTTTCTCCCTTCTTGTCCCGAGATCAGTGGCAACAGAGAGGAGCTGCTATTGTCATTTGTGCTGTAAGAGACAGACAGACTTCTCGCTCAGCCTCCTTTGCCCTTGGCCAAAGCTCCCAATCCTGAGAGCTTCCACAGGGAGCGGAGGAATCCACAGAGAGGGATTTTTCTCCTCACCTCTAATGGTGGCCACTGCTGGGGTGTGAGTGCTCAAGGTGCTGTGAGCATCATCCCAAGGGCTTTCTCCCCAGGGGTCTCACAAGTGTTGGCTGAAATTTAAGAAGCACAAGCTGTCTTCCATCTGCCAGCTCAGTGGTCTGGTGTCCCCAGATGGTGCTGGGCGGGTGGGGGCAAAGGGCAAGGGGAAGTATGTCGACTGGAACATCATAAGAGTATAAATATGAACTGTTCTGTTGGCTGTCCATGCCTTTCTTTTGATCTCCTGAAAGGAATGCAACCCTACAGTAAACACTCCAGCCTGATGTAGATAAGCTCCAGCCTTCTAAGGCCTCTTCTGCCAGCCCCCTGGATCCCTGAGACTGAAAACACAGGTACATTCCCTGAAAAGGGGCCACAGCTGGGAACTCTACAGGACATCCCCCAGGGAAGCAATGGTGTGAGCAGCTAAGTGGGGTTGGGGTGGGGTAGACAATGGAGGCAAATATTCCCGAATCTGCTTCTCTGGGGATAGGAAAGCTTAGGGAAAATGGCGGCTTCTAGGCAGTCTAGGTGGGAGCAGAGGAGGCAGTCTTATTTGGGCATGAGCAGCCAAAAGACTCTCTGGAAGCACAGGTCTGAGCCCCTGAAGCTTTCTTTTCAGCTGCTCCAGCTGCACATTCCTGAAAAGCCAGCACTTGGGAGAAGCATCTCCCAACTCAGACATGAGTCACGCCAGCTTATTTTAAGGCCTGACCCCTTCCCGAGAAGGGAATCCGGCATGGAAAGCCACGTGCTGGAAGGCGACCATGGACCCAGGCCAAGGGAAACAGAGCCCCCCTACAGCTCCCGACAAGCTCCTTCCCAGAAGCCCAGTGTGAGCGCAGGCCAGCAACAGCTGTCCACACTGACGCCCACGCCCTCGCGGGGGCAGGAACACTGGGACGTGCAGGGCCACAGCTCTTGTGCCCATTGAGAGGCCGCTGAGGGCTGGGGGAAAGGGCAGGCACACGAGGCCCTGTTTTTCCCTCTTCCTGGTGCTGCAGCCTTGTTTTTAAGTTCACACCAAATTGTCCTGAGAGGCTCCTGCTGTCCTTAGGGGATAAATGGACAGAGGGAGTCCAGAAGCTCAGGCTCACTTGGCCAAATGTAGTTAAGTCCTTTAATAATTCATATCCCCATTTCCATACACAGCCCCACTTAAAGAGAGATCCCAGGGAAACCTAAAAGCTTTTCTGATTGCACGGCCTCATCCAGCATCTTCATAAAAGGTCCTCAACTGGCCTCTCAGCATTGACGACATCAACGCTTATGAAGAAAAACTAATAGTTCCAGCTGGTAGTCATTGAAAAGTCACTTAATATTTTTCAGCGCAAGGAGCTATACTTAATGGGACACAATGTTTTTTTCCCTAAGCAGTTGGAAAAAACCCTTGACATCATATTAATAATGTCAAGTTTTATTGGCTCTCTCATTTGACATGATATTAAACTTTTCAGACTCTATCTCGACTGAGGTACAAGGTTGTTAAAATGCCGACAGATTGGAGCCCTACAAAATGTGGCATGGGAGAAACGCCTCTCCAGGTGAGCAGAGAGAGGAGGGAAGGAGTGAGACGCGGGGCTCGGTGGGCCAGTCGTACTTAGTGGAAAACCTCTTAGAACCTCACCCCCTTCCCCACTGTCTTCTTTCTAACACTGACTGATGTAAGCACCTCAGGGCAAGATGGGGTCTCAGAGCTATATGGCATTGGGTCACTTATCCTCTGTGAGTCCGATTCTCTGGATAGAATAAAGTGAAAACATCCATGTTAAGACACAGAACTGTCCGTGGAGAAGTACAAGCCCAGCTTTGCTTGGACAGGAAACTGCTGGCTTCCTACTCATAACAGGGGAGAGAAATAATGGCTGACACTCATGGGCCACCCCATGGCAGACGCTGGTCTAAGCACTCTACCACATTAACCTGTCTTGGCTTTCCACAACAGCTGTCTGAGTTAGATGAAATTGTTATCAGCATTACTCCTTTTTTTTTTTTTTTTTTTTTTTTTTTTTTTTTTTTTTTTAGTTTTAGAGAGGGGAAGAGAGAGTGTGAGTGAAGGAGAGGGGGAGAGGGAGAAAGAAAGAATCTTAAGTAGGCTGCACACTCAGTGCGGAACCCGATGGCGGGGCTTGATCCCATGAACCATGAGATCATGATCTGAGACAAAATCAAGAACCACCCAGGCGCCCCATCATTACCTCCATTTTTAAGCGACACAACTGAAGGAAAGATTTGCCCAAATCTCATGGCTAATAAGTAACACGTCCAGGAATCCTAACCAAGCGGGCTGTGCCCGGGCACCTCTGTGCTTACCACTCTTGGGTGCAGTGGCACGCACTGCAGCGGGTCACATCCGTAAAAGCTGAGGACACCACCCAGGCCCTTGGACCTCTCTCTAGCCCCGGCACCCCTCCTTTTCCCACCGTGTCACTGTGGGTGCCTGACACGACAGCAAGCGACTTTCCAGCAGGCATAGAGCCTTGACTTCGCCCGTCAGGCACAACACCATAAATAACGTATTTAAGCAAAGAACACCCCAGCAACCCGATAATGCACGTCTAAAGCCATCTTGATGTTGGAGAGATACAGTAATACTTTTATGCTTTGTTTAAAGAAATTGTTTCCAGCATATTTGTAGCGAAATCACTCCAAAGAGTTTATTTTGGATGATTGATTTATAGGAATCCAGCTCACACGCCCAGAGGATGACACTTAAATCATATCTTCTTTTCATTTATAATAAGGAACAAAATGATCATATTTTGACAAGCCTGATCATTTTGGGGGCTGAGCAGGTGTCCTCGGTGGGCTCAGTCTACAGCTCGCGGAACTGAGAGAATATTATTACGTCTCATTAAAATCAGCCACAGCCGCTCCGGCTGGCTGCCCCGAAGAAAACAAAGCCACTGGCAGTGTATCCCGGAGTAGTCTCCCTGCTGGTTTTTAAGGAGAGCACAACTGGAAGTATCTGTAGTTGTGATTGTCAGAGCCCGTCTCTGTCGGGTTTGAAATTGGAGCAGCTCTGTGAAGCAGAGCCCCTTCCTCCCCCACAAAGTTGTGACCTGCCCACTCGTAAGCCTTTCCGTGTCCTCCCCTCCTCCTGCCCTTCCCTCGATGCTGCTGCAGGCTCTGACCTTCTGGCCCTCTGACCTCACAGAGGCCTCACTGCTTTCCCAGACCCAGGGGGAGTTTTAACCGCCCAGGCGGTGGTGAGGGTGACACGTGCCGTTTTGGTGCCTGTAACGGGGTCGGTTCTTTTTTTTTTTTTTTTTTTTTAATTTATTTATTTATTTTTGGGACAGAGAGAGACAGAGCATGAACAGGGGAGGGGCAGAGAGAGAGGGAGACACAGACTCGGAAACAGGCTCCAGGCTCCGAGCCGTCAGCCCAGAGCCTGACGCGGGGCTCGAACTCACGGACCGCAAGATCGTGACCTGGCTGAAGTCGGACGCTTAACCGACTGCGCCACCCAGGCGCCCCAACGGGGTCGGTTCTATATAGCCTCTGTTTGTTTCCAGATTCACAGCTGGGACGGAAGGTGCCTGCAGAACACCCCAACTCCACACTGCTGGTGTCCCTATATTTGTGCTCAGCTCCCCCCCCCCCCCCGCCCCCGACTTGGGGTCCTGCTGAGCCACTCCTGCCATCCCAGGGATGGGGAGGGGGAGGAACGGGAGAGGATTGTGCCCTCCTCTTACTCTCCTGCAATCCGTGGCAGGCCCCTTCTTCTGGTCTCCCCCTCGGCCCAGGGCCTGGCCCTCACTACTCCCACTTCTTGGGGAGAAGACAGTTCAGTCGGTGGCAACCACACAGTGAGAAGACCAGGAAAGTTCTCCTGGAACAAAACCTCACCAAGTTCTCAGGGTCCGTGGCAGTCTGCGTAAGAGCAGTCCAGCGAAAGATCTTCCTTCTCTCATCTCCCTCTTTCATCTTCCCTAATCCCCTCCCCTCGACTTATCTTTCTTTTTCCCTCTGCCCCCAGCACCCCCCCTTCCTCTTTCTACTCACCATCAAGAACAGCCAATTTAGCGGGCGGCCATACGGCTCCAGCGAAGTCCCCAGGATCAGCGGCCGTAGGGAATGGCACTGCCGGAAGGGAAAATCCAAGATGAAATGAGCATTTGGATCTTGCTGAAATGGAAACTTAGCACCCTCTGTGCAATGTTCATTGGGCTACATTGTCACCCTGTTCTCTACACTCTCCGCTGAGCTACAACGGAGCCCCGAATCCTAGTGTCTTTGAACTGCTGTGCACTCTGACATTGACCTATCCCCGAGCCTGCAGATGGCCCAGGCAGGGCTGCGCTCTGGTCTGGCTCAGGTACAGCTGTGGGCCAGATGAGCCTGAAACACCAATCATATTCCTTTGACAAGTCACTACAAGCAGTGGGTCATGATTCCCGCTCTGTGTCGAGTGCTCGATACCGGAACCAAATGCTCAAAATCCTACTCGAGCTACTGGCTTCTATTCGACCGTTTTAAAATGGGAATCGTTGACCTTGGGCAAGTCATTACACTGCTCTGAGCTTCCGGGTCTCACACTTAAGACATGGAGCTCACAGTGGCTTCCTTAAGGGAACGAGGCAGAACTGAACTAGCTCCTACATGTAAAAGTGCTTTGTAAACTGTAAAATGCTGAATTAACATCAAAGCAGTTAAGGAGGGCTTTTAATTGTACCGGGTATGTACGATGTGCTGGCCATTATGTTGTGTGTGTTTGCTCATTTAATCTTCACAGACATCCCGGGGAGGCTGATAACGCTCTTTTATCCCCTTGCTTACCAAGACGGGGGCTCAGGCAGGTTAAGGGAAGTCCACGGCTCATGCGTGGCAGAGCCGGGATTCCAACCCAGATCCGTCTCCAGAGGCCCCGCTCTTACGATCATAAGGTGCTTCTACTATTCCTATTATCATCCTCATAACTATCTTGCTCTTCCTTACCTCTCTGCAGGTACCCATTCCAGACTGAGGAGCAGGCTACTCTCCTCGCTTTGAACACAAAGCTAAATGTTGATTTGCCACGTCTCAAATATTTTCCCTTCCCCAGAAAGCCCCTGGATGGGAGACAGTTAGATGCCCTGGGGATCTTGGCTATTCCATTTGTACCGTTTTTCCATGCACCTGAAGGAGTGGGCCAGTTTCTGTTTGCAAGGAGGGCCGGGAAGGGTTGACTCCAGCGTGGGGTTCCTGGAACAGAGGTGCTAGTGGTGCCTCCCCTGCCCTCGCCCCCTGTGGACGCTAGGGCCAATATTTTACCCTTTTCCTCTGGAACGCATCTATGGAACTATTCTCTTGGCAGGAGTAAGCCACTGTCTCTAAGAGCCAGCACAGAACTTCAGGAAAGCTAAGTGTAGAGAAGAGGCTGTATGTGTAACCCCTTTGATGGAGCCAATGAGAGATCTTTCCAGAGGATTATAGTGACACGACACTTAGCCCTCTTCACGGGCATGAGTTAGGAATAATTACCCAGGGCAGACTCGCTCAAAGAGGCAGTAAGCTGGCTAAGGCTCTTAGAAGGCAGGCCTGATGACATTGTTATGTATCCGTCCCAAGGCTCAGGACGCTGCAGGGTCGGGTATTAGCTGATTATCTGATTCTGTCAGCAGAGAGCTTTCAGTGAGTCCAAAAAACCAGCCCCCAGATTTCCTCAGGGAAACACTAAGCTTAGACACCTGCAGTGGGGTCCTCGCGTGGAGTTCTGCCCCTGGAAAGCCTTCTCAGTACTTACCGTATCCATGTGGACGTGGGGGCAGAAGTGCCAAAATGTCTTCTGAGCTTCCCGTGTTCCTAGAGGTGAGGTGACGGGAATCTGTGGCTTCCGTCCCTCCTGGGCATGAGAGGGAGATTCTTTCTTCTATGAGAACCATTAACGCTTTCGGTCTGATACTGGTTTCAGCTGTCAAAAAGTTTCCACCTGTAGCTTGGCTGGGGGCTGTTGAAGGGGTTACTGAATGGCTGACCAGGACGGAGATGAGGAAGAGCCATTTCTGTGACAGAGCTCAGGGTCCGGGGCAGAAAATGGCCAGAAATGCCTATTCTTTCTGCTCGGGAGAGGCTCAAGTGGCAGAAGGAGGGAGTAACCTTAGCCATAAAGAACTTGCTTGGTCCTGAAGGTAATCCTCACATGCCTTCTATACTTGTGAGATAATAACCACATTTATTATTTACTTTACTTACCATTTTAAGAACTTTCTTGTATTATCCCATTTAATCCCTCTAACTACCCGATGACAGAGGTATGATCATGAGTTTCCCATTTTATGGCGGAGAAAGCTGAGGTTCAGATAAGTTAAATCAGGTATCTGAGGTCCACAGCTAGAAAGGGATAAAGCCAGAATTTAGAGCCAGGTGTTTTGATGCCGAAGTCTGCACTCTGGGGCTTTCCAGCCGCCCCCCTGATTCCTATTAACCAATGCTGGAGACGGCCCTCACTGGTGGGGCTGGACACGTACCCAGGAGGCAAAGGGGTGGGGGTGGAGACGTTGTGGGTTTGCCAATCTCCAAAGAGTGTGGGGACTCTCGTTGATGTGGCTCCCTCCCTCCCTCCTGGACACTGTTTCTCCTGCCCCAGCCCCTCCCTTGAGCTGGGGGAGGGAAGTGAGGATGAGAAAGCCTTGCCAGGGACGGAGTCTGGCCCAGGGTACCTCTGCACCCAGGGTACCAAAGCAGCCTGACTCGCACCTGTTGAGTTAGGTCGCTGGCTCCCAAGGCGGGCCAAGGGGTCAGTCACCTTTTCCATCCACCCTCTGGCCTGATTTGAGTAATCTTGCACAGGCGGTGGCCGCTGACCCCGCAGCTCTGGCCCCGGTGGATCCCCTCGGCAGCTTGGTGGGGTTTTATCTGGCCCACTAGGCCTTGTCAGTTTCAAGAGCCCCCCTGACCTTTTAATAAACATTTCCTATGTTATCACAATATTCCCTAATTCATTCCCTTCTGTCCCCCGAAAATCTAAATCCTATTTAAGTTAATACCCTTCATTTTCATTTATAAAGACAGATACAAAATAATTATTTCCTATCTCCTCGCTTCCTTATCTCCCGTCCTAATAATGCCTTCGGCGGACACACATTTCCCGTCAGTTGAAACAGTTTGTTTGTTTTTTTTGTTCTTTAAGGAAGAAAAATAAAATGTGTTCTCGGGCTTTGTCTCCTCTCTTCAGCCTTCCTCGGCGCCCTTCCCCTCCTCGTCCCTCTGTGTGTCTCCTCCCTCCCGCTGCCAGGCCCTTGCCCAGCCTGGCTCCTGTCATTTTCCTGATGGGGTTGCCTCCCGTCTGAATTTCATCAGCCCCCCGAGCCTGCCTTGGAGCTCAAGTCCGCCCCCCACCCCCCACCCCGCCTCCGCCAGTAAAATTGGTTTGGATGAGCAGACGCGGTCTCAAAAAGAGACACTCTTTGGTTTCCTCTCATAGAAACCAGTGAGCAGAGAATTCACGGTTCTCTTCCCCCGGCTTCTCTTTGAAGCGTTTGATTGTAAAGAGAAGGGATGGAAGGGTTGGGGAGATGGTGGTAGGCATAAGGATCCAGGTTTAAGTGGCAACTCTGAAATGAGGGACCCAGACTTCAGGGACCCGCTCCGTCCCTCGCCATGCGGGTTGGGGCAACAGTGACTGTTATTTTGGGCTGTTCTGTACCCGAGTCAGTCCTTCTCTCCTCTCTTTTACTTTGGGATGGTAAAACTCAACACATAGATTGCATCTGGGGTTTGGGAGAAAGTCATTAATGGAAACCGACTGATTTTCAGGGGATCCGTTCTGTTCTCAGAAGAGGGTTATTCAGACCCAACCGTTGGCACTTACTGAGCGCCTCCCCTGTGCCAGCCACATACATGATCTCATTTATCGCTCAGGACAACCCTGGAAACTAGCTGCCATTGCTTCTCGATTTTACCCGTGAGGCAGCTGAGGCTCAGAAACACTGAGGAACTCGCTCACGTCACTTGGGCAGCAATGGCAGAACTGGGTTCCGCACCCAGATCCGCCTGACTCCACAGCCTGTGCTCCCAGCATGTGCGTCTTCCTTCAGGCCCCGCGATCGGAAACACCCAGGCCTTCACCAGGAAGAACTTCTGTTACTCTTCCAGCTTTAAAGCCTTTGTCAAGGCCAAGAAGGCACTCTGAAGAGCTCTTTTGTAGGCATCCAACGGACAAGCCCTGGGCTCTTTTATCATTCGTGAGGAATGCAGGTGATGAGGCTCAGAGAGAAAACTGCAGGAGGAAAATGTCTGAAGAGATCAAGGGCCGTTGGACAGGCAGCTCAGACTTTCTCTAAATCAGGTCCCTTCTTTGTGTAGTCAAGGAAAACTGAGGCCTGGGAGGGGGCAGATCTGGCCTCTGCCTTCACTTGGCTCAGCAGCTGAAGGCGTGCTGATCTAGCGACAGCTGCAGGGCGCTCTGCTTCACCTTCTGGAGGGACACACGCAAGCCATGTGGGGATCAGTGGAGGGAGGCCAGGGAAGGGGGAACCTTGTGTAAGACTCAAACTTGGGGTAAAGAAGGAGCTTAGGGAGGCCGGCAATGGCCAGAGGGTTCTGGATAAAGAAGGAGCAGTCACAAGATTAACACGCCTAGAAACCCAAACTTCGACAGGGGCAAGTGCCCCTGAGGCCTCGACTCCTCAGAGGGGTGTCCATAAGACAGTGCTGTCTGTCTTGCGGTTCCTTGGAAGGTCCTGGCCTGGGGGACCAGTGACCTGGTCGCCCATGTTACTGCGCTCAGTGACATGCATAGGAACCTTACAAAACATTGTCAGCATAGTCTTTGTGCAGATAGGGCCAGAGGGCAGGAAGGATGATGGTCTCCTGGCTGGAGACTGGTTACAGAACAGTGTTAATCAGACAACTGTTTCCTAGGATTGGGTACCTGAACCCAAAACCTAGTTAGCTGAGATAACATCTTCCAGTTGACGTGTGAAAGGTGATGAGGCCCTCCTCTCTCCTCGTCCTGCGATACTGCCATTAGAACCATTCTCTTGCCCCAGGAAGTACTTCTAAAAATGTACATGTGCAAGGAGCCAGGACAAGCATAGTAAACCACTTGTACAACTGGTTTGCAATGGGGCCATGAGGGAATGGGGTTCTCTCTCTCTCTCTCTCTCTCTCTCTCTCTGTCAGTTGCTAGTGAGGGGCAAGATGGTGGTTTTGGACATCTTCTGAACATAAGTTGTGTTACTGTGGGGTCAGGAGGGGAAGAATGGAAGAAGGCTTGGGGGCGGGGAGGGGCAATCTTGAAACGTGGCTTCCCGGATGCAAAAGGAGCTTGACTAATCTCACACTGTTCCTGACAGTGCTCTGTGGGGAGGGAGATGTGGCACGGTCTGGAGGAAAGGACCCACAGGCTGGGGGGGTTGCCCAAGCTGGGTTGTGGTCCCAGAGCTGCGTCTCTGAGCTTCTGTTACTGTTCCCATAAAATGAGGGCATGTGGCTATCGGTGCTTCCCACGCTCCACTTTATTCAAGTACTATTTTCATGAGTTTTGTCAGCTCTTCAGGTATTTTTCTTTCAATCGGCTTGCTTGAAAAAGGTGCCCTCACTCTAGACAGACCATGCTCAAAATGTGGGTTTGGCGTGCAACTCATATTTGTTTCCTAATGTACATCACGATAGACTTAACTATGAATTCTCTTCGAGGCTCATCTGCGGCTCACCTCGTATCGCCTTTTGCACCTCGCTCTGAGGGGCTCTGGGCCAAGCGATGGCAGGCTCCTTCCATCTCCGCGGAAGCCTGTGATGCGTTCCTCAGGGGAATACCTTCCTTTTTTTTTCCCTCCATGAATGGAGAACAACGTTCGCAGAAGCTCTGAGTCCCCATTGGGAGAGAGAAAAGATCTGGGCGTCTCACGGATGCTGAAGCCAGATTCTGAGACGGATGACAAAGTCATCGCTAATTGCGGCCAATTACTCTACCCGGTGGTATTGGTAAGGAAAATGACTTCAAGCCCCAGAGTTGTCTAGGAAAGAATTACCATACTGGTAAATAATTTTGACTCAAGTAATTTTTAATGCCAAAATTTGCTACGAGTACTTAGAGAATTAAAAAAAACAAAACAAAAAACAACACAACACGCAATGTCTCCATTAGAGCTTAATAAGACAGTTTTGTAATTAATAACCCACAAGTCACACCTGTAATTTGGGGTATGAAGAAGAAACATTAACTATGTTTTTTTTTTTTCTTTTTCTGAAGGGCAGAATTATTCGCTCGCAGCTTCCTGAGAGAACCCACTGGAAGGTGTCTTAGGTTATTCTAATTTATCCCTCATTGAAAGGAACAAAAAGTCATCAAGGTGGACGGCACACTGTGTATCTCCAAACGGACTCGTGATTTCCTTCTGTGTCTTTTCCGGGCCTCTCTTTGCTCTCTGTGCCTCAGTTTTATCATCTGTAAAATGAATATGAAACGCAATGGCCCGAGGACTGTTATGCTCAAGCACTGTGTATCTATAAATATATATATATATAAGCTGTAAACTGCTGCTGCATCTTTAAGCAAACACTGACACCAAATTGCTCGGAATAATTCTATTAATTTATCAGTGTATTTATTCCCATTCATTAAGTCCCTATTAAACACAATCATTCATCACTCAGTCTATCTATCCATCTACCCATTGATCTACATTTTCAACGACTATCTAGCAAACGTCATTTACATGCTATATCCTGAGGGAGATATAAAGAGGTATAAGAGAGAGCTCCCACCCTTGGAGCCCCTGGAATCTATTTCTCAAAAAGAAATTGACAGATGATAGTTAACTAACAATACAACCTCCCAGGAGCTAAAGATATCGTGGGTGATGCAGAGGAAAAAAATTCCAAGAAGTTAGGGTTTTTAAGAATTCAGAGAAGGAGAGAGAGAGAGATCTTTATAGGGGGGTGGATCCAGAGAAGTGTTTGAGAAGCAGGGGAGACTTGGGCAGGGTATTTAAGGATGAGCTGCACTGGGGTCGGCAGAGAAGAGGTGTAAAGGGTAATTTTAAGTAGCCAGCCCTGCCACCCGCTTGCCGTGGGACTTCTGGCAAATCTCTTAGCCTCTCTGGTCTTCCATGTTTTCCTCTGTAAAATGGAGGATTGGACTGGTTGCTCCAAAGTGTTATGATCCTGTGAAATCCTGGACAGGGGGAAGAGCGCGGGTGATTTCCGTACAAAGGCAGGGGAAAAGCTTAATGACCTTCGGAAGACCTTGTCTGATTTGCCCAGAGTGACTGTTCTGCGTCAGAAAGAACAGCCGCTGTTTGAACTGAGGGCTGTAGCCTGGAGGTCTGATCCGAATTCCCTTTCCCTGGACTGGAAGAAACACAGTCTCACTATCTTGCCAACAACTGCCTGTGGCAAATTCAGTACCCTGCTTGATGCAGCATTTGGAGGAAATTTTTCCATGAAAACAAAAGTTTTTGCTTAATTATTCAGCACACTCATGCGTTTAAAAATACTGTCCACTCTCTAACTAGCTGTCTTTTTAACAAAGCTTCTTGGCTTCCGAAGAGCCAGCCTCCATTGTCTAAAGCTTCCTTATAAAGAACTCGGGGCCAGGCGTAATCCCAGCTGTCCCTGGGCTTAGCGAGAAGCTTCCCCAGGCAGAATGAGGTGTCTAAAGTGCCTTCCTGCAGAGATATGAACAAGGCACATCCAAGCTCCCGAGGGGCTGGTATAAGCAAAGTGTGGATGGGGGGAGAGACAATAAGACAAGGTCATTTGGCCCAAGGGTGGATGGTGAGTTTTAGGGAATCAGAGAAGTCTTTCCCCACTCTATCTCTTGTTTGAATTTTATTTATCCATTCATCTTATAGCCATCTAATATATTCATTGCCTACTCTGTGCCCCACACTGTTGTAGCTCCTGAAACCCCTGCATGTAGAGAAGAGTTAGTGTGGGACAATTTTCAGGGAAAATGGGGAAATTTTCTAATGGCTTGGAGGAAGCCCTTTAGTTTTTGCCTTGCCCAAGTTTAACATCTTTGATTTCTTGGCACCTTTCAAACTGCATGGCGTTTGGGGGAGGTTCACTCAATTGATGGAAGTTATCTACCTTGAGGAGGGGGTCAGACCTCAGCTCCAGTGGGCAGGATCATGTCTGTTTCATATGCAGTTCATCCCAACACTAAATCAGCAGAATCACAGTGACCGAAAGGTTTGGATGATGAAAATGCCATTTATCAAAACAGCAGCCCGCTGAGATGCCAAGTTATAGCATTTAATGTAGTCACCAGCCTACGTGTGTCCCCTTAATATTCTAGCCTGCTTCCCCAGCCTCCTTGCTAAAGTTGCCAGGAACAGCAACATCAAAAGAGAGAGTGCCTGAAGTTGGAATCGTGAGTCATTCTAGAGTGAAGCCACACGGCTGGAAGGGACTGCCACTTTGCCTGTGACCCTGCCAGAGGGTCTTTTCACCACTACTCACTTTCTGAGGAGCTGCCTCCTTTCCATCAGGGATCGATGGATGTGTGGGTTGGATGGTGTGGTGGTGGTGGGGTTGAGGAATGGGATTGGCAGCCATCTCCAACCTTGGACCACAGAAGGTAGTTCCAGCTTACTAATCATTTGATTTCTGTCACCGGAATAGAAGACAATGAGAGAAAACTAGCATTACGAAGGCATTTAGGTTGACATGTGATAGGACTTCCTATTATGAAGGTCTCAAAAGAGACTGAGGACTTATTAAATTAGCCATGACCCTTGGTTTCTTCTGTTAAGCTGGGATAAGAGTACCTAGCTTGAAGACATTTGTGATGATGGGATTGAAAGAGATAATGTATATGAAGTCACCTAACACAGTGGTTGGTTCCTAATACATACTTAGTATCTGTTGCTTGAATCTGAACCTGAACCCTAGAGAGGAAACAAAGTCTTCTCCAAGAAGGTGGCCTCTAAGATGGACTATATAAACTCTTCAAAATATTTTGGCCAAGAGGATGCTGCCTTTCAATGATTCCCCTCATGGACAGTCCATCTTGAAAATAGATCTTTTGATGTTGACTTTAAAAATGAAATGATTATCTTGAGCCCCTTTTGGAAATATAAAAAAACACAGTGAAGAGATCCTGCCTTCCTCAGATTCCATGATTTGCCCATAGCAAGAGCCAGGAGGTCTCATGGGCCATTGGTACTGAGCCCTGGACATGAGCTATGGTTCCTAAGCAGGCGGGAGAAAATAAAAGTCCAGTATTTTGTCAATAAGTGTCTCAACTCTGTATTGCTAAGCTTATTCTTTCCAATTCCCCATTCCTTTCTTACATCAAAAGGTGAGAGGGCAGAGATTTGCCATCCCCACTAAGGACAAAATAGTAGAGAACAGGCTGAAAGCAAGGATCTAAGGTAGACGTTGGCAAGAACTTCCAAATAGAAGAGAAGGAATTAAAATTGGAATGGCTAGCCAGGGCCAGCCCTAGATTCTTTTCCAGGCATCTCCAAGAATGGAAGAGGCTACCAACTACTGTCTACTGAATGCAGGTGCATTATAAGATCACCTTGTAAGATTTCTTCCAGGTTCCACTAGAGACTAGGCTGGGAAGCAGCTGTCATGCTTAAGAAGCTACTGAATGTGGTCAGGGTCAGAAACGGTCCCTGAAAAGACTACTTTTCTCTTCTGCTGCCATTTGGTAAAGGAAGGCACTGGGCTGGGAGATTCATTTGACAAGAAGGGTCAGGAAAATGGCAGTTGTTGATCTCAGGTGGCCAGAAAACCTTGCAGTGAAAGTAAACAGAAGCGGAGATAGATCAAGGGGTGAGGGGTCACCTTATTAGGAGGCTTAGAGGCCAGCTGCCTTCTGGAGTGTCTGGAGGGATGGATGCATGTGTGATTGGCCTCAGTCTCGGGATGGGGAGGTGGGGTGAGGGACAAAGGACAAGAGCTGCAGGTTGGAGGAAGGAGACCCCAGTAAGAATGAGAAAGGGGCCTTCCTAACCCAGACACTATTTCTGCTGGAAGTGTGGGTACTGCTAGCTTTGGGGCAGGTACGCTTTGTGCTGCAATTGTGCCAAACGGAGTTGAGTGGTTGGCTAAAAAAAAAAACAACTTCCACTGACTCATTTGCATGTGGTTTGCATCTCATTTGCATACTATTCATTTAATGTCATATGCACACACTTCCCAGCTCCTTCCTCTTCTCCTCTCCAACCCCCAACCAAGCTCCTTCATCTCATTCTTTTCTCAATACCTCTGTCCCCCAAGTTTTGCTTCCCAATTTGTGCTCTTCTTCCTTCAAAGTAGTAAAAAGAACAGGGGCTTTGGGGTTGGGTAGATCTGTACTCTAATCCAGCCTCTTCTCTATTCACCTATTGTTTGAGCCTCAGCAGATCTGTAATCTCTCTTGCTCTCGTCTGTAAAATGGGAACAGTACCACCAACAGCACCGAGTTGTTGCAGAGAATAGATTAAGTCCGCAAAAGAGCATGTGGCCCGAGAGGAGGAACTCAATGAGGACTGGACTGCCGGTTCAGCTCTGTGTTGATGGCTCCCAGGTCAACTCGGGAAAACTTTGCACCCCTGGAGGCCCTATCTGCTGTTTTCCTTGGAACTGATGGGTAAGTCAGTTGCTTCTTCAAATTCACCTCTCTCTTGGTCATGTGTCCAAGCTGCATTTAGATCTGGGACAAGGGGAGGAGAAACAGCATGGGCACCAGTATTCCTTTCTGGCATTTTCCAGTGTCTTCTGATTTTGGGTTTTTCTCATTCATCTTCCCCAGCACCCAAAGCCTGGTGATGGCCTGGATACTAATCCCCGGGCAAGCTTGCTTCCTCGGCAGCTTCTTTCCCAGGCCTCACATCAGCCTGATCCCCAAAGCCTGGGGGCATATCCTCAAATCCCTGGCTCTACCAGTGTCCCTGATTGGGCCACCTGTCCCGGCCTTCCGAAGATGTCTGGGTCAGCTTCTGAGAACCCCTTGCCTCTTTGCCCAAACAGCATCCTGGCTTCTCTCCAGGCACTGGCTTCAGGGTTTATATTTTGAGAGAGACACAGAGAGGAGAAAGCTGTTAAATCTCCACTCCGCATCCTGAGCAGTCATTTCTGTGAAACACTGCTCCCGCCTCCTCATCACCTTGTCAGCCATTTTTGCTTTCTCTTTTTCCCTAAAGCGAGCGTGAGAGGCCACACTGAAAAATGATAAGAATGGCCAACCCTCGAGTGGCACTTACTATGTGCAAAGCACTGTTCCAAGGACTCTACGTGTATGATCTCATTCAACCCTCACAGCAACCCCATGGACTAGCTAGTATTATCATCCCCATTTTACAGATGACGGGAAGAAGTTAAACAACCTGTCTGAGGCCTCAGGCTACGGAGGGTGGAGCCAAGATTCTAACCGGGCAGCCAGGTCCAAAGCCCATTCTCTTGGCTATTTTTCATAGCGGCTCAGCATAGGGAATATGTGTGTACGATGGAAAGCAATTATTCTTGATGCTTTCCAAATTTGGGATCAGAAGGAGCAGGCCTTTGTTGTACTAAGCAGGGTTAGCTGAGGCATCAGGCAGGGCTACCTGTTTCAAAGAATCCACAGCAGGCCCAACACAATTGTATGCATGGGACCACCTCACAGCAAATGGTGGCTCTCTCGGGGTCTGCAAAAACCATGTGCCTCCCAGCATGGAGGTGTCTAGTGAGTGAGAAGTTGGGCTAGAGAGAGGATGAAGGACTGCTGAAATGTGGCCAGAGAATCAATCAATCAATCAATCAATCAATCAATGGGTTGATCGGTATTTGTTGAGGGCTCTCTGGAAGGTCACCTCCTTTCCAGGTTCAGGAGATCATAAAGACTCATTGTTTGCACAACCAGGATGGAGGCCACCGTTTTTGCGTTGTCATCTCGTTTGCCCTGTCGTGTGGTCTGGACCTTTGTCCACATCTGCTCAGGTCCAAGAGCACCGCCCCTGTGCTGGGACCGCCCCACAAGCTCTGTACTCACTCCAAGCTTACTCCTGGAGCTCCTCCCCAAGGGGTCTGCCCAGCGTCCTGTCCCTGATCAACTTCTTCCCCAAAGCTCCTTCCAAGGGCTCCTCTGAACCCTGTCCAGTTCGTTCCTAGGATGGTTGACTATCAGTTCTTTCTGACCCCATCAGCTGGTCATAAGTTTACAGGGAATCATGCATTCACTTAGCCATTGGTTCACATTTTCTACAGTTATTAATAACCTCACATGTGACAAGCCCTGTGCTGGGGCCCAGGGATATAAGGATCAAAGAGTTCTGTATGCTCCGGTTCCCAAAGGCCTTCTGGTAGTGGGGGAGACAGAAAACTCCGGAACCGGTTGTAGCATATTCCCAGATCCATCCTGGCTTAGGGTGGTGAGCTAGAAAGTCTGTCCCTTGGTGAGGGTGCCTCACCTCCCCTGTATTTTTAGTATGGCTGGCTGCATTTGCCATCCGTCATACCAATTAATTAATTAATTAATTGCATTTTATTTTATATTCTGGGAGTTTGGGTGTTTTGAAGGCAAAAATGCAAATGTATGCAAATCAGCACACAAATTTATGCAAAGACAACATGGAAATGCGTCCCCAGATTTCCTGGGAAAAAAATCTGGAGGCCTCAGCCAGTCCCTCGGCAGTCTGCCTGTCCCCAGGCCTGTCCTATCTTCCCTTTTGTTTGGGTTTTTAATCTGCGCCGGGCTCCCCGCCTGGCCACTCTGAGGTCAGTAATACAGGTGGGCAGGCGGCGGCCTGGCCAGCCATTATCCCGAAACCTCTCAGCTTCCCAAGCCACCAGAAAACTCCCTCACTCCCTGTAATCGGCTTTCATTTGAAACAATCAAGAGATTTCCTACCACTTTCCCCTATGACCAGGTCTCATAAAACACCCAGATGCTGAGTTTCAGGTTTGGAGACTGGCTTGGCTAAGGGACTTTAATGGAAGAGGTTGGCAATGTCTGCTTGTTATTATTGAAAAATAAATCCAAACCATTTCATGGACCATCTTCTGTGCTCACAGCTTCGGTTCCCCCCTGAGAGCTGGGAACCGATGTGGAGGCTAGGAGAGGTGAGGGTCGGGCGGGCTGCGGGAGACTCAGTGGCTGTGCAAGGTGAGGCTGTCCAGCCGGTGTCACAGTGATAAACAGCCTGTCTCCTGCCTGGGACAGGAAACCTCATGGACGCAGCGTGCTGGGAGGAGGGGCTGTGAGGACAGAGGCTGACCAGGACAGCACGAGAGGAGGATCAGCCTCGTCAACCGGGCAGAACGTCAGCGGGTAGTCTGGCTCCGCAGCCAGGGAGCAATGGGAGCCTGAGGAAGCAGGCTCCGGGCAGCCAGCACTGGAAAGGACGGCGGGAGGGAAAGGGCCAGCCTGAGGGATGAGCAAGCGGGCGGCTCCCTGCTCACGTCCCTAGCTCTCGCCGAGACCGCGAAGACGGCGCATGATGGCCAGGTCTTGGCTTAGGCACACGCCAGCCCACGTGCCATCAACTTCCCGAGCACGGCCAGACCCTCATGAAGACGTGTCAGCTGAAGACCGCCTGGGAGATTTGATTTAGGCTGAATGTGACAGTTTCCAGAGGGTGGGCGTTATGAGACACCGGCACAGATGACGAAAGACGGGGATAGATGGGAAAACACTTCCTTTGGAGAACCTTCGAAACAAACTCAGCACCCATTTGTTGTGTGGGAGAGGAGGCACAGTTCTGTCTGCAGGCAGGGAGATGGACCGGGTGACTTTTCAGAGTCCAAGGAGACTCCGGATAGATCGACCCAAGTGCACGGCGTCATCCCGCCTGCCCACGGGTGGCCATATGCCAACAGATACACTTAGTGTTTCTCCCTCCGCCCCCCTCCTTCTGAAGACAGCCTCCACAGATCAGTGGGTCAAACCATCCCCTTCAGTATGAACTGGAGCTCTGTTTCGTTTGGCCACTTGTGCCCTCTCCCTTCTCTGTGTGGACACAGAGCCGCTCCCGTCTCCGGGGGAGCTTCCCTCCGGGCAGCCTCGTTGCCATTCTGGCCAGAGCCTAGAGCTCAGACCTCTGGAGGGGCACAGGGCAGCATTCTGGCAAGCAAGCATGTCAGAGCAGCTCTGGCGTTTCCCTAGAACAATTCAAATTGCTTTTTTTACACCTCACTGCACTATGCCAACCCTGATTCACATTATTTGTGCACTCGCTAAGTGTACATTATCTGATCCGTCACCCTGTAAAACGCTGCAAGAGAAATCCGTGGCTCCTGTCTGCTGCTGACTGTGGGTCAGGCACAGAAGTCTCTGTACAAATATTTTTGCAAAATGGGAAGGAAGGAATAAACCCAATGCCACCAACAACAATAGCCACCATGGCTGTGGGATGGGAGAGAACGTCCGTGCCTCCTGCCCCAGTAACTCAGACTCTCCTGGAAAAGACAGCTCAACCAGAAAGCTCCGGCACCGTTCCTTCCCATGGCCTCCTTTGGGCGTCACATTAGTTAACAGGAAGAGACAACCAGGAGGGGAAATAAGTCTTTGAACCTAGCTATGCAGATTTCCTCTGACTGGAGCTAACAGTCTGGGGAGAGCTGAAGGCAAGGGGTAGGTTGGAAGGGGGGCACATGCGAGGAAGGGCAAGAGGGATGCTAGTCTCTGCCTTGTGACTAGCTCAGCCTCTCTGGTGGTGCATAGGGCTCCCTGTCCCTCTCAGCCCAAGGTACTTTAAAAATTGATCAAAGACCCTGGAATCCTTTCATTTGGGGTCATCTGGGAGCTTCGCAATCTGGCTGTCAGGGTCCCCACCAATCCCTTGAGATAGCTTATTTCTAGAAAACCCAAGTGTTATTAGAAAATAAATGGATTCCTACTTTTGACCAGGCCATTGCACCCTTCTCTCTCCTATAATCTGGGTAAATGGAACACGGTTTTGTTCCTAGGGATCCCGCTCTGTCCCGAACGGTCACTGGAACTTTGACAATTCATCCCGTGGAAGATGAGGGTCTTCTTTCTAAGTGGGAACAGCTAGGATCTTCTACGGCTTGGATAACAAATTTGAATGTGGATCCCTCTCTGTCGGAAGAGAGGACTGGAGGCGCACCTTCAATCCAGGACAAATGACTCTTCACGAGAGTCCAGGTTTCCCCACACCGTCTGAGCGCTGAGTTTAACTCACCGCATGCGTATGGAGGGCATACACAGGGCGCGTGAGCCATTCCCAGGGCCCGTGGGATGGAGGAGGAAGCAGAACAAGAGAAAGACCTGGTCCCTGCCCTGGGGTTGCTTATGATCTGGTTGGATTGACAAATAGCTATCTTTCCCAGCTGTTCCTGATTTGGCTCCAGCCCCGGGGCTCCTGAAGGGCTTTGTGCAGCAGTAAAGCCCAGGGGTCGTCCAGCTGAGAACCACATTTCCTTTCTTTTGGCAGGAGCCAGCAGCTTCCACAAGGGAGCTCACATCTCGGTTGAAAACAAGAAATCGGATGCCTCACTGACAACTCATTTTCTCAACCTTCATTCTGGGGAAAGGCAACTTTGCGCTCCAGCTGCCATATTGTAGCCGCAACCCCTGATGCACCATCAATTAAAAACAGCAATAATTATGCATGGGAAAAAAGCCACAGATAATAGGCTTCCATTAGATTAAGTAGTTATATGAATAAAAAAAAATAAAACCTATACTTCGGCTAATTAAACCCACTCACCATCTGATTAAGATGTGTTGTGAGACCATGGAAAAGTACCAACCACTAACTGTAAGTAATCCGGTACAGATGGGAATTAATAGTATATTCCCTGGCATAGAGATAATGGATCTCCATAGAGGTTAATCAGAATCATTAATAAGCATTGACAGGATGGACGGTACCAAACAGCTGGTGGCTAATGTCGGGGTCAGGGCAGGCCACGCTCCTGGTAAAAATGGCTTCTCAGTTCTGCCCACTCCCCCTACTGAGATCAGCTGCTGAGGAGGGATAGATGTGCTGACCTCTGGAGATGTCTTCAGGTTGGAGGGTCTATTACAGTTCTAAACCTGCTGTCTGGGCTCAAGGGGGCAGAAGAGGAATTGTGACCTATCTAAGAGCCTGGGGTCAGGACTCAGCTGCCCAGCCTTTCAGGGAGGGGTCTCTGTGCCAGACCGTGGGGCGTCAAGGGTAACTGGGGACCAAAGCAGTGGGTTCCCCCAGAAGAGCACCATGCCACTTGGGAGAGCTGTGCTCTTCTGGGGTGGGGCTTGGGATAGCCTGGGAAGCAGGCCCACAGCCGCGCAAAGGCACCGGGGCGCGTCTTGGCCGATACAGCCCAAGGCTGCTGTTTTGGGGGCTGAGAACAAGGGCAAACCCCAGAAATGGCGCATAGGAGAAGCGGCTGTGGGGAGAGAGGGAAGCGTGTATGCTGCACGGGGCCTGCAGTGAGGAGCCAGGGGACAGGAGTCGGCTGGTGAGACCTGTCTCAGACACAGTGTGTCCAATGCCCATTTAGCCGCTACTCTGGAGCCATCCCTGTCCTTCGGAGCAGCTGTGAGGAGAGCGCCCGGGCCTTGCCTTCTAATTACCACTAATTGAGTAAATGCTGAGATGATCTCTCTCTCCCTTCCCCTCCACTCCCTCCCCCCACAAAGGCAAGGGAGAGATACAGAGAGGTCAGAAAGAGACTTTTCCAAATGGAGACGGGCAAAGGATGACACAGCTTGAATACCAAGCAGCCACTGCCCCAGTGGACGGGGGTGGGGGAGAAGCGGGCCTTCTGAGAGTGCAGCCAGCTTCTGGGGGCCCCTGAGAGAGGAGAGGGAAGAAATGGGGCTGGGGTGGGGGCTGAGGTCTGGGGCTCAACTCACTCTCCCAGCCTGGCTTCCTCTCTCCTCCCCTGCGGAGTAGCAGCATCTTGTGTAGGCGGAAAGTAATGCGATTGGTCTTCTGTAAGAGTCTTGCTCCTTAGGAGCTCTGGATCCTTCAACTCCTGGGTCTGTGTTTACCAGGTCGGTTCTTCTGCGGTCTGGAAGGGAGGGTGGGGGCTTACACCTGCTCAGGCTCTGTGAGGGGTCAAACAGGCACTGTGATCACTAATGGAGAGCCTCGGGGCAAAAACAGTAGTTACTTTTCCCTTCCCTCAGGCTGTTGTGGGGAGCCTTGTCTGTGCCTGAAGCAGGCCCAGAAGCTCAGGATTTTAAGTCTGTGGTAATAAGTTAGTTTCCAAACAGGTTTTGTGTTTGTCTTCATTTTTATTTTTAATAGGGATCACTTGTTGATCTTCCCCGTAGCTTTGTAAAGCTGGGAGGTAAAAGGCTAATGGCCAAGCCCATTTTACAGAAGGAAAAACTGAGGCCTTGAGTGAAGCGGCTGGGTACCTGTTCATTTCTACTTCAGAGCCAAGGCAAGAACCCAAAGTGTTCTGAAGTTCCAGGCAATCCACTAATAATCCAGAACGTTCAGGAAAATGTTGCTTTCGCTTTAAGTTATGCAAGGAAATTATGCTTGGTTTAAAAAAAAAAAAATTATTCAAATAGTACAGAAGGGTTTAAAGTAAAAAGTAAAAGTCCCCAAGCCCACTCTTTCATCTCCTAGGTCCCACTAGTTTGTTTTTTTTTTTTAATTTTTTTTTCAACGTTTTTTATTTATTTTTGGGACAGAGAGAGACAGAGCATGAACGGGGGAGGTGCAGAGAGAGAGGGAGACACAGAATCGGAAACAGGCTCCAGGCTCTGAGCCATCGGCCCAGAGCCTGACGCGGGGCTCGAACTCACGGACCGCGAGATCGTGACCTGGCTGAAGTCGGATGCTTAACCCACTGCGCCACCCAGGCGCCCCCCACTAGTTATTTTTTTGAGAAATTTCCCCTGCAAGATAAACAAGCATGTTTATCTACATATTTCCCTCTTTTCCACAAATTAAAAAGAATAGTTTAACAGTGTAGCACAACTTTATTTTTCCATTTGTCTATTCTGTTTTATTGCTTTACAGTTTTCAAAGCACCTTTATTGTCACATTAATCCATCAAAGTGAGTGGGATAGGCGTCATCGTCCCCAGTTTTGAGACAAGACAACAGATTCAGAGATTAAGTCACCTGCCTGCTGTTAGGTGGCTGTTTATTGTCGAGGGCAGAATCGAACCTGGCCACAGTAGCAGCGGTGGCAAAGTCGGATACGGGACTTCAAAACAACGATAGCAAACACTCACATAGCCCTTAGCAGGTGCCAGAGACTTCCGTACACGCACCCTATCTCTCATCTTGTTGAATCCCCACCACGCTATGAGATGCGCGCTGTGATTACTAGCCTCAGTTCCCAGATGAGGAAACCAAGTCACAGAGAGCTTAGGTAACTTGGCCAGGATCACACCTCCAGGAACTAGTGGTGCGGGGGTTCAGACCCCAAAGTTTGCTCCCAGAGTCTGTGTTGTTCACGTCTACACCACATTGTCACTCTGTACCAGGCGCTGCTAGATGCTCTTTACTTATGGAAGCTCATTTAATGCTCACGACAACCTTGTGCCAACTATCAGTAGCAACGTGGGACCATAGGGCATCTTTACCAAAGTTCCAAGCTCAGAAATAAGGCATCTCCCAATAGCGTGGGAAACTTTGGGGGCTATATGCCTACCTGGAAACCAAATACATCAATCAGTGGCCCAAAGGAGCAACCAAGCAAATCTTAGCTAGGGACACTCATAATCATACCAACTATCATTGACTGAGGGCTTACTCTGCCCCAGGTCTGATCGTCACCCTCATATTACAGATGAAAAATATAAGGTTCAGAGAGGTTAAGTAACTTTCCCAAGGCCACACAGTAAGTGGAAGAGCCAAGATGGGACCCAGACCTATCTGATCCTGAAGTCTGACTTTGTTTCTTCCCAGCCTATATCTTGTTTTCTAGAGTGACTGGGGTGTTAATATCCTCTTTCCTTAACATTCCAAGATTTGGGGTAGCCCCAGCTCCCTGCCTGGGGAGAGGTATCAGCCCATGGCCATAGCCTCTTCTATACCAAAGAACAATGGCTGCTGGGCGCCTGGGTGGCTCAGGGGTTAAGCATCCTGACTCTGGGTCAGGTCATGATCTCGTGGTTCGTGAGTTGGAGCCCCGCGTCGGGCTCTGTGCTGGCAGGTCAGACCCTGGAGCCTGCTTCAGATTCTGTGCCTTCCCCTCTTTCCGCCCCTCCCCCACTCACACTCTGTCTCTCTCTGTTTTCCATGAATCTGTCGATGGACAGACAGGTGAGGTTTTAAGCACCATGATAGCGTAGTTTTCTTTTCCTTCCACATGCACGCGTGCAGGCATCGCCCATCCACTCACGTGTTTATGCATTCAGCAGAGGCACTTGTGGAACATCTACAGTGCACCGGGATCGTTGACAAGCCCTGTAGATTTTGAGAGAAGTCGAACAGTGTGCCTGCTCTCCAAATGCTCACGGATTTAGCAAGCAGCTAGCTCTTTAAGAAGGGCACAGGGAGGGCTGCCTGGACGAGGAGGGGTTGGTTTCCCTGGTGGGAGAGGCAGGATTGTGTATCAGGAAAGGCTTCACAGAGGAGGCAACCTTCCAGCTGTGTCTTGAAGGATGAGTAGGTGATAGGCAGGCGGAGAGGCTGGGAGGACACTGCAGGTGGGGGGCAGCCCACGGGCGAGGGAGCGGCATGGGGTGAATGGGTGGGAGAGCATGGGGTCTCCGGTTGCAGGAGGTGCCAGCGACTGGGGGGTGGGAGCTGGGCAGGGGAAGAAGGCGCAGAGATAGACAGGGCTTCGGGGGCAGGAGGGGGCAGTATGGGGTCTTGTTCACCATACAAAGGGTTTTAGGGTGTTATAAAAGAGGCGAGCCTGGAAAAGCCTCACCGGGAAGCTTTCGGGAAAGGAGGAGTTTAGTCCGTGTTCGGTGTTCTACATGGGACGGCATGCTGTTTCAGGAGGTAGGGTGTCGGGCAAGATGATTGCCAAGGTTATTATACCGCTTGAACTTGGTGATTCAAAGATGCAGGATCCGTGGCCCAGGGAGAATTAACTGGGTCCCCAGCTTGGGTCCACGTGAGGAGATGTCAGAGGTCCTAGAGATATTCAGTGGGGGCTGGTATCGGCTCTCAACCGCTAGAGTATCCACGTGCTCCAAAACCACAAGCTCAAAAGGGGCCCCTGGGTGGCGTCGGTTGAGCGGCCGACTTCGGCTCAGGTCGTGATCTCACAGTCCGTGAGTTCGAGCCCCGCATCGGGCTCTGTGCTGACAGCTCAGAGCCTGGAGCCTGCTTTGGACTCTGTGTCTCCCTCTCTCTCTGCCCCTCCCCTGCTCATGCTCTCTCTCGGTCTCAAAAAAATAAATGAAAACATTAAAAAAAAATGTCCAGACACTTGAGGCCAAAGTAGCTAAGGAAGTGAACTCTAGCACTTACCTAGGGGGAAGCAGGGACCCCACTGAGTCTCAAACATCACCAAACTCAACGATTAGGAGCAAGCTGGGACTATCTGAAACTCATCTAAAGGAAGGGAAGGAGACCTGATTTCAGATCCTGGTTTTTCTAATCACCAGCTGTGTGGCCTGGAAAAAATTGCTTGATTTTCGGAACCTGTTTGCCCATCTGTAAAAGAGACACAGCATCCACTTTGCTTATTTTGCAGTAAAAATACAGGAACGATCCCAAATACATGAGGGTGCAGGTGATTCCATGTGTGAGGGGGCACTCCCACACTTTGAGCCCCCTGGTCTGGTGCTGACACCGTGCTAGAAATGATGGGCAGGGGGTGGCTTGCAGAGCAGAAGAGGGAGAGACACGAAGGAATGCTCCGGGGGCACAGACGTGGCTGAGAAATCCCCAACGCGTGGCTGTCGGCAGCAGAAATTTACTGGAGGTTTGCTCACGGATATCCTGCTGATGGAGCTGGGCTCAGACCTCATGACAGGTGACTGTCTAGGACCTGTCTCTGTGGGCAGAAGGAGCACAGAGACTTATGCCATGCCAGGTGATCCCAGGAGCAGAGAATCAGATCCGGATTCAGGAAGGGAAGCTGGAGTAAGAGTCCTAGCCCTGCCACCAAATGGTCTATGCAACCTCTGCGTCCAGGGCTCCTCATCTGTGAGTCTCAAGTGATACCTGCTTTACTGGGTGGGCATTAAATGTCCAAGTGCGCTTTAAAACTAGACAGATCTGAAGAAATGGCTGCTTAAATGGCCGCTTCCTGCACCGCCCTTCCCCATCCAGGCAGCTAAAAGATGGTGCTGTCTTCACAAAAAAACTTGCAGCTGTTCTCACCAGTTCTGGGTCCATGGGGCCCGCCCATCTGCCCAAAGACACTTTGCTGTTCGCCAGCCTTGGCCGCCCAGCTCGCCTGTAAAAGCTAAGAATACGTTATAAAACTGCCGTAAGGTTTTATGAGCCCTCTTTCCTTCCCAGGGACCGATCTCGGTGCTGTGAATCACACCGGAGCCTGCACGTGGGGCTCAGAGTGCGGGGCCGGCAAGAGGAGGGTGTGCAGATGGTGTGGGGACAAGTGGCTTCGGGGGGTATCTGGAAGCAGCAGGAATGTGCTGCCTCAAATGGGCTCCAGCTCTGCGTGACCTTGGAGGAGTCTCCTGCCACCTTGGTTGGGCCATTCAGCCTAGCCCGAGAGGAAGAAAAAAGAAAAAGGGGTGGGGGGGGGGGCACGGGTGGGAAAAAGAGTGGCACAACGCAAAAATTTGGAGTCAAACGGGTATGTGTCTCGCCTCCTCCATTTTCTAGTGTAGGACTGGGCAGGTCACTTAACCTGTGTGATCCTTAATTTTGTCATCTGTCCAATGGGGATAATGACAGTAAGAAGCTTTGAGGGTTGTTCAGTTGAGATAAGTGGCCCAGAGGGATCGATATGTGTCAAATATTATTATTTTTCGCACAGTGTTTAGCAAGTAGTGAGTGTCCAATAAATCTTTTTGGAATGGATAAGTGAAGAATGAATAAGCACAGGCACAAAACAGAACAGCTGAAGTAGAGGAACACGAGAAAAAAGGAAAAAAGGCGTGGCCTAAATCACCTGCTTGAAACCCTTTACCTGCTGCAGGTTCCGTCTTGCTCACCCCCAAACGGATGGTCTGGGATGAATTGGACTTCAAGGCCTCTCTCAGCTTGCCTGTTTGAAGACTCTTGATGTTTTCCTTAAGTCCCTCCTTTGCCCATTATTTATCGAGCCGTCTCCTATGTGCTAAGTAGGGTCTTAGTTACTGTGAACAAAACACGGGAAATCCTTGCCCTTTTGACACTTGCTGTCTATTGCCAGCAGAGGTGAAGCCCACACAGAATGTGATGAATAACCAGGTTATACAATAAGCTAGACGTCATTAAGTGCTAAGGAGAACTGAGGAGGGGGGTGAGGGGATGGCGAAAATGCTGGAGGGGGTATTACAGTGCCAAGTGGGGGGGGGGTCAGGGGAGGTCTCCGTTGACATGACCCCTTTGGGGCAAAGACTTAAAGCAAGTGAAGGAGTGAGTTGTGTTCATATCTGGGAAAGTCCAGGCCAGTGCAAAGGCCCTGGGGCAGGAGACTGTCTGGCATGGCAGAAGAACAGCCCCATCCTCACTGCAAAAGAGAACAGGGGCACCTGGGTGGCTCAGTCGGTTAAGCGTCCGACTTCGGCTCAGGTCATGATCTCGCAGTTTGTGGGTTCGAGCCCCGTGTCAGGTTCTGTGCTGACAGCTCTGGGCCTGGAGCCTGTTTCAGATTCTGTGTCTCCCTCTCTCTCTGCTCCTCCCTGCTCACACTCTGTCTCTCTCTCAACAATAAATAAAGATTAAAAAAAAGAAAAAGAGAGAATACAAAATGCATCCCCTTAGTTGACCAGGAGACAATTCCAGCTGTGGTCTACCACCCTTCTTCCCAACCTGTGTCCCCCATTCCTCCTGTCCCTAGTCCCTCTGTGTCCTGTCATGGCCGAGGCTCTCCTGCCTGAGAACAGATGGTGTTGAGGAAATTTCTTTTTAAATGGAGTCACTTAAACACGATCAACTTCTTGGCTGGGTAGCAGTGAAACACCCAGCCTTTGGTTGGGCAGGAAGGACGGACGAGTAGTTGCTCAGTCATGCATCTTAAGCTGGGAGAACGAAGCAGGTGAGGAGGGTGGCCAGGGGAGGTGGCAGGTGCTGGGCCAAAGTGAGGAAGGTGAGCCACTCTGGCAGAGCTAAGGCACCCAGCAGGCTCCCACTTAATTCTGCCTTGGAGGAGGAGGAGTCAGGACCAGGAGTCAGGACACCAGGTTCCAGCCGTGACCCCACCACCAGCAAGTTGTGAAACCTCAGTCAAGGCAGTTCACTCTCAGCCTCCGAGTCCTCTCCGCTATAGTTTGAGGCTGTTGAATGTGGAGACATTTGATGTTCTCCAAGTGGAGCAGCTCTGTGCCTCTCCCACAAGACCTTAAACTGCTAGCAGAGTAAGTCCAACTCATCTTTACTCCTCAGCATCCGTATCTTAGGGACCACGCTTGATGAATAAATGGAGGGGTTGGTCTCAGGGGAAAAGGGCTTCCTTACAGACCAGGGCTTTAAGAGTCAGCTGACGCTTGAATCCTTTGCATGTTCTGGTCTCCCAAGCCTGCTTGACTGCAGACTGACCCCTCAGCCCCTGGGCCCTTCTATCGAAAGGCAGTTGATGGGAAAAACTCAGTTTGTTTGCTTTTCATTCACTTTTCTCAAATGGGCTGTGCGTAGGGGGAGAGGATCCTGGGAGCTGGTTGCATGGGTGGCCCGGGGTCAGCCTCAGAGAGGCCCTCTTCATCTCTTCTCTTCCGCACTCTTCCTCACTTCAAAGCCATGCCTCTGTGAACACCTGCCAGCCCCCAGTCCCAGGAATCCCCAGCCTTGCTCCGGTCTCACTTGGAGCCCAGTCACCCTAATAAAGGGAACCTATGTTTCCGCATGCATCCCCACGCGCCTCCAGAGCGAGGCCCTGCTGGCTGATGCAAGGCCTAGTAATTGCCCTGAGATTGATCTGTGGATGGTAATTCTGAAGCAGCCATCCGTGCTCCGTGGGGGAGCGAGTGGTGAGGATGGGGTGATTACAGAGGGATGGCCGTGACTGCCAAAGAGTCTCGGGGAACATGCAGTGGCCCTCAGCTCTGCATGGAACTCCCAGGGTTCTTGGGGACCTCCGAACCTCTTCCCCGGCTCGGGGCAGCAGAGAGGCTGGGGAACAAGAGGAAGGGTCTCCCTCCTTCTCCGGACTGGTTGACAAGGTGGAGGCGGGGAAGGTTACAAGAAGTGGGCTCTCCGTCCACGACCTGCCAGTGCCTTTTCCCATCAAGGAGCGGGGGCACTGTTGGTGACCTGACAGTGATATTTCAGGCTGGTGTGCCAAGTCTAGTCCCTTCCCGTGGGAAAATAGCTCCGGATGACTGGGCGCCATCCAAGTGGAGAGTACCTGCGCCATTGACTTGAAAACACAGTGAGGGTATCGAATGGCTATGTCGTACACCTGAAACTAATGTAACATTGTGTGTCAACTATACTGCAATTAAAAAAAAAAAGATTAAAAGAAAAAAGATTACAACACCTTCTACTTATGTTGTGCGTATCCACAATGTCGCAAGGCTGTTTCCTTTTTCTGATTTACAGGTTCCTGGTCTGACACCAAAAAAAAAAAAAAAAAAAAAAGGAATGCAAAGAAGAAATGAAACCTAGCTTCAACACCTTATATACATGTCCTCAGTCCCAGGAGGACTTGGTGTCCCCAAGAAAGGCTGGAAGATTCGGTGTGAAGACAGTGGCCTGGGGCCTTAGGTGTTCCAATGACAGCTTGTGAGGCTTCTGGGGAGTTCTCTACGTTGTCTGAATCTTGGTTAGCCCATTGGAAAATGGGGATTCCCACAGAACAGGGTAGGTGAGAGAATTATGTGAGGAAGCAGATGGGGAAACACTTTGTAAACCATAAAGCACTCGTGAAAGTTAGCTATTGCCGCTGTGTTCACTTTTAGCAGGTACCAATGAGAAGCATTTCCAATCAAGATTTATAATACAAACAACAATTTTCTGCCTGAGTCACTGAAATCCGCCAGTAATTTCTGTCCCAAAAGGGCAATGAGGGTCTTAAGGGTTTGGGGAGCTAGCTCCCCACTCCCCTGCAGGTGCCCACCTGCAACCATCCCTCCACACCTGCCAGCTCCAAGACCTTGGACAAGGGACCTAATCTCTATGGGTCTCATCTTTCTTAAGCCTTGTTAGCTCTGACATAATTCACTGGAAGGCACACTCTTATCATCTGTGACGTCTCCCCACCCCTCCATTTCTTCCCCATCCTGCCCTAAACTTTTTCTCCTCCTCTCTGGGGAGAGGAGGACTTTTGCCTTCCAGAATCTTCTCTGTGCTCCCCACCATCCGAACGACCCCTTTTCTCTTTGGGCTTTCCAGGTTTTGGCAAGAGAGATATCTGTGTCCCTCCCCAAGGGATGTCCCTGAGAATTCTTTAAGTGGCTGGGAAAGGAAAAGGATTTCATGTATTTTTGGTACCAGAGATAATCAGATAATCGTGCAATTAGCAGTAATTTTATGGCTCCTGTAATTTCCTTTTAACAAGAGCCCCCTCTAAAAAAAATAAAAGGGATTTCTTCCTCCCCCCTCCCCGCCCCCACCTCGTGTTGTTTTGTCTGGAGTGTCTGTCATCAGGAATTTGGTCAGACACCTACGCGCTCAGCGAGGAAGCCAGGGAGAGGGGAGAGATGCGGGAGGCAGACCGCCTGGGGGAGAGATTCCGCGGTGGGGGCAGCTCTCCTCGGCTCCCCGCGGGGCACAGGCTGTCGGAGGGGATCCAGCGGGAGGAGGCTACTCTGGTCCGCAGAGGCCGTCTCTGGTCTCTAGTCCCCGTGCCTGCGCCCCCCCTCCCCCCGCGATGCCCCCCGGGCGGCTGGGAAAGGACTCTGGGGCAGACTCCAGAGGCTGGGAGGGTGCGGCCGGGCTCACGCGCGACTCTTGAGCGGGAGGGAGGCCGTCCCGTTCCACGTTGCTGCCGGGGTGCAGCGGGCAGCGCTCCAGGGCCCAGCGGTCCGCCCGTCCCCCCCTCCCTCCTCGAGGGTTGGGGCACAGAGGAGGCAGACACCCCTGAGGGCTTGTGCCAGGTAATTACCAAGCAAATTCCGGGCGATCTCTTCCCCTCCCCCGCGGCAGTGCCTGCTGCGCGTTCCCTGATTCGGGCCCCGGCTGCGCCACCAGCGCAGGTAACCTGCGGGGCCCCGTAATTGCTCTGGAGTTGCCCGGGACTGCGCAAGGTAAGCCCTCGCCGCGCGCGCCTCCCGGCCCTGGGTGCGCACCGCGCGCGGGCCCCCAAACGTCCCCGGCCGGCAGGATGCTGGGCCTGCGAGAGCGGGGGGCTGCGGGGCGCCCTGCGCGGCCAGGGCCGGCGAGCTCGGGCTGCGCGGAGCCGAGACGGCAGCTCTGCGCTACTGGGGCCCGGCTGGGAGAAGCTGGTGGGGACAGGAGCGACTTGGGGCAGGAGAGGGGCCACCTCGCCACGGCCCCGAGGAAGAGGCCTTGGGGGGACATGGGATCCTCCTGTCCCTTGCCTCCGGTGGAGAGGCGCCTCATTGATGAGCCTTGTCATCATCCTTCAAGTGTAATTTTTTTAAATTGCAAAAATCTTACAGAGCTATTAACCTCAAAAGAGTTTAACATATGGCAGACCGAGTCTCCCTCTTACCCTAATTATAAGGCTTGCAGTAATGGGGCTGTCTTTTAAGTTACAGCTGCTGCGCTTTTGGCTTTCGCTAACATTACATCCTATTAAAGAGCTACATTAAATGCATGCAAATTGCCAGAGCGACCGCGCTCTCCCGACCAATGAGGGGGACGGATTGCAGCCCAGGCGGCGATATCGAGGGTCAGACTCACCCTGCTGCGAGCGCCATATGATCTATCAATCAAACGCCTCTCATTAATTAACTAATTCATTAAATATCTTTATATATGAAGGCCCGGCCAGGCGGAACATTGTGTTGACAGGGACGTCCCGTCAGCACTTAGCCCCGGGTGCTCCCCTCCCCTCCCTCACAAATCACCAGATGAGGAAGAGAGGTCAACTCCCCCGGGTCTGCAGGGAACAGAAGCAACCACAGGGCGGGTGCCCACCCCTGGGGACACCCTCCTGGGTCCTCCTTGTGTGTGATGCCTCTCTGTCCCGTCCACTCCTCCTCCCTGTGCACCTGTCCTGCACTCACTGTGGTAGGTTGGTGATGAGCTGTCTATGGGTCTGGTGCGTCATCTTCCCAGATACCCTGGAGGGCCAGGACTGGGCTGGATCTTGCACATCTGGTACCCCCAGCGCCTGGCACAGAGCCTACCCCGTGGTAGATACTCCCGGTGTTTGGGGAATGGAGGAAGCCATGATGTCAGGGAGCGCTTTCCTCTCTCCCAGTACGGCCAGCGCCAACGAGGCCCTCCCTGGCAAGGCTCTTCTGGCAGGCTGGTCACTCCAGGGAGGAGAGGACAGTGATATGAGCAGATGGCATCTGTACAGAGGGATGGGGGAGGAGGGATGGCTTAATGGTAGTAGTGGAGGAGGGGCAGGGATGGGGGCGGGAGGGAAGAAAGGAACTTTTGAAGTACAAAGCTGGTCAGCCATGTAGCCACAAAACTCAAGCAAACTCTTCTGAGAAGAATAAAGTGATGCCATTCTGAGAACAACAGAGATGTTTTAGAGTGGATGGTGGGCTTCCTTAGTTCTTTATACACACATACATGTATGTATGCGTATACACTCATTTGCTGCCTAGACATACATCTATATGCATAGGTATTTTTGTGGAGCACCTGTTCTAGAACCACTCCTTTCCTGTATTATCGCATTCAACACTGACAACTTGGCCAGGCGGTTATTTTTACTTCCAGGCTATAGAAGAAGAAACAAGAGACCCAGAGCATGCAAGTAACTTATCCAAGGTCAAGTGGCAGAGCTGGATCCAGCACCAGTGCCCACTGCCCATCAGCATGTGAAACAAATGACACACGCGCGATCAGCGGATGCGCTACTCTCCTGCTGTTCCCCTTTGTCCGCACACAGTTGTCTTTGTCTCTTGGCTTTGCAGCAGCCTCTGCACCACCGCTTTCTCTGCTGGGTTGGTAGGTTTTGCTCTATGTTTGGAAAGATGGATACACAGCACACCCCGTGACTGAGGCTCTTGACCGGCTTGGAGTGATTTTCCATATGGGGCACCTCGGGCAGACAGAGCCAGCTGTCTTATAGTGGTGTGTCTGCAAAGACCCGTGCCCTGAGCGGCTGGGCACAAGGAATGGGGATGGGATGGGTACCTCCCAGCTGGCTCCCTGGAGAACATTCCTCTCCCAGGCTCTGGCCCTGTCACAAAGGGCAGTGACAGGTGAGGGCTGCAGGACAAAATCAGGAGGGTCTAGGCAGTGAGCCTTAGCTCCTGCTATTCAGCTCATGCAAGTTCCCAATCCACCCCAGTTAAATGAGGTGTGCAGGCTAACTTCCAAAGCCTAGGAATTCCCGAGGGAAACACACACCCAGATCTTTCTATGCTCCCTCTCTCCCTGCCTCTCTCCAGCTCACTCAGTCCCTTGCCCTTCTGAGACATGGGGCTAATGGACTTTGGCTGTTAGCACCTGTGATGTTGGGCACCAACCTCACCATGGGCCTCTATAGCTTCCTCTGGCCCCCTTGGATCCCAAGAATAGTTTTAGAATGGGGCGTGCTGTGCTAATGGGGGTTAATGGTAACCTCGGAATCAATTTTCCCTCCCAGAAGAAAATTCTCCTGGCTTAGGCTGCACAGACTGTAATAGTGAAAATGGCTCTAGATTTGAAAAATTGGCATGTTGTAGTCCAACAAGGCAATTTTTCAATTGTTCCATGCCACTGTGCACCTCTGGATGCTCTGTTGTTTGTGTCCTGAAGCTATAGGATGGGGAACACTTTTCCGCCCAAAAACAGCTCTGAGGTGGCCTTTTCTTCTCCCACCCCAGCCTGAATTTGTTTTTTTGTTCACTTGCCCCAAATCCTTGGAACTTTGTCCTTTAGCTTAGCAGCTGCCAGAGCTATTGGACAGGGAAAGAGCATTATGGCTTCTTTGCAGAACCTCACTCCCCAGGGCAAAGGGCCCCGGGACAGAGGATTTTCTGAAGAAGGCGGGTCTGTTCTCTGGCGACAAGGAAAGGCCAGATGCCTCAGGAGCACGGCTCCCACCCAGCTTTCCCTGGCTAGTGTCAAAGCTGGGCCTTTCTTGGGCTCAGTGATGAGAACCCAGAAGAGGAAATGTCTGAGATCACTGTGCAGGACACTTGATTTTGATGAGCTGTGTTACCTCTATTATAAAATGCAAATCATTTTGTCTTGTTTTCATAAACATTAAAATGCAAAGCAAGGCATCTGAGAATAAAAATATATGATATGTATTTCAAATAATAGACCCACAGAATGGGAGAACTGCAAGGCAGTTTACCAATTACTTAGTAAATGTCCTCACTGTACAGATGGGGAGATGGAGGTTGCCCAAGGTCACACATCTGGTTGGTGGAGAACTCGCTGTCACTGTGTGGTGCTCCAGGCTTGTTGGGTAATGAGCCAAGTGGCCAGGGAAAGCCATTGTCCAATTTCTCTGCTCCTGTGGCCATAGCTCACTTCTTTCGGATCATTTGCCCTTCCGCGAGTCCTCTTGAGGGGGGGCTTATTTGGCGACCCAAGATCACGACTGTGTAGTGTATTGACATGGAACACGGAGCAAAGCTAAACTGGGGCTTGGCCTGCTAACTGGTCTCCCTGCTGCCAGCTCCCAGCTGCTGTGATCTCCGCCACGCGTGGGGCTGGCATCGTCCCCTTACCCCTCACTGCAGTCCGGGCTCCTTCCCACGGCTCCCCCTGGGACTCCTGACCTGACTTGAGCAGCATCTCGCCACATTCACCTCTCGCCGGCACTGCCTTGTCTCTGCACCTCACACCCGGGTGTCCCCTCACACGGACATGTCTTCACTTCCTTAAGTGCATCCTGCCTTCCCTCACCTTTGCAGCCCCTGTTTGCCTTTGCACATTCAATGATCCCCTCCTCCCAGAGGGACACACCTCCCTACTTCCCCACCCCCCACCCCCATTGTCACCTCCCTTCACCCGGCCAGCTCCAGATTATCCTTCAGGCTTGGGCTCTTCACTGAGCCCCCCAGTCTCTAGCAGGTGCTTTCCTATGAGCCCCTAAAGCTCACCTTACTCCCCCCTGTGCCATCACTTACTACCCTGTATTGGGATCGCAGTTTGCATCTTCCATTAGAACGTGGGGGACTGTGCCATGGTCAGGGATTAGGCCCAGCACCCTGAAGATGGCCTGGCTCAGGGCGGGTACTCTTGAGTAGCTGAATGACATCTGTAAAAATGATGCTACTACTGTGATAACAAATAACAGCGGCTAATATCTAGTGAGTGCTTTCATGTGCCAGAAACTATGCTGAGGGCTTTCTGCCTATCCTCTAATTACGTCGCTTTTTGTATGAATTGTATGAGGCAAGAGACAAGGGTTCTAATTCGGGCTCTGCCGCCAGCCGACCGTGCGACTTTCCACAATTACTGTGGTTTTGTCATCTTTGGAATAAAGGAGAGAGGAAGGGGGCAGACCAGACTTAACTTCTCCGTTCTTTTTCCCGGGCAAAGAGGGAGCCAAGAGTCAGTCTACGCGGGCCTAGGGGACTCAGCCCTCAGGATTCACAGAACCAGCAGACAGAGGGTCGACTTTCTAGTCTGGGAGCAGAAGGAGAGGGACAGGGCTGAGAGGCTGGGAAGGGCAGCAGGTTGCCCTCCCATGCTGCGGTAGAGCTTCCAAATAGAGAAGCCCGCTGCTAGCTGAGTCATTAACGCTGGTCTCCTCGCCGTCACCTCGGGCATTGTCTGATTTAAGTGTAATAGCTTGTTTGGTGGATTTTGCCTTCTATAGAAATGCCCCCAAGAGTGAAGTGCTTCATTCAGCCGGGAGAGCACAGGCCTTTGTGCACTGATGGCCCGGCCTCGGCCGAACGTGTTTGGAGTTGGTTATCAAAGGGGAGGATAAATTAGAGCTCAGGGCTGAAAGGAGAGGAAGAGGGGGTCCTTTCATGAGCAGGGCCGAGCACTTAGGCAGCTGACTTGGGGCTGGGAAACCCCAGGACTAACCCTCTTGCCTTTTGGCAATGGGAGTGCCATGGGCAGGCCTGGCTGTCCCCTGGCAGAGCCCAAACGCTGAGATCCAACCAAGCCCTGGGGTGGGAGGAGGGGATGGGAAGTGAGGTTCCTAAAAGAACAGCCTCAGTGCCTGGAGGACACCCCACATTCCCCCTTGTCTCATGTGCCCTTTTAGCCCCATTTAGTTAGTTGCACACAAGCCTTAAGCTCCCCTCTGGATTTATTGAAATCACATTCCGATGCCGCTGAGGGCTCCCAGGGGCCTCTTTAGTCTTGTGGGCCCTGTTCAGGGGCTTGGGCCCTTCTCTTTATTGACGGATCCCCAGCTGCCTCCCTCTCAGCCTCCAGTACACGTGAACGAACTGGTTCTCAGGACGGTTTTATGGAGTGCATTGCTCAGCCAGGAGCGTGGAGCTCCCCAGATGAGAGCTCCGGGGCACCTGTCCCTCTCCACGGACTTGGCTTTTGATGTCCAGATTCAGAGGCCACGCTGGGGACAGCTGTCAGCTGAGTCACGGGCAGGGAGGCCTTAATGGTAAATTCCACTGTGCGCCCAGGTTTTTCCTGCAAGGATGCCTCCCTCTGGTTTTCAGTGGATCCCCCCACACCCCCACCCCCCATCAGTGACAGCTTCTTGCTGTTTGGGATCTAGAGCAACAAGTTCATTTCTCAAGAAACCAGAGACCTGACTTTTGTTTGCCCGCTGGCGACCACACCTTAGGCACCTGTCATTTTCCAGCTGGAAGGAACCTGAGCCGCCAAGTGGCAGACCTGTTTGGAGCTGGCAGATCTTTTAAGGGATTGTCTGAAAGTGATGATCCCTCACCCCAGCAAAACAAATAGAACACTCGCGCATGCAAAAATTTGCCTGCCATTTTGGGGGGTTCATATCCTCCGAATCTATGTATACATCCCGCCCTGGCTGCACACATTTGAATCATCGGGAAACTTTTTTATAAAAATTGTGAGGTCTGGGTCATACACACAGAGACTCTGACTTAATTGGTCCAGGGTGGGGTCTGGGCATTAATATTTTTTTCTAAAACACTCTAGGATATGCCGATGCTGCCAGGATTGAGTATCATTGCCCTAGGGCCTCTGAGAGCCCCTTCCTCAGATTAAGAACCCTGGCTGTGGACAGTCAATGCTTGTACAGAAAGATGCGTAGGAAGGCACACGCTGGGACAGTCACAGGGAGTGGGTTATACACCATGAGCAGATTTATTATTTTGCCCACTGTGTTTAAAATCCTTTCCTTCTTTCCTCACCCCTTGAGGGGTGCTTCCTTGGTGTTCACTTAAAATAATTTAAGCACACCACAGTGGGAAGGGAGCCTGGTTGCCTTGATGTGTTTCTGTCATTTCAAGGAGCTCAATAAAAATTTAGTTTCGGTGTTCGCTCGCTCAATGCAACTTCCACATGGAGGTCTTATGTTGCAAACCAGATTTCTCTTTTCATCTGGTCACCCCCCGGGGAAATTGTGTATTTGAAATTCAAACAATATTTGGGCCAAAAGAATTTCTCATTATAGGCGGCAGGGAAGGCCAATGAGAGGAAAGCACAGAGAAATGATTGAGTGACATTTCCATTTGCTGGTTTGACTTTTCCACCAGTGGTAGCTGTGCTGTGGGGCCGCCAGAAAACTTCAGCTTCCTGGTGTGGACTGGAAATGCCAGACCCCTGGAAAAAATGATTTGGAGGGGAACGACGTGAGTGGGCTAGAAGTGGGTTTGAAGAGTCACTGGGACCTCAAGCTGACATCCTCGGCAACAGTAAGCATCCGATAGGAAAGAATTCTGAGTTTTGCATAAAGTTCCGTGAAGGAAGAGGCTCCTTGAGTTCTAGAATCTCAAGGTTGAAGGGAACTCAGGAACCGTATGGATCTACTTTTGGTAGACATCCATAGAGGATGTCCCCTCTATGACATCCTGATACCAGTCACTCATTTGAAGTAATTGACACATAATAACATGTATTGAACACCAGCAATGACTGACACTTGGCAAGGCGTGTGGGGAGTTTCAGAGACTGACAGGTAGTACTTGCCCTAAAGCCACATACAGTTTTCCAAGGATCCAAACAGCCCAAATGGCAGGGAGACATGGTAAAAGCCGTGAGGTCAGGAAGCAGAGGGGAAGAACCGTAACCTTGACTGAGACTCCATTAGGAGTCAGGCACTTGCCCCAGGTGACTGTTTTGAATCATTACAACAGTGTTTGAAAGTGAGGACTATTCACATCACTCTCTTTTTACAGACAAGGAAACTGATGCTCAGAGGGGTGCACTCGCTTTCTTACTGCAGTGACAGAGCCAATGATGAGAAGGAGCATTTTTTAAACCTGGGATGTCCTAGGCTGATGGTTTTCTTAAGAGGGGGGGTCCAAAAAGGCAGAGTGGCTTTAGGCTGGGGTGGGGCACAGGCAGGGAGGGATTCAGGCAGGCAGAAATGGCTGAGAGAAGATGTGCTGATTGATACTCAGGCTGGACAGTGCTGGGGCGGAGGGGGGGGTGGGGTGGAGAATTAACACCTTGGGCTGGAATGCAGTAGGAGGGACAGAGTTGGAAGGTGGGCTGGCGCAGACCTTTGAAGGTGTGGAAGCTAAGGGGTTAGGAGTTTTGGTGGGATAGATGGTGGGAAGTCCCTAAAAGTTTCTGAAGAGAGAGGGAGTACGCTGTGATCATTGCTACCCTTGATTTAAGATTAACAGTGGAGATTTCAAATCCTGGTGCTATCATTTCCTAGCTCTGTAATTTGGGCAGATTACCTAATCTCTCTGTGCCTCTGTTCCCTCATCTGTAAAATGGGAATACTACATAGTAGTTACTGGAAAGATGGAATTGCTGTAAGGCTCAAAGAGGTAGAGTGTGCCAAGTGCTTGGAATAATGCCTGGCACACGGGAAGCTCTTTGTGAATGTTAGATATAATTTTCACCCTTTGGGAATATAATTCTGATAATGATGTGTAGAAGAGAGGGGGAAGAGGGGAGAGACAGTAGGGTCGGATTTTGGCTAGGAGGCCATTGCAATAGTCCAGGTAAGAGAATCTACGGGTTTCACCTTGAGGGTACGGATGGAGCTGCAGGGGGGAGAGAAACAGGAGGGTGGGGTGGGGGCTGGTCAGCCTCACTCTGCTTGAGGCGCTCTCGGCGGGGAGAATAGCAGTGCCAGGGCACAAGTCAGGGCCCTGGAAGAGATGCCGGCCAGATGCCGGAAAGATGAGAAATTTGGCCTAATCCTGTGGTAGCCTGGGGGGCGGTCTGCCCTTGCCCCGGGCTCCATTCCACCTGGCTATTCTGCCCCTGTGCATCCCTGGGTCCTGGGAATCCCTGTCCCCGTGCTGCTCTTGACTCCTGTGTTCCTGTCTCTTCTGAGCCCTTCCTGAGATCCCCACATGCCCTCTACTGCTGCTTCCCCGGACACTGAGGGCAGGGGGATCCTGGGTCCCTGTCTCAGCAGGCCATGTTTCCTCTGCTGCCTTGGGGTGACTGGCTGTGAGGGATGGGCAGGCAGAATCCCCAGGGTGTGTGGCTAGGAGGCAGAGGGAAGGATTGGGGGATGGTAGTAGGTAGCTGTAGAGAGCAAGTGTGCCACGGGACGAGGAAATCAGTGAGCGACCAGCTTTCCAGCTTTTACAGGCTTCCTGCAGCCATGAGAATCCCTCGATGTGCACCCAGTGTCCCCCCTGTCCCCCCCCCCGCGCCACGCCTGGCTGATAATGTCCACGTGGCATCGTGAGGGGTGGCGGGTACCAGCTCACTGCCTGGATAGGGTGCTGAGGGAGGCCGGGTGGCTCTGCTGGAGCCCCTCCGCCAGCCCCGCATCTTCTATTCGATCCCATGCTCCTGCCACCACGATCGCTGTGGATTCGAATGGTTCCCTGCCTTACGCATCAGGCACTGGGACAAAACGAGGCTTGCAAGTGAAAGGGGGAGTCTTCTAGCAACATTACCAACCTGCTGTCAACCAGGCGCTCTGCCTCTGAACAGCAGACTCCAGACAGGCTGCCGTGCGTCAGGCCGGGGCCGGCCTGGGCTTGGCAGGGGGTCTCGTGGACAGGCAGAGTCAATTACCCGGAAAGGTTCCACTTAACTTCCCCCGCTGTTTGCAGACCCTGCCCAGGCCTCTACAGCCGCACCGGCCTCGGCCGAAGCTCCATCGGCCTGTGCTGGAGCCAGGCGCCTGACAGCCCCGATCTCAGACATGCCTGGTGTCGCCAATTCCGGGGGGCCGGACTCTGCCCCTCGTCAGCTCTGGGGATGCCTGTTCTGGTCCTGGCCCCATGGACTTCCATGTCTGCCCTGCAGGCCGCGTGGGATCGTGAGTGGAAGGGACGTCGAGAGCCTGCCTCCTATCCATGTCCACTTTCCTCCCTCTTGCAAGCCTCCCAGATGTCCTCATCCTCCCTGGTCACCTGTCCCTGTACAGTGGGTGGTTACGATCTGGACTCTGGAGTCAGCTAGACATGGGTTTGGAGCCTGGATGAGCCACATAGTGCTGTGTGACCTGGCATGACAATTTGGACTTCAGTTTCGCCGTCTGTTAAAGTACTGATAAGAACGTATCTGTCATGGGATCTAAGAAGACAATGGGTATTAAGTACCTGAAGTGCCCGGCACAGGATAAATGCTCAGTTAATATTCTCCCCCCGCCCCACTGCCCCTCCTCTCTCCTCTTTCTCTCTCCTCCTCCGCTTCCTCCCTTCTCCTTTTCCTATTTATTTATTTAAGATCCTCCCTTATTAGGAAGTTGACTGTTCAGTTCCTCCTTTCTGCTATAGAAACCTGAACTGATAGAACACCCAGCTTCTAGTCTCGCCTTATCTATCAAATATCTCCACGCAGAATTTAGTCTACAGCTCCGAAACATATCATGGCGTTAGGCTATGTTTCCCCCAGTTGGTTAATACACAGGTCAAGGACTTTGGGTTATCGCTTTACCAACAAAGTTTCATATTTCACGACGTTTCCTCTCTGCACACCAGCCCCCCCCACCCCCCTCCCGCCGCCCCAAATCAGCCCAGTCACCTCCCAGGTGTTCACGATTGGTCGGCAACATTCAACAGATCCAGTAGAGGGCTCAGCAGGTATAATGTGGTAATGGGATTTCAGCTTCAAACGTGTGCCCAATGGCAGGAAGGCAGAGCTCTCGGTCACTGGGTCATTAAGTCATTCAGTGAACATGGAGGGGCTACTGTGTGCCTGGGAGCTGAGGGTTTAAAAGCAAAAAAGATGCAGCCCAGGCCCTCCATAAGGGAGCGGTCTGGAAGCACACGGGTAATTACAACAGAACACCCTACCTGCTAAGACGGAGGTAGAATAACGTGGCTGAAGGGGAGGGGCCGGAGGGGCTTGTGGCCTGAACGGGAAGTCACGTCGTGCACATCAGGTAGGATTCAGTTGAGGAGACATGGAAACCTTAAGTGTCCCTCCAGCTGTTTAGGGAGCACTGGTACCTACGGATGGAAGCGACTGACTGACTCCAGTCCTGTCACCAGAGAGCTTTCCCAGTGTGGACTCATCTTGCAACCTGTTCACAAGGCTCTTTGCCTGAGGACGCTACCCCTGACGGCTGAGCCATAGCCGGCACAGGAGGCTCCCTTGGCGTGCATCTTAGGTGTGGGCCGGTGCCCCCCACCCCTCCCCCTGCTCTGGAGGTGGGTCGTGAGGTGGGACTGGTAGATTCTGGGAGCAGTGTCTGCACCCTAGCACTACACTAATTGTGCTAGACAGAGCTGTTTAAATACCACCAGACAGAATATTACTCAAATTAAAATGAGGCCTTAAATGTCATTATTTGTGTCATTATTAATAGCCCCTAATTGTGTTCTCTAATCATCATGAAATTATGTTAGTATTAATATTCACGTCAAAGCTGCCTAGGGAACTTGGAAGATTTTAGAAAAAATTATACCATATGTCAGTTCCCATGAATGTGAAGTAAATGCTGGTTTTAGTGCTTAGTTCAGGCTGGAGATGAGATAGTGGCCTCAACAGACGGGGATCACGGTAGCCCCTGATTGCCAAGGTCCCCTTCATGCCCACTGCCCGAGTGACTGGCTCCAGGCCCCATCCGCCTGGGAAGGCCCTTGGAGGCATCGGTAGGACCTATCCTCAAGGATACTCCGTGGGCCTCGTGCCGGCCGCTCTGGCTGGTGAGGGGAGCGGAGTCTGCTCAGACTGCAAAATGTTTGCTGTCCCAGGAGCGACACTTCTCCTTCTCTCCTGGAGTTTTCAGACCTGCCTGCGTCTAGACACCATAATAAAAACCATGTGGCCGCCCCGCCTGTCCTCACTCTCTACCTACTCATGGACCCCACCTCAGTGTATTTTGGATTCTGCCCAAACTGCCCTTCGTGGCTCAGGGAAGTAAAGTAGTGCAAAAGGAATAAGTCTGAGTTTCCCAGGGAGATTGACTGTATATCATACCACAAAGAAAGAACTTTCAGGAAAACTGCTCAGAGACTCAGCATTTGAAAGCAGCGTGTAGAGTGTCCATAAAATCTGGAAACAGCTGAATCTATCTGTGTCCTCAAGGATGTCTTTGTACGCTAAGGAATAAAATAGCACCATCCGTTTTTCCACATTTTATGGACAACCTGTACTTTGCCCCCTGCTGACTTTGCTGGGGCTTCTTTGCGGGGGAGGGGGGGGGGAGGGAGACACTGCCTCCCAGTATAAGGATGGTCCTCCCTTTGGATGCTTTCTTTTCTTACCAGAGGCATCAGGACCGAGAGCCTCAGTCGGGGATGAGGCTGAATTGTGCCTCTCCTCACGTCACATGGGACTCTCGTTCCGCACCCCCCCTCAGATTGACACTAGGTATAAGAGGTGGGGTGGTGACAAGGCAGGCGATATTGCCAATTAGAGTTTCCCTCCCTGTGGGGATGTGTGGGGCGAGTGCCCTGGGACCCCCAGAGGCATCAGCCTCCCGCTGACATCACTCACTGGCTCCTCTTCATCATTTCTACAACATTCCTTTAGGCTGCCTGCTCAATGCCTCAGTCATCCACTAATGGAGTCCACGTGACCACGATGTGTCAGACAAATCTGGGGCAACCGCCTCACTCTCTTCCCAGAGCCCTTGGAATTCTCTGCAACTGAGAATATTCAAATGCCTTTCTTGGTGAAACAGCAGGTTTCCAACCCCCCAAATATTATGACTTGAGTTAAATATAACCCCGAGCATGAAAATAACGGCACAACACCGGGCTCGGAGAAGCCATGGAGGGAGCGGCTCACACACAGTCACACTTTCTGTCACCCCGGGGGGTGGCGGGGCGTCCACGGAACCCATGGCCACTCAGGCAGAGAGCCCACAAAAGCACGCACGGGGCTCAGTGCATTCTGGGCTGGTGAACAGCTCCGTTAGCCTGGCTGGGCCTTAGCTCTGTTGGTTGCTGGACATATTCTCTTTTTTTTCTAATCAGACATGGCGTGGGGAGGAATCAGACAAGGGTGGGGAGGACCAGTCTTGGCTGCGTGTGGAAAGGGAGACTTGCCAACTCTGTCAGACACGCAGGGAGGACCAAGGTGTGAGTGGGACTCCCAGGCAGCATCAGCTGGGGCTCGGCCTGCGGCCGCTAAGCCAGAGGGGAGACAATGTGCGCCTCCCCGCCCTCCGGCGCTGAACTGCCTCGTAAGATCATCCAGAAGGAGGGGAGGTGGGGCACGTGTATGTTTGGGACCTGGCGCCAGGTTCTCCAGCCTCCCTTGGTTTCTCTTGTAACCGCACGCAGAAGTGTTCGGTGAGAGCTCAGGGGAGGATAGATAAGCACAAGGCCTTCTGAAAAATCAGACTCTCTGAATTCCAAACCCAATGATTGCAGTAATTGTTGGCCCAGGGCTGGATTTGAACCAGTGAACCTAGAATAGAAAAGTCGAATGGGCCCCCCTCTCGGGGCCGTGCTACCAGCAGTTACCCAGTAACATGGCCACGTGGCTACTCCTCCTTGCTCTGCGTCGGGCCAAACAGCAGATAGCTCAGGCCGGTCCAAGGGAGCAGATTGATGGGCATCTTCTTTGTAGTCCGAATGCCTCATCTGTGTGGGCGGACCCACAGCATTTGTAACTGCTTCCTTCGGTCCCCATAAGGCAAGTAGGGTGGATAGGATTACCCTCCACTTTACAGATGAGAAAACTGAGTCTCAGCACAGCACAGGTATGAGCCAAAGGCCACAGGGCTTCCAAGCGACAGAAGTGGAGTTGACCCCAGGTGTTCTGATCGCCGGCGCTACATTTCAAATGAGGCACATCACTCTTCGTCCCGCACCCCCCCCCCCCAAAGACAGTGTGGGGATCCTGAAGAAAGTCAAGGGGCTGGCTCGCTAGACCATGAATTCTACAAAGACAGCAGCAACAATGTTATTAAGCTCTCTGGCCTTCCTCAATCTTTTCTTTTTTCTAGCTCTATCTCAGGCGTGCATGAGAGGAAGTCCAGAGCGATGTGCGGGAAGGTGCGAAAGGACGGTGGTGAGAAGGACTTTGTCTTCTCAGGGTCTTTGCTTTTGTTCTCTGTGGTCCCTTCCTGAAAGACAAGCCAGCGGAAAGAGCCCCGTGTTCCTCCTGGACCTGAAAACAAAACCACAAAAGCACCTCCTCTCCCTGCTTTCCCCCATCCCCAAATCCTGAGATGCCTTATTTGAGAGAGGACTCCACTAAGGGGATTCCTCCTTCTCCTGGTTGCTGGCATGAGGGTCTTAGGCAGAGACAGGAACCATAGGAGGATCCCTCCCCTGCCTGGACTCACAAACCGGAGCTGCCCGCCTGCTTCCTGCATGAGGAAGTAGACATCAAGCCGTTCTAGGGGTACACAGAAGCATTTGACTGCCCCCCTCTTCCATCCAGAGACCCACTGTCCAGCTTTCCACCTCTGTGCCCCCTAATCCAGCCTCCGCCCCCATCTTCCGCTCTACAAGTTCCCCTGCTAGAAGTTGACAAAGCCGACTGGCTGCTTAATGTGCTACAGGTGTTGTTGCTAGGCAACCACCCCACTCCGTAGCTCAGACTCTGTCAGCCCAGATCAAACCCCTGGTAGCACTTAACCCCGTAACTGCTTAACGCAGATGCTAATTACCCAGGCCCACCGAACAGCAGATTTAACACTGTTTATTTATTTACCAAGGATCAGGAGGCTGGGTTCTCAGTACCTTCTGTCCCTCAGCCAAGCCTCCTCACCACTGAGCCTTAGGTCAGGCTGCCCGGAACAAGATGTGGAGGCCTTTTGCTTGTAAGTGTCCGGCCTCTCTCCCGGCCAGAGAATGGAGCATTGGCCGTGTCTCTCCACCGGAGTGGACCCTCCCTCAGTCAGCCAAATGCCTTGACTCCTCTCTGGTCTCCAGGGAAGATATCGTAGGGCTTGTTCCTGCATTTTAACTACTTCCGGGTTAACCCTCTTAATCCAGAACCTCACAGTCGGCAGCGAAGGTCGTTTCTTTTTTTTTTTTTTTTTTTTTTTAATTTTTTTTCAACGTTTTTATTTATTTTTGGGACAGAGAGAGACAGAGCATGAACGGGGGAGGGGCAGAGAGAGAGGGAGACACAGAATCAGAAATAGGCTCCAGGCTCCGAGCCATCAGCCCAGAGCCTGACGCGGGGCTCGAACTCACGGACCGCGAGATCGTGACCTGGCTGAAGTCGGACGCTTAACCGACTGCGCCACCCAGGCGCCCCAAAGGTCGTTTCTTTGAAGGTGGCACTCAGTCGAGCAGGGCACGGCCACCAATTTTTGACACGTCTTCTAACACTAGCGCTTTTATGCAATCCTGTCCTTGGACCTCCCTTCCGCAGACAGAATAACTCACAGCCCTTTAGCTTGACCAGGAATTACAGGAAGCTCTGGACATACGTAGATAGAAACTTGTACCAAGACATAGATCAAACTCTAACAGAACGGATCTGTTCTGGACTTGGCCACCCTGTCTCAGACTGGGATCGCCTGCCCAGCCCACGGGAGGACCTTAACAAGGACTGGCCGGTGCACGAACACAACCAAGTTTCTAATTGTTCTTTTCTCACCCACAGAGTAGGGTTGGCAGCAATGAGATGGACCATTAAGTGCCAGAGCAAACTCCCCTGTCCCTTCTTCCTACCTTTTCCTCATGAGACTGCACTCTGCCTCTAAGCCAAATTGTAGGAGATTCTGACGCGGTGCTGAACCTCTTCCCTGATGGCGAGGTGCCACACAAGTGTAGCCCTGATGGTGAGGGGCAGGTCTAGGCCTGCTGGGCCGTACAAGTGGAGAGTTCCATGCATTCCTGAAAGGCAGCTTCTCCAGAGCATGCTGGCACCTCCCCATGATGCCAGAATACCGGAAGGAGTTCCAAAGGGTCCCTAACTGCTGCTCACCTTGTCTAGTTATTCAGGGTTGGAGGAGCGGACAGAACTTACTTCTATTGCTCACTTATGTTTGCTATTTAGCGATAAAATATTTCCACAGCGTAGCCCCACTGTGACGTAGGTATCATGCTCCCTGCGGATGGAATATGTCAGGCGCTGTGCTAGTGCTAATGTATTTTAGCCTTTACTGTGCTCTAGCATACAGACCTGACTCTCCATGTGAAAAATTGAGGTTCAGGGAGGTGAAATAGCTGACTCAAGTTTGCACGACTAGCGAGCGGCACGGCGGGTGCTCTAAATCACACTATCTCCTTCGGAAACCACAGGTGGGAGAGGTTAAGTGACTTGCCTGAGACCCCCCACCCCGGCCAGGGAGTGATGGACAGAGACTTGAATTCTCATTGCTCTGACTTTAAAGCTTTTTTCATATTTTGACCTCTACCTCACACCATTTTTAAGGGTTGTCCCTCCAGTTTCTGTGTCGGATGGTGCCTCCTTAGAGGTGAAAAGTCCATGTGTCCAGCATGGAGGAGAAGTGGGCTCCAGGGAGCAGTGTGGATTGCATCCTGAAAAGGTCGTATCCTGAAGTAAGATCTCTTGTCCGTCTCTTTCCTGTTGCCTCAGATGGATCGCATTAGAGAGAGTGAGAGGAAGAGAGAGAAAGGGCAGAGAGGAGAGATGGGGAGGGGAAGGGAAGAAGAAGGGGAAGAAGGAAGGGAGGGAGGAAGAGAAAGGGAAAGACACACAGAGAAAGATGGAGAGGAAAAGAAGGGGGAGGAGGAGGGAGAAGAGGAAGGGAGGGAGACAGAGAGAGAGGGGGACACAGGGAAAGGGAGAAGATAGGAAGAAAGAGGAGGGGAAGAAAAGAGAGAGAGAGGGAAACACACGCACGTACAAGTGTGCACACACATACAGGGGCGTGCGTATGCGTGTGGGCTCGCACACGCACACACATGCAGGCTTGTTCCTGAAGCCCTGTGGCCCCCTGCTTCCCTCCCACATCTCGAGTCAGTGATGCCTTGGCTTTGGGCTAAGCCACTGTTGCCAGCTGGTGGCATTAAGAGTTGGGAGTGCCAGTTCGGTCACAGGTGACAAGATTGGGAACATCATCATGGCCCTGGCTCCCTCCCAGTAGACCCAATGGTCATGGAAAGCCCCACTTGGGGAGTTAAATAGGGGCAAAAAGAGATGGTATATTATGGGTCCCAGTTGGGAGAGGGGTTGATGGGCTCGCCTCGTGAGTTTAACACTTTCATGCAAGTGGTTTCTCCATAAAGTATTAATAATGTTCCTATAATTGATACTTCAGGGCAATAACCTCTGACAAAATGGCCCTGATTAGCAGATAATTGAGTGTGTTGGATTGTGTCCTGAGAGAGCTGAACGCCAGGCAAGGCCCATTAGCCCATCATAATGACCCCTTTTGTCAGGTATTAGTGTCATTAAGAGCCTGCTCTCTGAAATCAGTCCCTTTATTTAACTCTTTTCCCTAATTATATGGATCATTTTACAAATCAAAGCAAATGTTTGCATACAGCCCTGGTCACGCAGTGGAGTGAGGTGCTGGAGGAAGAGGCCAGGAATCTCTGAGTGGAGAGTCCTTGGTGAGGAGGACACTTGTAGTCAATGGGAGTTTCCAGAACAGATGAGCACCCTAGGAAAGCATCCCACCAGGGCCTGGCACACCTCACTGGCTCAGGTGCTTACGCGGGGGAACATCTGGATAGGGGGTCCCTTGCCAAGAGAGCTTGCAAGCCACACATAGGTCAGCAGCTGTGTACCGGAATCCATCTTGGCAAAACCATCCTGGCCTCCTGGACTCCAAATAGCCGGTTCCTTGACACCGAGGGCACTAGAATGGAACAGGTCAGCACCTGAGTCCAGCCACAGGGCACACAGAAGACACAGAACCCCTGGGTCAATCATCGGGTTATGCTCAGGGCTGACTCCCACCTCTGTCAGGAAGCAGGAGCCTCTGGGAGTGGCCAGAGAGGATAAGTAAGGTCCGAATCCTCCAGATCAGGGAAAATGTGGCCACAGTAGCCACGTGTCCATACTTAGACCTGGCAGCTAGGTAAGCAGCCAGTGCTTCTGGGACTCCCGGGGACTTAGAGTATGATCAACCCCCAGGCCACACACACAGAAGTTGACATAACGGGAAACTCAGGGGACAGAAAGCGGCTCCTGACCTGTTCTCCCTAGCGCCTTCTCACTCATTAAAAAGTACAGACAGTTTCCCATTTATGTGAATCTGCTCACTGCCTGACACCTTCCCCACCCTCCCAGCTCTGTACAAAGCTTTTTATCCCAGGGCAGGTTCGGTGTGGGTGAATCAGAAAGAGGTCTCGGTGTGTAGCATGAATTGCTTAGAGACGAGGGACTGATGGGCTGTTGGCAGCTAAGAAGGGTGCATTTTTATATAGACCAGAGATGAAGCCAAAAGGATATCATCTAATACAGGAAGGGCCCAGAGGTTGCTGAGCTGGGGATAATTTATTTATTTGGGAAAGTGATGGGCGAATCTCCCAAAAAGAGTGAAAGTCCTGCCGTGGGTCCCGGGGTGGACTGTACTTCCTACGCCTACCCCCTCTCAATGCTCCTGGAGTTTGCTTTCCCTTGTTTTAATCACGGAGGAGCTTGTGCTCTCGTGATTTGCGTTGGGGCTGGTGAATTTCCCAGCATTGGCCTTGGGTGGAGAGCTGCCAGCCGTGCAGAGAAACTGCCGGGGTTTCTGCCGAGGAAGCAGAATTTTGGTGGTAGAGTGTGACATTCTCCTCTCAAAAATAATACCTTTCATTTAAGGTAGGAGAGAAGGTTTGACATCCCGTGAAAATATGATTTTCAGCCCGGTTCTGCTTGGGGCAGACTTTTTCTTCGGGGCCTCATTGCTGAAGCAGGGCACAGGAGCCCCTAAGCTGCAGGTGGGGAGCTGTGGTCCGAGGGTCACCACAGACGTGTCCTCTAAGAGTGGGGTTGGGCATGAAGGAACCCTACCTTCTGGCTGTGGCTCTCCTGGGGGACCAGTTGTGGAACGTTGTTCCCAGAGAACAAAGCGTGTACCTTACTGACCTGAATATGGACTGAAAACAGAGTGATATTATGTGCAGAGATTATATTATTAACAATGGTTAATTGTCTACATTACGGCAATTTCTAAGTAGTAACTTAGAACGTAAACAGACATTTCTTAACCATTCTACTGCCTAGTCCCTGAAGTCGGTGCTGGATGTACAGGGCATGGAACCTGCCCTCAAGGAACTCAGACAGTCCGGTGTGTATGGTGGTGGGAGTGGGGGGCAGGCACCGACACTGAGTTCGATCCAACGTAATAGAAATGTGGGCTAGGTGTTAAACAGGAAGGCATGGCAGGAAAGAACAAACAACCTGCGGTTGGAAGAGAAGGGGAAGGCTTTTCTGAAGGTGTAATACTAAAGCTGAGATTTCAGAGTTTGTCAGATAAAAAAAAAAAAAGAAGAAAATGAACGAAAGCATCCCAACAAAGAACTGCTACATGTATTAGGGATTCTAGCGTAATAATCATAATACCTAATCTTACGGAGCAATTACTATATGCCAAAACACTTTGTATAATTTATCTCATTTAATCCTTGCAGCAACCCTATGATAGGTGTTGTTGATACCCCCACTTCATAGCCGAGGAAATGGAGATTTTGAGGGAATTTACAGAGATTAAATACGCTGCTGGGACCACACGAGGTTTTAAGTGTTGGGAATCAACTTTGAACCCAGACTTCTGAAGACAGAGCACAAGCTCTTTTTCATGCGTCATCCTGACTCCCTACACATTGTACAAATGTCACCAGTTTAATCCTCACCATGACCCCGAGGAGCAGGCATCCTTCTCCTCATTTTCTGGTGAGAAGATTGGGGCTGCAAGATAGTTAGGGATCTGCAGTGTGAAGAGGTTAAGAGGCAGCATGTATCGGGGAATCTTTCGGAGGTAACTTGTGGTTTCCTGCTGGTCCTCGGTCCCACAGGCCTGGCCCTTCGCAACAATGCCTCGGAGCCTCGCCTTCCTTGTGGTTAAAACATAAAGTGTGGGCTGAGAGGTGGAAGGAGGTGAGCTTGGTGGTGGGCAGGATAACGGTCCTCCAAAGGTAGCCTCATCCCAATCCCTGGAACCTGTGCATATACGAGGTTACATGGCAAAAGGGTTACGTGTGGAATGAAGGTTGCTGATCAGTTGACCTTGAGATGAGAAATGACCTTGGTTTGTCTAGATGGGCCCGGTGAAATTATAAGGGTCCTTATAAGTGCAAAGGGGAAGCAGAAGGAAAAAACTAGTGAGGAGGCAGTTTGAGAAGGATTCAACTGATGTAGCTGGCTTTGAGGATGGGGAAATGGGGCCATGGACCAAATAATCAGCTGTCCTCTAGAAGCTGCAAAAGGCTAGGAAATAGATTCTCCCTTAAAACTTCCAGCGAGCAATGTAGCTCTCCAACATCTTGATTTCAGACTAGTGAGACTCATTTTGGACTTCTGAACTCTGAACTGTAAGATAATAAATTTGTGTTGTTTTAAGCCACGACGCTTGGGGCAACTGGTTTTAGTAGCAGTGGAGTCGGGAAGCAGAGTGGGTCAGCCCTAGGAAGGCCCTGCACACTGGACTCACTGGGTTCAGTTAATAGATTAACCCAAACGAATAAGGCTGCCACACCTGGGTGGCTCAGTCAGTTAAGCGTCTGACTTGATTTCGGCTCAGGTCATGATCTCACGATTCATGAGATCGAGTCCCATGTCGGGTTTTGTACTGACAGTGAGGATCCTTCTTGGGATTCTCTCTTTCCCTCTCTCTCTGCTCCTTCCCTGCTCATGTGGACTCTCTTTCTCTCAAAATAAATAAATAAACGTTTTTAAAAAATGAATAAGGAGGGGCGCCTGGGTGGCTCAGTCGGTTGAGTGTCCAACTTCGTCTCAGGTCATGATCTCACAGTTCGTGGGTTCGAGCCCCTCATCAGGCTCTGTGCTGACCGCTTGCTCAGAGCCTGGAGCCTGCTTCAGATTCTGTGTCTCCTATTCTCTCTGCCTCTCCCCCGTTCACGCTTTGTCTCTGTTTCTCAAAAATAAATGTAAAAAAAAAAAATTAAAAAAAAAAAAAAAAAAAGAATAAGGAGACCTCAATTCTGCTGAGTCTGTCTGGGACCCAGAGTGGTTCAGCCTTAAGAGATGCTACCCAAGGGCCCTCAGAAGTGGGCACAGTCAGCCCATTCTAGGTTGTCAAGAGTGCATATTCTGTGTAGAACAAACTTTGTAGAACAAGCCAAAGAGCATTGTCACTTGGTCCTATCCACATTGGCAAGGAGCAAGGGGATGGAGAGATGGTAAACCAGTCCTTTTGCAGAGGCTTTATCTGCTCCTCAGTGAAGGCATATGGGCAAAGGGTCATCTTTTCATTATTTTCATTAACAATTATTATTGGGTTTTTTTTGGCTTTAATGATTATTGACTAGTGACATGTTATATACCGGATACTGTGTGTAGGAGATACAGCGGTGAGCAAGCAAATACTCCACCATAGTTGTCATGGAGCTTATGGCTCTGTGGGAGTCAGATATTCAACGAAAAGTCAAAATAGATATATAATTATAAATTGTTGTGAGTGCTGCAAAACAAAAGAGTACGGTGTGATGAGACAATACACAAGAGGCCCTCGTTTAGATTGGGGGCTTCCTGAAAGATCTTCTGGGAGGTGGCATTTAGGCTGAGAGCCACGCATAAGAAGGACTTTTGTGGGGTGAAAAGTATGAAAGGGGCATTTCAGGGAATGGGCACAGTATGTTTGAAGGCCTGCATCTGGTAAGAGCAAGCACCTTCAAGGACCTCAAAGAAGACCTGTGTAGCTAGAATATGTACATGAGGGGGGCGGGGCATGGAACAGGAGGTTGATGGAGAGGCAGGCAGGGGCTAGGTTGTAGTGGGCATTTTTGTGGCCCCTCTTAGGACCTTGGACACAATCCTCAGCAAGGGGGACAAACACTGAGCAGTGGGTGTTGGGGGGGGGGGTGAGGAATGGCATGATCTGATTTGCATTTTGGAGAATGTTCTAGAAGACGATAAGAGAGGCAATCTGGAGAACAGGAAGGGGGCCATGGCAGTCATCTAGGCAAGAGATGGCAGTGTCTTTGGCAAGAGTGGCCCAGGCCAGCGATAGATGGGTAGATCTGACGTTATTTTGAAGATAGACTCGCTTAGACCTGGTGACAGGTTGGATACGGAAGTAAAGGGAGGGGGCAGGAATCATTCCCAGATTTCTGGCAGAAGTGGCTAAAAGGATGGAGGTAGAACTTGTTGAAATGAGACAGGTGGGGGAGGCGAGAGGTTGTGAAGAGTGAGAACTCCAAGGGTTTTGTTTTGAATATGTTAAATTTAAGAAGCTGTTGATAACCTTTTGAAAGATGTCAAGTGAGCAGTTACCTAGACAAGATTGGAGCTCAGAAATGAGGGCGAGGTCTGAGCTGAAAAGATACACTTGGGAAGTCTCCGTGCGCAGATACTAAAGCCGTGGGAACGGATGGGTAGGGCGTGAAACCAGATGAAAGACTAAGACTGAGGCTGGAGAAGCTCCAACATTTCAAGTGCACTACTGCATACATAGCTATCTCAGCAAAGATGCCATTTGCTCCCCAGTATCTCCCTTCACCCTTGCAGTTAGGAGGGGCCACATTTCCATTTCTGTGGAAATGACAAGGGAACGCCCATGTATGATTGTTCTGTCTTTCCCTTTCCTTCCTGCAGCTACACGATGGCGGGGCCTTTTATGGTCTGGGTCTCTGAGTGACGGTGGGGAGCTGGTTCCCTGCAGAGATGTCTCAGATACACAGTACAAGAAGGAAATAATGGCTTTGTTATACTAAGCTGCTGAGATCTTGAGCTTGTTTATTATTGCAGCTTATTCTATCCTACTCTTATTAATACAGTCAGGTAAAGACACAGCATAATGTAGTGACTAGCAGCATAGATCACGACCCAAAATGTCAATTTGAATCTTGTCTTTCGCCAAGATGTCTAGCTAAGTAAGCTAGGGGGAGGGTTGCTCAATGGGCCTTTGTCTTCTCATCTAGAATATAGGGAAAATAGCATCTGCATCATAGGACTGTTTTGAGAATTAAAGCAGTTAAAGATACAAAGCGCTTAGAATTGTATAAATAATAAGGAATCAATAATCATTCAAGAAGGAGGAAGCTGCAAAAGGAGCGGCAAGAGGGTTAGGGAAGATGTAGACCAGGACCAGGAGAATGTGACGTCACACAGACGAAAAGGAGAGTGCCTTCAGAGAGAGGGAGGGGTCGACTGGTCGATGTTACCGAAGAGAGTCAAGAAGGATGAAGACACCAGAGGGTGTGCATGAGATTTAGTTGACCTGGAGGCCATTGGTGGTCTCAGCAAGAGCAGCTTCAGAAATGGGTAGGGTGTGTGTGGCGGTGGGCTGTGGAAGATGCAGTGGAGCAGGCTGACGGAAGAAAATGGAAAATGCTTCTGTATACAAGCCTTTGGGGGCATCTTGATTGGGAAGAGACTAAGCAGAGAGATGGGGGGTAGAGGTGGGTGTAGGGCCTGTGAGGGTTTTGATTTTAAGATGAGAGATTCTAGAGCATAGTGGAATAGTGATGGGCAAGTTGAAAGGGGAAGTTGAAAATCTGAGAGTGAGGGGACAGAGTCAATGCAGTGAGCACTCGAAGGGTTTGGAGCTCATAGCACAGGTAGAAGGACTGGCCTCTCCCTCCACTGGGATGGGAGGGAGGTGGGGAGGATGGGTGCAGGTGCAGGGGAGGTGTGGGGTTTGGAGGGGGGAAGAAGGGCAGGACTCTTCCGGAAGGAGTAGACGCTCACTAGTTGAGAATCCTTGTTCCTGCAGCGCTTGCATGGTGGGTGGGAGGCTCCAGATGAGAAATGGGGAGCGGTCCTCAGGAGGAAGGCGGAACAGGAGCTCTGCAGCCCATGTAAGGTGGGCTTCCACTTGGAGGTGCTTGCCAAAAATCTGGGTCTGTACCTTATCCAGGAACTCAAACCCGAGATCCTTCTCTCATCAGTAGGAAGAGCTCAGACATGGTTCTCTGATAGGACACTGTTCGATCTGGGGCTCTTCCGTGGTGTTTGGTCCTCAGTTTACATTTTTAAACAGGTTTCCCACTTCTGCTCCATACCAGCTCTCCTTCCCCACCCAGCGATTCTGTTCAGCATCTCCTGAGGTCTTTTCTGGGCCTTTCTGACCAGACCTCGTGCCTCATGGGGTTTTGGAATGTCTTCTGTGCCCATCTCCTCTCAGCTAAACCCAGATCCTTCTAAAATAAACTCAAGTCCCACGACTTTAGTGAAGCCTCTCTATCCCTTCATCCCACCCCCGATTTCTATAGTGAGTATATATCCTCCAGGTGTAACAGTCATGGGCACCACCCCCAGGGCTACGTGCTTGCTCCACACGAACAGATGCCCTGGAGTTGTTCAGTTCGCACTCCATTAGCCACTGCCATGGCCTGGATGTGTCTCCTCCAAAAAGTATGGAGGACGGGAATCTTGCCTCACACATCTGTGAGTCTTCTGTGATGTCTCTTCCATAATGTGGTTCACTAAATACTGCTCGATGGATCTGCTACAGTCTGCGGGTGTGACAGAAACTCAAAGGCGAGGCTGCCAAGGCTTCACCTGGATTTGTTCTCTAAATGGCAGCATTTTCCTTAAGCTCCGAGCCTGGACTGCAACATCATCCGCTGGAGACAGGAGCAACTCCATCCACACCTCCCCCACCCCAGAGGAGTGGGCCGGGAGAGGACTCTTGTCTCCAGGATCCGTGGTGACCTTGGGCAGAAAGGCCTGGGGTGATGAGAGAGGTTCTCTCAGTGCTAATACGTTCTAGTGTGTTGGTCAGGGCTTGCTAATTGCCAGCAAAGAACGGTAATGGGCAGGCAGATCGAGGCAGAGAAGAAACATGTTTGTGCGGAGTCAGCAGCAGGACGTGGGTCCCCTGAGCTGTCAGGCTGAGCTCTCCTCCTCTCTGCTGGTTTCCCATCCTCGATGCTCCCTAGGAGCGCTGTGTGGGCGTGCGGTTTAAAATAACACCGAGTGTCTTGGGTTTGTTCAGCTTTGAATGCAGTGCCCTGGAAATATGTAGCAAGCATGTCCACCTGGAGCTTGTCTGGGGCCTGGAGTCATCTCCCGTTGAATAGGAAGAGGCAAGTGAGCTGGGGGGGAGCTATCTGGCTCTTCCCTAGCTCAGCCCTCACCTTGAGAGAACCTCAAGGTCACCCGATGCAAGCAGCACTTCAGGAGACAGGCTAATGCTAGGGACACAACCAAGTCAGGCAAGAAGCTGAATACTGACTAAGTAAGAGACATCATGTCCATCACACCTCCCCTTTGCTTAAATTTCTGCCCCAGCCATTGCCACCCTCCTCCTTCCTCGCTATCCAGAGCCATTGTTCTCCAGAGGTGGAATCCTGTTAAAAGTGAAATAGGAATTGCCGTAGCAAGGGAAGAGGTCCTCAATGGTGAGGAGAAAGAGGAAGAAAGCACAGAGTAGGTGCTCAGTGACTTTGCTGAACTGAATTGGAAAGGGCACAAGGTGTGGGGCTCCAACGAGAGTGGTGCTGCACGCTTGCTGTCTGGAGGCGGTTCCTTAAGAAAAGAGCCAAAGGAATTACTGATTGGGAATTGCAAAACTCCCCTGTCAGTTCGTTCAAAGAGAATTTTTCTCCAGCTGAGACCCCGCTTGGAGTGAGAAGGGCCAGCTCAGCAAGGTTACCGGCCCTGTCTCTTCCTGGCCCATTCCCCCGCTGATGGCTTCATAGCCTGCCTCTCCAGGAGGCGCCTTCCCACCCCGCAAGCTCCCGGCTCCCCCTGTGCCCCAGTAGGTCAGCAGGCTGTCTCTTACATTTTTGTCTGTTTCAGCTAACAGGCCTTGGACAAGCAGGGTCTCTGCCTCCCAGGAAGACCGCTGTGTCCTCCTCGGAGGGTCAGGAATGCATAAATTAGAATCAGCTCTGGGGACAGTGGGGACAGTCATGGGGCGTGGCTGGTAGGGAACCACTCATATTTGGGATGAGGAGGAAAGTGCATTTGAATCACAGATGGAAATTGCTTATGTTTCTGTCCCGATCCTTCACGTACTTGAAAGGAACAGAGAATTCTGAACTCGACGTTTCTGAGAGGGTGCTCCTGGTGAACTAGCTCCCAGAGTCTGGGAACCAGAGTTCACTGGAAGCTTGGGATTCAGCTGCCCCTCTCCATGGTGAGGGGCCTTGGGGTGGGTTGGGGAAATTCTCTGGGGATTCATAGCCCAGGCTTTTCCTTGATTTTCTCTCCCTGCTGGTCTGGGAGCTAGAAATGTGTTTTGACAATGGGCATTCTTGGTATTCTGACTATCAGGGGTGCTTTGTGGGTTCCCCGACTCCCCTATTCCAACAGCAGCCTAAAGAATAAAGCCTACAGCAGAAGAGACATGAGAGTGAAGGAAAGGAAGGTAGATGGGTGTGTCAGAGCGAGGCCAGGAGTGCCTGTTTTCTCTGTTCCTCCCACAAATGACCTCATTCATTATGGAAAAGGTTTAACTGATATTGAGTTATAACATGCAAGAAGAAACGGCCCAATCGATACCTCTCTGGAGCACCTGGGGTGGTGGACTGCTGGGGGTGGGGTGGGGAGGAAGCGGAGAGGAAGGAGGGAGAGTATTTAGAAAAGGATCTGGCTTCAGAAGTGGCTCTGGAGCATCTGTGCTTCTGTTAACCATGGAACATGCATATCTAATCCCAATTAACTTCTGCCACCATCTTTAATCTCAGCTTCTCTGTTCACACCAATGACAAGATGTTAGCTGCAGGCAAAGAGGCTGGGAAGACCTCCCATTACCTAGGTGGGAAGAACCAGATGGGCCCGGCATGCTGGGGCATTTGTGGTGGTGGTGGTGGTGGTGGTGGTGGAACGGGCAGAAGGAGTCGTTGGGTTATCACCCAAGGTCTTGCCCTGGCTGCCAGCTCTTCCTAATTTAAGCTTATGTGGGTGGACTGGGGAGAATCTTGGTCCTTTGTCCTCGGGCCTTGTATAGGGACTCTTAGTGTTTCTGGAAATGGAACCCTTTTACAAACACTGTTTATGTACCAGAAAGTCGTAATAGCATTGAGTCTTAATGGGCTGCCTACGAAAGCCAACATAGGAGCTTGGGTGATGTCCAAAGGCTACTTCTCTGGGCCTCAGTTGCCTGTGCTGAACAAAGAGAGCATTTCATTGGATGATCTACCACTGTACTGTCTGGCAGGGTAGCCACACACTAGCATCGTGTGGCTATTTGGATTTAAATTAATGGAAATAAAATTAAATTAAAAATTCAGCCTCAGTCACATTAGCCACTTTTCAAATGCTCAAAAGTCCCATGTCACTACTGGCTACTGTATCCGATAGCGGAGATATGGAACATCTCCGTCATTGCAAACATTTCTATTGGGCAGCGCTCATGTCTAAGGTGTCTATTCTGCCACTGCGTTAGTCTGTACTTGTCTGTTATCAAGAGGCCTGCAGAATTAGCTCCTTTGCCTCCCCGAGTTTTCTTTCTCACCAGCTGCCATCATCTGCCACCACATACACAACACACATGCACACACATGGGCACCCACATTGCTCTCTTCCATCAGGGCAGTGTTGAAAAAATCTGATAGCCTGACTTGAGAACAAACTGACTAATTGGGGTTTGCTCCTGACTTTCCGTTAAATGTTATGGACTTTATACGGTCATTCACTGTATATACATTTCCTGAATGTCCACTACGTGCCAGGCATTGTTTGGAGCACGAGTGGAGTGCAGAGTTTGGGGAGGATGCTTTATTACATACAATGCCTTTGGTGTTAGAGGAGGCACCATCACCATGAGCATCAGTGATCCCCTTTGTTGTCTACATGCTAGCTGTGCAAAGAGAGCTCTGCAGAGGTGGCCTTGCCCTTGAAGGGCTGGCATTGCACAAACAAGTCTCTGACTGTATAAATACTTGATATAAGCAAGTAGGAGGCTTGTGTAGTGTGACCGGTACTCGACTGGAGGCATGGACAGTGTATGATGGGGGCAGAGGAGAGGAAGTCACACCCTCCAGGGCCTCAGCTTCCCCATGTGAATGGAGGGGCAGGGCCTGTTGATCTTTGAGGCCTCCCCATCGCTAAGATGCCCTCTTTCAGGGGTCTCGATGTCTGAGAGCTCTTTAGGGGAAAAAGCTTACTACATGCAAATTTCAGGTTGCACAGGTTTTTCTGGATTTCCCAACAGCGTTGCCCTTTACTTCTTTTAAATCCTGCGGAGGCCTGGAGGCACCTTCCCTCCCCTGTACCCCTCCCACCTCCCGGGTCACACAGCCCCAGCCTACTTCTTGTCATATTTCCTACTGGATCGGGTGTTTAATTAAAATCATAATTAAAATTGATCTCCTCATTAGCATGCACCTGCTCTGCCTCTCACATCCTCGCGTTCCATTATCCACTGAAGATGTCAGGACTGACAGGCGAGAGCCAGACCCCAGGCCGGCCCTGCCTGATGGGGTTGGCCGATGACAACATCTGGACAGAGAGGACTTTGGTGGGGAAGCTGCATCTGCAGCAAAACAACATGCAATTAGCGCCAGGTGGGCTCTCTGGGGAGAGGCCGGGCTGTGTGATGGCCCGCGGGCAGCGGGCTACATCTAGCGGTCCTATGGGAAGGACACCTCCCGTGTGCACTTTCCTAGCCCTCCAGCCCCGTGCAGGTGCTCACACACAAGTACATGCACTCACATGTGCACCTGCAACGGTGATCTGGGACAAGCCAACAAAGTCCTTGCCCGGGAGGATCCGGGGGACGAAAGAAGAGGGGGCCTCTGATGTCCCTGGGGTGAGACCTGATTGTGCCCTCAGGGAGCCTCCAGCAAGGCTGTGTTTTGAGTGCCATGGTGACATTCCTCCAAGGGGCGCTACTGACAGCCAGGGAAACTACCGCAAACCAGGAGCAGGGCAGCGGGCCCGAGGGTCTCAGCTCGCAGAGATGCACAGAGAATTGCAGGGGTGGCAGGTCTGAGTGTGCAAAGCAGGGGGATGAACCCCGAGGGGCCCAGGGGGAGAAAGCCAACAGGGCATAGACTCACGGTCATTTCAGAGTGCCGGAACGTAAGCTCTACAAGAGTAGGCAATCTCCTTTATTTTTTAATTTTAATTTTTAACCGTGGTTAAAAACGCACAGAAAATACCAGAAAAGGTACCGTCGCAACCATTTCCGAGCGTCTAGTTTCGTAGTGTTTGATATATTCGTGCTGTCGGGCAGCCAATCTCCAGGGCTTCTCGTCGTGCAAAACTGACACTCTTAAGCATTAAACAACCACTCCCCGTGCCCCCCTCCCCGGCCCCCGGGCTGGCCCTGTTCTAGTTTCTGTTACGTGAAGTTGACGAGTCTAGGTATCTCGCATACCTTCAACTGTACTGTACTTGTCTTTCCGTGACCGGCTTATTCCCCTCAGTGTAATGTCCTCAAGGCTCATCCACAGTGTCACGTGGATGAGAATCTCCTTCCTTTTTAAGACCGAATAATATTCCGTTGTGTGTACGTATAGACCACATCTTGGTCATCCACTCATCCGTAGGTAAATGGACACTTGAGTTGTTTCCACCTCTTGGATGTTGTGTTAATGCTGCTGTGAGCACTCAGGTGGAAGTATCTCTTCGAGATCCTGCGTTCAATTCTTCTGGGGATATATATGCAGAAACAGAGTCGCTGGATCCTATGGTCCTTCTATGTTTAAGTTTTGAGGAACAGCCATACCGTTTTCTGCAGAAGTAGCACCATTTTCCATTCCCACCAGCAGGGCACAAGGGTTCCAATTTTCCCACGTCCTCACCAATACTTACTTCCTGGTTTTTTGTTTGTTTTGAATAATAGCCATCCAAATGCGTCTGAGGTGATATCTCATTATGGTTTTAATTTGCGTTTCCCTAATTAGTGATGTTGAGCATCTTTTCATGTGCTTATCGGCCATTTGTATATCCTCTTTGAAGAAATATCTGTTCAAATTCTTTGCCCATTTTTTAATCGGATGATTTTGTTGCTGTTGTCGAGAGGGCAGGGCATTTTGTCTGTCTGTTGACTGCTGTGCTCCTGGCACCTAAAACAGAACCTGGCACATAGTATGCGCTCAGTTTACTTATTGAGCACTTGTTGGATTAATGAGTGCCTTTCACTCCCAGAAATCACTAAATGAAAGAAGATTCTTCCACAAGGGCCGTGAGGCTATGGATGGGATATGAAATGTGATATCTCGCTTGCTAGATACCTTTTTGTAAATCCCGTGCAAGTTCTTTGTTAGAAGCCTAGGTCAAATTGAGCTCATACCAAAGGGAGTTTTGGCAAAGGTGAAGGGAATTTAAGCTTGGGGGCTAGACCTCGATTCACATCCCAGAGCTCTGCCTCTTACCAGGCTATACAGCCCTGGGCAATTTACCTCTCTCAGCCTCAGTTTGCAAATATACAAAGTGGGGTTCAGAACGCCTACCCAATGGGGTGGTCACTGGGAAGAAATGAGGTAATAAGTCCCAGTAACTCATGATCCCCTCTCTTGCTTTTCTTCCTTGTTATTCTAAAACTCTGATGATGGCATCCTGCAAGTGACCACGCCAGGACTTACATTGTCCCTTGTATTAGGCACACCTGCCGAGCACTTTCTGTATGTGATACTGCACTTGGGAGTGAGGAGGCTTGGAGATATGGAAGGTGCGGGCCCTGCGCCTGGAACAGGCCAGGATGCCGGGGCGAGGCGAGGCCAGAGTGAGGAGGGCAGCTTTAGCTTGCGGCTGCAGCCGCCCTAAGCTGGCTTTGCTGGAAGAGGGGGCCCTGACAGGCTGAGAGAGTTCCCAGAAGTGGGAGGCATGGCCTGAATGTCAGGCCCCTGTGTTTGCACCTCCTCCACCCGGCTGGAGGAGGCCACTGAGAGGGCCTGAGCAGGGCCGAGCAAGGTGAGGGCTGGTGAGGACCGGCTGGGCTGCAGAAGTGTGCGTGGAGACCATCCGAGGAAGCAGAGCCTCCTTGCCCGTGCATAAGTTCTTCCTCTCGGCTACTCCAATTCCTCCCGCTGGAATTTGAGTTTGTTTTCTCCTCTGCAGTCTTTGGGGGAAGGAGAGAAATGCTAATGACTCTCCTCCATTACCCAACATTGATTTGTGGGAGGCAGGCTCGGCCACCGCCTCGTCTTCCTTTCCCTGTGTGCATCCCTCTGGATGTACTAACAAGGGCTTAACCAGAGATAAATAAGCGCCAAGCAGCGTTAGCTTACAGTGCTTCTCCAAAATTCCTCCTCCCTCTCCTATCCCGTTTTCCTCTCCTCCCCTCTCCTCTACCTCGCCAGTCCCAGTCCTTGGGGGCTCAGGGCAGAGGTCACCCTCCTGGGGGAGACAGTCCCCCCAGTCCTGCCTAGGTGGGCTCACCTCTGCTCCTCCCTGGGAGCCGCCAGCAGACAGCCCGGGAGCCCTGGGAAGTCAGGTCAAACGCAGACGATGCAGGAGCAAGAGCCGAGGGGAGGCGGGGTGTCCACCAGGGAGGTGATTAGCTCCACGGAGCCTCTAATAATAATCTGCGAGGCTAACAAACAGCACGGAGGAGGAGGCGAGGGCAGGCTGTGTGCTGGCTGTCTCTGTCCTTGTTAAGGTTAGACGAGGAGGGAGCCCTTGTTAATTGCAGACTTATCCTGATTACTACCAGCTCTCAGCCAGCAAGCCGCAGGAGGCAAAGCCAAGGCTTAGCGGGGAGACTGGGAGCATCTCGAGGCTGGTGGGGTAGGCTTTCCTCTGGACCCTGGGGACCCAACTGGTGAGAAAACCCCGGATTCACAAACTCAGTTCGTGTGTCGGTCAGCATGGACTGGCTGGCATGTGTTCCACGGAACGTTCAAAGTGGAGCTGAATTTCATTTTTTGAAAGCTATGAGACAAGCCAACAAAGATGACTCTCCATCGATTCCATCAGAAGACTCCCCACCACGACACACATACACACACTTAAACACACACACTCACACCCTCAGACTCACGCACACTTGGTTCTGAGCCCTCCCATGTCAGACACCCTATAAATATCCATTGCACTGAATTGAACTTGAATTTGTACCTAGAAGGAAGGGATGAGGCTGTCCTCACTCTGGCTTCCCTGGCTCCTTTGCTGCTCAATTCTCGAGCCTGTAGCTGGCTGGAAAGGAGGAGAACACAGGGTGACATGGGAGGGCCTACCTCAGCTAGGGGGTGGGCGAGGCCTCGGGGAGCCAGCTGGCTCACCATGAGGGGCAGCAGCCAAGGCAAAAGATAGGCCAGGCTGGGAGCCAGGGGCCGGGAGAACATGGACAGGACACCAAACCCAGCCTTCACGCAAATTCAGGGCTGGATCATGGCCAGGGCAAGAGCCCTGGTTAGCCTCACACAGAACATGACCAGCCCAGGCCCCGTGGACAGGAGCCCAAAAGACTGAGCAGGGGGGGTGGGGTGTGAGCAGGTAGGCTTGCCAAACATCGGTACAGGCAAATCTGAAAAATGCAGTTCTCTGAGGCTAGCCTCTGACAGAGAGTGAGTGAATCTTACTCCCGTGGATTATAGCTTAAAGACCTCAAAGGGGCTCCTAGAAATTTAAGAAGCTTTATGGAGGATGCTGCAGAAAAGGGTTGGGTGGAAGTTGGTCTTCTGCAGAAATCACCTTGTCTAACTGCCTTTTATGGCTGGACGGTGCGCGGGGACAGCAACCACACATGGGGTTCTGAACTACCTCATCTTCTGCAATTGCTTAGAATTTTCCTTAATCCCCCCCTCTCCGTGGGCAGCCCACCCTTCTCTGCAGACCTCACTGCTGCCTGCAGTGGCCAGGAACCCACCTCTTCTCTTGGCTTCTGAACCTGACTTTATCTCCAGTATCTGCTCTATGGTAGCAGGACCTGTAGTAGTTCCATTAACTAATAATGATAAAAATGAATGAATGAATGAATGAATGAATGAAAATTATTAGGTTCTTAATATATGCCAGGGCCTGGAACTAAGTGCTTTAAAATGCATGATTTCTTGTAATCCTAACAATCTCATGAAGGATGATTTAATAATTTCATAAAGATCTGAGATATGAATGGGGAAACTGAGGCTCAGAGAGTTTACACAACTGGCTCAAGGTCACTCAGGTGGCAAGGTGCTGAGTTGGGCCGGAGACTGGAGCACATGTCCTTTCTACTGAGGAGAGAACTAGGGAGCAGGGAAGGCTCAGTTCCGGCTCCCTCTCCTGCTGTCCGAAGGGTCTTATGGGGCCCAGCCCGCATCGATTATCCCCTCACTCTCTTCCGTCCCACCTCCAGCCTGCGATGGCCAGAGCCCGGTTTTTCACCTTGGTGCAAAGTACTGTCCCTCAATGGGTGCCCAAAGACCCACCACTGGTGATCATACATGGCTTTTGTCTGTTTCTTATGAAACTAATGAATACAGACATTGGAGGGAGTCACTTTCATCCCTTGGTCCCCCTTGTTTTGGGGGAAAAAAGATATCGGCATCTCACAAAGCATCTTCTGCACGGATATCAGAATGGATATCTGGGTCCTTCTCTACAATTGGCCGCCAAGGCGAGAGGTCCCAGGTAGGAGTGTGTCTGGGAATTCAGTCCTCAGGAGTCTCTCTCTCGGGGCTCCAGGCCCTGTCCTCTGGGACCCAAGTCCCTTTACTACTTCTCTTGTCATTTCCCAGCCTCTTGCCCTGCTGGCCCTGCCCTGAGATCATGAGTCATCGTTGGCCCAGAGCTGGTGAGGACGGGGAGAGGCCATCAGGCTGGGTACTTCCCCACAGCGCCCTCCTATTCTGCTTGCCCTTGATGGCTTTGGTTATGGCTTATTGAACACTCGGTGCTGTTCTGAGTGCCTTCTTGCTATCGATTCGTTTAATCCTCACATTAATCTGTAGGGTGCGCAGGGTGCCCATTTTACTGATGGGCGACTGGAGGCACGGCAAGATCAGCCCCTCGGCCGGGGGCACAGCTTGGTAATGCTGAAGACGGCTCAGGAGCCTCCAGAACCTTGTGCACGGCTCAGACTCCTCCTTCTTGGTACTGGATGCTGCGGACATTTAGAAGCAATTTTTTTTTTTTTTTTTTTTTTTTTGGCAAGCTGGCCTAGGAAACTTTCTACTATGAATAGCAGTGCACCACACGTTCACATTCCAAGGAGCTGACTGACGTACTAATGAGTATAGCCGTGTCCAGCCTGCTCTTTTGTGCCCCCCTCAGAATTTGAACAAAAGACACGCTCCATGGGTGTTGGGTGGGTGGTTGATTGATCGATTTTTTTTTTTTTTTTTTTTTTTTACCTGCAGGAATCTCCACTGGTTTCCACAGCTGCTGAGGTTGGAAAAGGGAGGGAGGAGGAGGCGTGGTGGTCCGTGTGAATGGGTTCCCCATGTGGGCAGTGCAGTCCTGGGGTGCCTGCCAAGCCTGTTCCTTGGGTAGATTTTTGAGGCAGACACAGTGGGTGTCTGTGACGGTGCTGGGGCAGATGTGTTCCTACCTCCCTCTCCCAGTGGGCCGGCCATCCCTCCCCTTCAGCCTGGGAAGCTGGCCTCCCAGGGAGCAGGCCTGAAGGAGGAGGGGAATTGGACTCTACTTAAGGAGGATAATCCTCGGGGCCAGCTGGGCTGGCTTTTCTCGGGCTCCCAAGTGTTGGAGCCTCATTGAGCTCCCAGGCCCAGAGATAGTAAGGGAGAAGCAGAGGAGGAGGCTTGACTCGGGTCCCCACCCACCTTGCTTCCTGTCCAGGTACTTTGCCCGCTAGACCCCCGTCTGGGGCTGCCACGCAGTATGGGGGGGGGGGGCAGGGGAAAGCAGGGGTTGCCCTGGCAGGAGGGGGGAAGAAGATGTAATGTATTGAGCCAAGCTCACTCAGGGAAATAAAGGATCTATTTTTTTTCCATTTGTTCTCAGCAAACATTTGTCATTTAATTTCTTCCTAATTACACAATTACGTAATTATGTAGTATTAGTAAAATAAAGCCTAAAGACGTTTGAGTAAAGAATTACTTAAGTAAATAATGTCTGACTGAAGTAATTATTTCCCGGGTTTTCTTTTTTAAAGTAGGACTGGATGAAATGAGCTCAGGCATTGTTGTGGAGCTGAGTGGGGGCGGGGGTGCACAGCCAGGGGCCAGCGACAGGCTCCCCTTGCCCCCTGCGGTTTAGTCCCCAGTACCTTGGCACCTTCCTCTCTCTGAAGACGGGGCTCCAACAGCAAATTCCAACTCTGGGACTGGCTGCGTGGCTTGGGAACTGGATTGTGTTTTGAGCCTCCTTGGGCCTGTCAGAAGGGATAGGTCCAGTGGGAGAACATGGTGAGGAAAGAGCTCAGGGTAGAAGTTAAGTTCTCACTGACTGAGGGCTGTGCCTTGGCCTTGCTAGGTTTCCAAAGAGGCAGCTTCGGGTGAGGCCCCCAGGTCCATAAAGAGACCAGCCGCAGGATGAGGGACTAGGTCCTGTGATGTGCTGGGTGGTAACGTGGCGGGAGACATGGAGGGAGTATCTCAGGGCCGCAAAGCTACCTGGAGACCTCATTTGAGAGGCCACAGTCGGCCCTGGGTGTTTCCTCCTTGGCCTGGAGTGTTGTAGGCAGCGCAGGCTGATTCAGGGTTGGTATTCAGCCCCCTCAAGCCCTGGCGGACTGGGCGAGCCCTTTGGTAGAAGTGGACCTGTGTGATGTGCCTGAGGGGAAGAACCAGTCGTCCCAGAAGAGCTGCCCAGGCCTGGGACTCAGCGGCCGCACTGCCTCCCGCATGCCTGGGAAGATGAGGGGCCATCTCTCAAGCACAGGAATCTGTTCCCCCACCCAACCCCCCGCACTTGAGAGTTTGATGAAGGACTGACTCGGCAGCTTCTCACAGAAGGTGATTCCTGGGGAACCAGGCCAACCTGTGCCCCCCTGAATCGTTTCCCTATTTCTGTCTTCACGGTGCACAGAGCTCGCTCGTCCTTCAGAAGCGGTTCGTCCATTCCTTTGATCCAGAAGGCCCTGGACAGGCTAAATCCTTGACTTCTCAGCTCCCGCCTTTGGATGGTAGAACCACAGTATTCCTCCCTTGGAGCCGGTTTTGAGTTTCCTGAGGCCTTGTGGTTTCCTGCTGAATCCCTCGGAAGCTGAGGTACAAGTCACGGAGCCTCCGGATCCACGGCGGCAGCGGGCGCCAGGCAGGATTGCTTGTCACGCTTCTCTGGCCGCTGCAAGCCTCTGAGAGCTCAGACAGCAGCTTGGAGACGAAGCAGGGAAGACCACTCAGCCTCCTCATCGGGGCCGTGGCCTAGCACCTTTGACTGGCAGCTCACCCAGACCAGCATCCTTTGAGAATACCACAGAAACTTCTGGAAAGTGACTGGAGCCCTGGGCAACAGTATTAGAAAGGAATGCCTACGCAATCCTTCAGATCAAAGACCCTGAGGCCAGTTAAAAACATCAGTGTTTCTTGGGGCGCCTGGGTGGCTCAGTCGGTTGAGCAGCTGACTTCGGCTCAGGTCATGATCTTGCACTCCGTGAGTTCGAGCCCCGCGTCGGGCTCTGTGCTGACAGCTCAGAGCCTGGAGCCTGTTTCAGATTCTGTGTCTCCCCCTCTCTCTGACCCTTCCCCGTTCATGCTGTCTCTCTCTGTCTCAAAAATAAATAAACGTTAAAAAAAAAAATTAAAAAACAAAAACAAAAACAAAACCCAAAAAACATCAGTGTTTCTTGAGTGGTTTATCTGTTCCCTGAGCAGCAAAAGTTTGGCAATATTTGGTAAAATTGAAGATACGTTTCCCTACAATCTGGCAGCTCCACTCTAGGCATGTGCTCTGGAGAAACTTCTATAAGTGTGTAAAGAGACATATACCAGAGGAATCATAGCAGCACTGTTTATGATGGGGGGGAAAAAAGGAAAGAAAGAAACAACCTAAATTTCCACCAAAGGGAAAATGAATATATTGTAGAATATTCATCCAATGGAATTCTTTCCAGTAGTAAAAGTAAATGAAGGAGAGCTACATGTATAGGATGATCCTATAAAACACCAAAGAGCTAAAAAAGCAAGCTGCATAGGAAAATATACGCTGTGATACCACTTATAAAAGCTGTAAACTATGCGAAACCGTACTATGTACTGTTTATGAATAATACATAGGAATATAAACACCAAATTCAAGATGGCCAAATTCAAGAGAGTGGGAATATGGGGTGAGAACAAGGGTTGTGAGGAAGGGGATATGGTACAGGGGTATCCAGTTATACTGATCATGTTTTATTTATTAGGCTAGGAGGTAGGCACAAGGGTATTTATCATACTACTCTTTAACATTTTTGAACGTTTGAAATATTTTAAGAAATGTGTTACTAAGAAATAAAAATGTGAAAATCCAAACAACAACCAGGGATCCTTTGGTCTTTCCCCAGAAGTGCCAGAATGTGGGGCGTGTGAGTGCATGTGTGTGAGTCTGAGATGGTGACAAGGGGTGACAGTTGGGGTAATGGGGGTTGGAGAAGACCTCAAATAGAACAGACCACAGCTGGCTCCCAGAAAGTTTTCTGGGTTGAATACTTACTCAATAAAGTTCTTCTCTTCACACAATATTTGCCTACCTAACAAGCTAAATATTCATTGAGTAATTAGCCAGTTCAAATTTGTAGTATGAAAAGACAATTCCTTCTAATTATAGGGATGTCAGTTAAAAGACGCCACACTAGGATGTCATTCACTGCCAAGAGAGCCTTAATAAAATTCTCACTGTGATTTAGATTCAAAAAGGTAAAAAAACAAAACAAAACAAAAAAACACCATTATTTTTGATAATTAAATATTTACCGGAGCTGAGAAAATAAGTCACACTAATGTTTCAGCCTAATCAAAAGCTCTTTTTAAAAAAAGTCCCAGTAAAGATAGTGTTGCTCTCACAGCTCTCCTGCCAGATTCAAAGACTTCTGGGCTAACCCCAGGACCATGGCCAACTTTCCTGGAGGTCAGCAGTATGGCTCTGACCCCTCCTAACTTCACCCTCAGGGAGTCTTTACACATCCATCCTTCCTAGAGGCATTATTTAATTTACAGTCACTCTTCTGCTTTGTAATTTTTTTTAATGTTAATTTATTTATTTTGAGAGAGAGAGAGAGAGAGAGAGAGAATGTGTGTAGGAGGGGCAGAGGGAGAGGGAGAGCCCAATGCGGGGCTCAATCCCACGACCCTGGGATCATGACCCCTCAACCAACTGAGCCACCCAGGTGCCCCTTTATAATTGTAAATAGTTCCACTGTTGCCCCATCCCCCTGGCCAGCTGGATTCTAAGCATTGTGACTACAGAGCTATGTCTTTTTTGAGGGGGCTGAGGTAAGGACAGGGGAGGAGGTATGTCGTCGGTGATCGGGTTCTCTCTGTAAGGGAAGCTGAGTAGCTGCTTAACTACCATGTTAATTGGTGTGGTAGAAACCAGACTTGAGGTGCAGCTCTGATGCTCCCTAACTATGACTGCTGGGTGAGTTACTTACCCTCTGTCACTCTCAGTTTTGCTTCTGTAAAATGGGGATACTACCTAACTACCTTACAGAATGGTTGGAAAGATCCAAGGAGGTAATAACTGTGAAAATGATTCGTAGATTGTAATTTGCCACACAAGTATAAAGCATTAGGCAAAATAGAAATATCATCATAGATGGCAATGACATGTGCCAGAAACGGGGACATTGAGGTAATGTAAACCCATCTCTTCTTACACTACATTCGTGGGCATTGTCTACTTTATGTCTGAGACCTGCTACCCCTCCCTCTACAGGCCATGCGGGTGTGGGAGCCACTCCGGTGCCCCACCCCCCACCAGCTCCTGGCCTTTCTCAGGACATGCTCCTGTGACCACAGCTGTTTGGTCCAGGGATAGTACTTGACCCAGGCTGGGCCAATCTGAGAACAACAAGAACTGAGGAAACTAGTCGGCCATCTCTGCTTAAAGATGCTATAAACAGGGGCGCCTGGATGGCTCAGTTGGTCAAGTATCTGACTCTTGACTTAGACTCAGGTCATGATCCTGGGGTTGTGGGATGGAGCTCCACTGAACCGTTGAGCATGGAGCCCGCCTAAGATTGTCTCTCTCTCTCTGTCCCTATCCCTCCCTCTCTAGAATAAAAATTTAAAAAGAAAAGATGCTATAAATAGGAACATCCTAACTGCAGTCTATCTGTTGAGATTAGACTTTGCTGCATTTAACTGAACCTCCCCACCCCATATCCATGCCACGGTAAAAAAAAACTAAACAAAAAACAGTGGGTAACTAAAACAAACATATATACCCCTCTTATGTAAAGAAGTTCAGAGGTAGGCAGTACAGGGCCAGCCAGAGATCTCCAAGGTCAGGCTCCTCCCATCTTTCTGTTTCTCTGCCCTCATCACAGTGTCCCTCCTCCAAATCATCTCTGATGCCAGTAAAGGTGCAGGGATTTTACTGATCTCATTTGCATACCAGGCAGTAGGAAAGACTAAAGGGAGGGGAAAAAAGCTGCCCCTCCCTTTTTAGAACTAACTCTTCTGCTTACGGCTCATTGGCCAGAACTTAGTCACATGGCCAAAGCCTAGCTGCAAACATAGCTGGGAAAGGTAGTCTTTTAGCTGGGATCCGATGCCGCCCAATAAAACTGTGGTTCTGTCACCAGGGAAGAAAGGGAAAATGTATGTCGGGCTACGCGACTGGTAATCTCTGCCCCTTGGAGTAATTCATCACATGGACGAAGTCGGTCTGTTGTAGCATTGCTGCATTTCTCACGGTTTGATTATTCAGTCTTAGCTCTGATTATAAGAAATATTCAGGATCCTTTTAATAAATTCCTTCTTTTCTTCCTTTTATTAAAAAAGTGTCAGTCACGACTGTAAGGGTCCCGAAATTCCTCTCCTTTAAGACCACTTCATAGCTCCCCGCCTCGGTGGATCTGGGAAATGGACTTGACTGGTACCCAGTGATGTTTTTCTGAGCCCTCAGGGTGCCCACAGTGTCACCCTAGACCTGGGGTGGGGGGGACGCTCACAGACCTTGGACGCCTATTGGTTACTTTAATTACAGCACTCCTGTGTGGGGTCGTTTGCCAAACATTGTGCTGCTTTGTCCTTTGTCCTTGGAGCCACTCTCTGCTTCTGTAGGTCCTAATTCCAAGACTCTCTGGCTCTCTCCTTGGCTCTGGGTCCCGGAACGTTGCAAAGAAGTGGGAGTTGGTTTCTGCTTCCTCGTTTCTTCCAGTGCTGTCAGAAATCACTTCTGCTTCCCTTCTCCGTGCAGAAGTGCTGGAACAGAACTTGAGCTCCGGTGACTCAACCTATAAACTGCTTCCTCTCCTCCTGCCTGGCGGGAGCCCAGGAGAGGCCTCTGGGTCGTTAGTCTGCCTGGTAACGCAAGGGCTCAGCACACCCTCTCAGTTTGGCAAAGAGCAAGGTGGGAATAAGGCAGGGGGTGGGGGGGAGGCTTTCCTTGGCATTTCTCTGGAGAGTCACGGTATGCCACGGTTCTGGCGGCATCTAGCCTGGGGGTTCAGTTGACTTTGAAAGAGCCTGGAGGTGTGCTAAGGGAGGACTCTAGGCCTCCTGAATATGATTATTATTTTTTAACCCAGTGACTAACTAGAAACAGGGCCCACCTCACCCCACCCCCTACATCCCATCTCAGGGAGACTGGAGGTGGAGCTCAGAGCTGGTCACGGGATTTGCAAGGGCAGGTCATTGTGGTTAGTTGATGGACATTTGAGAATGCATTTTGTGCTGAGTCGATGGGTAAAAAATACTTCTCTATGAGCTGATTTTATTGCTGCAATGAACCTCATCTCTGTGAGTCAGAAGGTCATCCTCCGTAGCTATCACGTGGCTGTGAATCAGAGGAAAGAGGAATCGACAGGCCTCCAGAAGTAATTTTAGACACCTCTTGCCTCTGTTCCATTAAACCCAATTGCCTAGTAGCTAACAATTATTGAGCACTTATGATCTGCAAATGCGACGCTAAGGGCATTATTTTATGTGACCCTCACAACAGCTCTCTGACTTCAGCAATGTTTAACAGTCCAGTTTAGCAGATGGAAAAACTGAGGCCCAGAGTCATTCACCACGTAGGCAGACCTGGGATTCAAATTCAGCATTGGTTTGATTCCCAGGCCTATCTGACTCCCCAAACTTGACAATTTTCACGAGCTTCTGCAATGTTTCCTAACGGTTCCCGGTGTGCCTAGAGCTTCGAGTTTCTAGATGCCAATGCATTCTGGAGGTTGCCATAACCATCTCCTGGGAGACCCAGTTTATGTCTCCCTTACTATTAGCTTCCAGAAGTGTGTTACCATCCAGAGTTAACACGGAGCAATCCAATGGCACTGTCATGGGAGCCACATAGGCATTTCACATATTTTAGCAGGCACGTTAAAAAAAAAGAAAAAGGAACAGGTACCACTGTAACTCATGCTGTTTGCACGAAATATTTAAATAATCACATTACAGTGGTTTATAGGGACACAGACAACAAAAGCCCTTCAGACCGAATCAATCCATTGATACCTACATGATCAGAGGTGTGTTAATTTTAGAAATGATGCATTTTTCCAATACATATACCACAGTACAACAATAATACTTTACGGGTGGTTAAAGTGAATGTGGTCCTAAATAAATAAATAAATAAATAAATAAATAAATGCCTATCTAATGCAAAAATATTTTACATTGCTTCTGCTTTTTATTTTAAATTAGATAATATTTTAAAAATTCAGTATTGGCCACATTTTAAGTGCACGATTGCCACGTGTGACTGGTGGCTACTGCTCTGGGCAGTGCATGCCTAGTATCTCTCACTGAAATGCTCTGTGATGCAAATGCACTTAACGCATTCTGGACCCAGAGAAGACAGATCAGGGTGAAGGGGGATCTCCGTACAGAAGAGAACTTAGAGAATGAGACTGGAGCGGCATGGGGGGGCCTATGGGAATGGGAAACCATTGTCAATTTTGGACACAATAATATCATGGGAATGAATGGGAATCATGGGAATTAAGAAAATTAACGTGGAAACACTGAGCAGAATGGGTTGTGGGGACACAGACGAGAGGCAGGAAGATTATGGGGAGAGGAGGTGGTGAATGAAGCCAGTGGACATGAGAGTAGCCAGGGAAGGAAAACAATATGTCTGAGAAACATGGAGAGTTACAATGAGTCAGTGGTTGGCTGCACAAAGGGAACCAAAGGAACGGAAGAGTTGAAATGGCCCCGAGGTTTTAGCCTCAGACAATAGAAAATGATAATAGCACTGATAGAAACAGAGAAGTGAGGAGGGGAAGTGAGCCATGCTGGTGGGGGGCGGGGGCTGGGGACAGTGAGCTCAGCTTTGTTCCGACCCAGTCTGTGGTGGGTTCTTCTCCTGTCTCTCCCTCCTTACTTCTCCTCCTCCTTCCTTCTCTCTCTTTCTTCCCTTTATCCCCTCCTTCTCCCATCCCATTCTTCTCTTGAAGTAGCTTGAGCATCCATAATGTGCTGCAGGCAAATGAGCTTCCTGGGCATTTCCTAGGCCTGAGGAAGAACCACTGAGAGGGATGGCAGGTACTTCTTCGTGGAAAACATCCCCTTTTGCCACATCTGGCATAACCATGGCGTGGGGAGCATAGGAAGCAGGGTGAAATGAGGGTAAACCTTCATGCTTCTTAAGCGTGAAGCATGGGGCAGGCACACGTCCAAACATCTGTGACTAGCATCTCACTTAAGAGCATTCTTTCCCCTCTGACAGGTGAGGAGAATGGGACCCGGATGGATGAAGTAAACTGCCTAAGGAAACCCAGTTGTGATGTGGTGGTGGGGGGGGGGGGGCAGGATTTCACCCCTACCGTGTGTGTTAAATACCCACTGTAAGTTGGATAAAAGGTGGCAATCACCTTCCCTGTGTTACAGGTTGGTGTTTGTGTCCCCTGAGAAATCCACCTGTTGAGGCTCTAACCCCCAAGTGTGATGCTATTTAGAGAAGGGGCCTTTGAGAGGTGATTAGGTTGAGATGAGGTCAGGAGGGTGAGCCCCTCCTGATGGGATTCCTGCCTTTGTGAGAAGAGAAAGATGGAGAGCTCTTGCTCTGTCCACCACATGCATCAGAGAAAGGCCATGTGACCACACAGAGAGAAGGAAGCCTTTTATAAGCCAAGAAGTGGATTCTCACTAGGAACCAAATCTACCTACACCTCAATCTTAGACTCCCAGCCTCCAAAATTATGAGACATTAATGTCTGTTGGTTGGGCCCCCCAGTCTGTGGTATTGTGTTAGAGTAGACCGAGCTAAGAAGTCCTGCTTCAGGGGTGCCTTGCCTCTCCAGATCTTTCGAAAGGGTAAGCTCTTCACAGAATGGGTGGCTCCTGTGAAGTCCCTGGGTGGCTTTTTCCTTCCACAGGTGGGGTTTGTGACCAACAGGCCAGGAAGTGTGGGTGGAAGCAAAGGAATGACCCTCCTCCTTCCAGTGGAAGAAGAAGTAAGACGGGGGCGGATATACTCCTCAAGTAGCTTTTCTCACTGTTAATCAAGTAACTGCTCACAGGGATCTGTTTTTCTGCTCTAAATGCTGTGTTTCGACGGTGTTGTTCTAATATAGTCACCCACCTTCAAAAACATACCGGGGGGGGGTGTGCGGGGGGGGGGGAAGGCCTTCAAATGAAACAGGAGCCGAGGGGGAAGCAATGGAGGGAGGAGGAGATGGGAAATATCACACTGCTCCCGTACAGCAGCTCAAGGGATTTACTCTGGGTTTTCAGAGCCAAGTGAATATTGCTTATTCATGTGCAATCTAATCCTCCACACGGCCCAGAGGCTGAGGGCATCAGGGATGACCCGGTTGCACAGGGGCGAGGAGGGGCTGGTGAATCTGTCCCCGAGCGTGAGTGCCGTGGGTCGGACCAGGCGTCACGCGCCCTGGGAGGGCCAGGGTTGGAAGAGGTTGTCCCTCGAATGGCTTGCGTGGGTGCAGGCACAATGGCAGGGAGGAAGTGTGGGCTGGAGGTGAGACTGGGGATCAGACACGGGATCCCCGGTCGGCGGAGGGAGTGGTGCAGCGTGTGTGGCTCAGACATCCAGGGGACAGATACGCCAGGGTCCCCTCCACCGTACCCCACCTTGGAAAGACAGAAGAGCCACAGATTGATGCACACTCCCAGGCAGAGGATGTCTTAATAACCCACTCAGTAGGTGATGGATCATCAGAGGAGGAGAAGCAGAGCTACGGCTTGGCCACCCCGAAGCTCTGACTTGATAACATGTGATAATTCACTTAGGGGCACCGGGAAGAAGCTTTCCCAACTGCGGCTAACCAGTGTTGAAGACCTGAAAACAGCCACTTGGGACTGCTTTTATGTTCAGCTGTCGGCTTAGAAGCAAATGTCTAAGAGAACCTGGACGCGGATCAAACAAATGTGCTGGGAACCGCATGCAATGCACAGATCTGCTATTCTACCCTGCTGAGGGCCTGTGTGCCTGGCCTGCTCCCCTCCAGCCACCCAGGAAGACAGAATCAGAGGAGGGAGGACCTGTCTGAAATCTCTGATAGGGCCCCGACTGCAGCTGGCCTGGGTCTCGGGGACAATTCCAGCACAGACACATCATGGAGTGGTAGGCAGTCCTCTTTGCAGCCTACACTGACCGGGTGAGGAAGATAAAAAAAGGCCCTTTCTTGACCAGTGGAAACAAAGGGGCTGGTGGCCAGAGGCCTGCTCTCTGGCCACAGGGCCTTTGACAGTCTAGGAGTGGAGAGCTGGGCTACAGGAGACCTCTGCTTTCTATGGGGCAAAGAAGAGCTCCCAAGAGCACAGAGGGAAGAAGATAGCTTCCCAACCAGTCCATCTGTTCTTTCTTTTCTCTACCTCCTGCCAAGAAAATAACCTACAGCAGTTTTGTTTAAACCAAACACCAATTGGCTTCATGGTGGGGGTGGGGTAGGGCTGGAATACTATGGAAACCTTTCGCAGAACAAGTGTAATAAGAATCATAGAAACACCAGCAGATTATGTCTGCCACGCACCAGGCACTGTGCTAAATACTTGGTGAACGCGATCACACCCCCTCCTCCTCCAGGAGCTCCTAGTGTTGACACAGGCCTCCTCTGACCTCACATATACTCATAACCACATTCCCCCGGAATGAAGTATCTGGGACCTCTTTCTTCCCAAAAAGAAACCCAGGCAATCTCTGAGCAGGTGTCTTACTGTGGGTTGGCTCCAGGTGAATGACCACTTTACTGCTGCTGATACTGGTTGGCTCAGGGCAGGTGCGGATGAAAAGCAGTAAAGCAACCGAACAGGGTGAAAGGTGAGGAGACACCTGACAAGGACTTTCGAAACTATAGCGACACTATGTAGTTCATCAACAGTGGCTTGTCCTTATGAGGTTTTTTTTTTTTTTTTTTTCCTAGGGTGGCAGAAGGACATAAGGGAGGTAAATATTCTTGGCCTCCATTTTATGTGTGAAGCAACTGAGGTTAAGAGAGGTGGAGTGATGGACCCAAAGTCACATAGCAAGTTGAGTTGTAGAGTCAAGATTTGAACCTGGGCACCATAACCACACATGTCTCCTGCTAGACCAAATCCTAGCCCAGGGTTAGGGGAGGCTGTGGTGGTGGTGGTGGGGGTGGGGGGCGGGGAGCATCAACAACTCTGTCTTGAATGCAAAGGAGACATCCAGACCTGCTGAGTCCACACCCTCTAAAAAAGATTGCATGGGGGGATATGTAAGAATAGCAATGGTTTCATTGCTCTAATGGAAAACACTTTTACAGTTTTGGAGGATCATGTCCTAAATCGATGGCTCTTTTCCTTGGTGAAAAGTTACTGTAGACTCTCAGAGATAGAAAGGATGCTGGAGGACATCTAATTTCATCCCCTCTATCTACAGAAGAAAGAAAAGAGGCTTACACAGAGGAACCAGGTTGTTCATGGGTCACACAGCTAGGGAAAGACATGATGGAGACTACCTAGAATTGTGCAGTTTTGACTCTTAGCCTAAATCCTTCCCATTGCTTTGTGAACTTATATCTTTGGGTTCTTCCCACCATGAAGGGCACAACTCACCCTAATCTTAGTCGGAAGGTGAAACTTTCACAATATATTTTTCTACTCTCTTCCTCCTCTGTCCCTTCCTCTCACCCAGCTAACCGGACAGATGGTTTCGCACCAGCACAATCTACCTGAGACCAGGAAGGGGGTGTGCATTTTCTCAACTCCTAGAATGGGAAGATATTGGTGTTAGCTTAAAAAAAAATGTATCTTCAAGATTTACATAAAAGTACAATAATGAAGATAGTGTTTTACAGATCCACCAACTAAACATAGTACAGGCTAGAATCACATATCCAATCACCCCCCACACATATCCAATCACCTATTTATGATAAAGATAACCTTGCAATGTCATAGGGGAAAGGATGGCCTTCCTCATTAAGTGGTGCTAAGTCAACTGGATATTCTTACTTGGGGGGATAAGAGGGGGAAGGAATTTTAATTCCTAACTTATGTGAAACAGACACATTTTAGTTCCAAATGAAAAAGGTAAAGTGATAAAAGCTTTTGGAAAAAAAGCCATAGGAGGGCATCTTCAGGAGGCAGGTTTGATAAAGATTTCTTAGACAGGACATAAAAACCCTAAGCATAAGGGGGGGGGGGATTGATTAATTGAACTGCATTAAAATTAATTACTTCAATTAATCAAAAACACAAGTCAAGAAAGCAAAAAGGGAAGCCACAGAATTGGAAAAGATATTTGCAAAACATATATCTATCAAAGGACTCATATCTGGAATATGTGAAGAACCCTGCCAATCAATAAAAAAAGGCAGACAACTCAATTAAAAAAATGGGCGGGGCGCCTGGGTGGCTCGGTCGGTTAAGTGTCTGACTTTGGCTCAGGTCATGATCTCGCGGTCTGTGAGTTCGAGCCCCGCGTCGGGCTCTGTGCTGACAGCTCAGAGCCTGGAGCCTGTTTCGGATTCTCTGTCTCCCTCTCTCTCTGCCCCTCCCCTGTTCACGCGCTGTCTCTCTCTGTCTCAAAAATAAATAAACGTTAAAAAAAAAAATTTAAAAAAAAATGGGCAAAAGACTTGAAATGGACTTTCTGAAAAGAAGCTTTCCAAGGGACCAATAAACATAAGAAAAGGTGTTTGGGAACAGCATGGAAGTTTTTTGTATGTCTCGCGTCCATGAAATACAGGCAAACCTAAACTAAACCATCCTGCACACCTAGAAAACTGATCTGAGGATTAACACAACAATCTGCACAACCTGAGCCACAGAACTCAGCAGGTATGTGGCACGGAAAGATGAACTGAGGGAGAACAGAAGCCGCAGAGGGCAGGGAGGTGTTTCTGTTTGCAGAGAGAGGACGGAGACTGGAGGGGGGGCGGTATACGAGAAAAGCACCCCCACAAAAGCAGCTGGAGACAAAGTGGAAAAGTGGAAACAGCCGCAGGGAATGAACCAAAAAGGGAGAAAGGAGAGGGTTTAAATTCCATTAGGACTAAAAACAGGGAGCGCAGAGGCTGAAACGGTGCGGCTCCATACCTGGTGGTGCTCTGGTGGGAAGGGCGAATCCCCAGGAGCAGAGCGGAGTCCAGGGTTCTTCGGGCCACACGGAGAGAGGCAGTTCCCCCGCTGGGAGGACATCAGGTAGAGGCTGTGTGGGTCCTCAAAAGGCAAGGCCCCAGTGGACCAGGGAGAACCACATTCGCTGGTGCTGGAACAAGGTCGTTAAGGGTGAAGCCTGGTGCCAGGTGTGTGTTCTGATTTTCCATAATCCCGGAAACACTGCTGCTACACAATAGTGTCAACTTTTTCTGGGGCAGGCTGGCACCTGGCCGCAGTCTCTGGGCATCGGCAGCAGCCCGGTCCTGCAAACATTCCTGAATGTGGGCGGCACCCGGCCAGTGCTCAGTGAGATCCTCCAGCAGAAGGGCAGAACAGGTCAAAGCTGCAGTCCCTCAGAAGTAAGGGGTCGGGAAAAACAGCCGCATCTGAGAAGGAACTCGGGAGAGAGATGCTGCCTGGGGCTCAGTCACGGACAGTGTGGAAGTGGGGAGCGGATGGAAGCCAAAGGACAGGTGGGCAATTGCTGGTGGGGGAGAACAGAGTTCTGATACTAGAGACTGGGTAGCTGGGTGATGCCATCTTCACTGCTCCCACGCATGTGCAAAAGCACCTATAAGCGCCACAACAATCCACCCCAGTAAACTCATCAGCGCCATCTAGTGGAGAATGGAGTCATTACACTAAGCCCCGCTCAACTGGGCCAACCTCCTTCTTCAGGAACACAAATCCCTCCGCGTGCTTAGTTTATGGATTATAAAGCGATTCATACTTTGACTTCAGGGGAAAACGAAGTAATTTCAGTCATATTTCAGTCTGTTCACCAGTCCACCTATTCAGTTTTCTTTCTTTCTTTTTCCTTTTTCCTTTTTTCTTTTTTGTTTCTTTTCTTTTTCTTGAATACAGAAAGAAAAAAAATCATTTTTATTTTCAATTTTTATTAAAATTATTTTTATTTATTTTTTCTACTATATTTTTTACTCTACTGTAAATTTTTTCAAATTCTATTTTACTTCCATCATTTCATGTTAGTCTACTTTAGTACATCCATATTTTGAAATTTTCAAACGATTTCCTTTTTTTTTCTCTCCCCTTTCTTCTCTAATCTATCAAGCCCCTTTCAACACCCAGACCAAAACACACCTAGGATCTAGCATCATTTATTTGATTTCCTGGTGTGTGCTTGTTTTTAATTTTTTAATTTTGATATTTTTTTAATTTCAATTTTTTAATTTTAATTTTTTCTACCTCATTAATTCCTTTTCTTCCTTCAAAATGACAAAATGAAGGAATTCACCCCAAAAGAAAGAGCAGGAAGAAATGACAGCCAGGGACTTAACCAACACAGATACAAGCAAGATGTCTGAACCAGAATTTAAAATCATGAAAATAAGAATACTAGCTGAAGTGAAAAATAGATTAGAATCCCTTTCTTCAGAGATAAAAGAAGTAAAAGTTAGTCAAGATGAAATAAAAAATGATATAACTGAGCTGCAATCTTGAGTGGAGGCTATGGCTACAAGGATGGATGAGGCAGAACAGAGAATCAGTAATATGGCGGACAAACTTATGGAGAATAATGAAGCAGGAAAAAAAGAGGGAGGTTAAGGCAAAAGAGCACGATTTAAGAATTAGAGAAATCAGTGACTCATTAAAAAGGAACAACATCAGAATCATAGGGGTCCCAGAAGAAGAAGAGAGAGAAATAGAGGTAGAAGTATTATGTCAGCAAATCATAGCAGAAAACTGTCCTAACCTGGGGAAAGACACAGACATCAAAATCCAGGAAGCACAGAGGAACTCCCATTAGATTCAACAAAAACCGACCATCAAGAAGGCATATCATAGTCAAATTCACAAAATACTCAGGCAAGGGGAGAGGCATGAAAGTAGCAAGGAAAAAAAGTGCTTTACCTACAAGGCCAGGTTTGCAGCAGACCTATATCCACAGAAATTTGGCAGGCCAGAAAGGAGTGGCAGGATATATTCAATGTGCTGAGTCACAAAAATATAGGCCAAGAATTCTTTATCCAGCAAGGCTGCCATTCAAAATGGAGGGATAAAAAGTTTCCCAGACAAACAAAAATGAAAGGATCTTGTGACCACTAAACCAGCCCTGCAAGAAATTTTAAGGGAGACGCTCTGGGGGGAGAAAAGATGAAATAAATAAATAAAGACCAAAGGCAACAAAGACTAGAAAGGACCAGAGAACACCACCAGAAACTCCAACTCTACAAGCAACATAATGGCAATAAATTCATATCTTTCAGTACTCACACTAAACATCAATGGACTCAATGCTCCAATCAAAAGACATAGGGTAACATAATGGATAAGAAAACAAGATCCATCTATATGCTGTTTACAAGAGACCCACTTTAAACGTAAAGACACCTTCAGATTGAAAGTAGGTGATGGAGAACCATCGATCATGCTAATGGTCAACAAATAGGCCAGAGTAGCCATACTAATATCAAACAATCTAGACTTTAAAATAAAGACTGTATCAAGAGATGAAGAAGGGCATTATATCATAATTAAAGGGTCTATCCACCAAGAAGACCTAACAATTGTAAACATTTATGTGCCAAATGTGATAGCACCCAAATATATAAATCAATTAATCATAAAGAAACTCATTGATAGTAATACCATAATAGTAGGAGATTTCAACACCCCACTTAAAGCAATGGACAGATCAACTAATCAAAAAATCAACAAGGAAACAATGGCTTTGAATGACACACAGGATCAGATGGACTTAACAGATATATTCAGAACATTTCATCCTAAAGCAGCGGAATATACATTCTTCTCCAGTGCACATGGAATGTTCTCTAGAATAGACTACATACTGGGACACAAATCATCCCTCAACAAGTACAAAAAGACTGAGATCATATCATGCAAAGTTTTAGACCACAACACTATGAAACCACAAGGAACAATTTGGAAAGGTAACAAACACCTGGAGAGTAAAGAACATCTTATGACAGAATGAATGGGCTAGCCAAGAAGTTAAAGAGGAAATTTAAAAGTTCATGGAAGCCAATGAAAATGATAACACCACAACCCAAAACCTCTGGGATGCAGGAAAGGCGGTCATAAGAGGAACGTATATAGCAATCCAGGTCTTCTTAAAGAAGGAAGAAAGATCTTAGATACACAACGGAATCTTATGCCTTAAAGAGCTGGAAAAAGAACATCAAATAAACCCAAAACCAGCAGAAGACAGGAAATAATAAAGATTAGACCAGAAATTAATGCTATCAAAAAAAAACAAAAACAAAAACAAAAAAACCCCCAGTAGAACAGATCAATGAAACCAGAAGCCGGGTCTTTGAAAGAATTAACAAAACTGATAAACCCCTAGCCAGTTGGATCAAAACGAAAAAGGAAAGGACCTAAAGAAATAAAATCAAGAATGAAAGAGGAGAGATCACTACCAACACAGCAGAAATAAAAACAATAATAAGAGAATATTATCAGCAATTATATGCCAATAAAATGGGCAATCTGGAAGAAATGGACAAATTCCTAGAAACATATACACTACCAAAACTGAAACAGGAAGAAATAGAAAATTTGAACAGACCCATAGCCAGTAAGGAAATCAAATTAGTAATCAAAAATCTCCCAAAAAACAAGAGTCCAGGGCCAGATGGCTTTCCAGGGGAATTCTTCCAAACATTTAAGGAAGAGTTAACACTGATACTCTTGAAGCTGTCTCAAAAATCAGAAATGGAAGGAAAACTTCCAAACCCTTTCTATGAAGCCAGCATTACCTTCATTCCAAAACCAGAAAAGACCCACTAAAAAGGAGAACCATAGACCAATTTCCCTGATGAACATAGATGCAAAAATCCTCAACGAGATATTAGCCAACTGGATCCAAGAATACAGTAAAAAAAATTATTCACCAAGTTGGATTTATACCTGGGATGCAGGGCTATTAAATATCCAAAAAACAATCAATGTGATTCATCACATCAATAAAAGAAAGGACAAGAACCATATGATCCTCTCAATAGATGCAGAGAAAGCATTGAGCAAAATACAGCATCCTTTCTTGATAAAAACCTTCAAGAAAGTAGGGATAGAAGGATCATACCTCAAGATCATAAAAGCCATATATGAACGACCCAACACTAATATCATCCTCAGTGGGGAAAAACTGAGAGCTTTCCCCCTAAGGTCAGGAACAAGACAGGGATGTCCACTATTGCCACTGTTATTCAATATAGTATTGGAAGTCTTAGTCTCAGCAATCAGACAACACAAAGAAACAAAAGGCATCCAAATCGTCCAGAAGGAGGTCAAACTCTCACTCTTCACATGATTCTCTATATGGAAAACCCAAAAGATTCCACCAAAAAACTGCTAGAACTGATTCATGAATTCAGCGAAGTGGCAGGATATAAAATCAACGCACAGAAATCAGTTGCATTCCTATACACCAACAATGAAGCAACAGAAAGAAAAATCAAGGAATCGATGCCATTGACAATTGCACCAAAACCCATAAAATATCTAGGAATAAATCTAATCAAACGGGTGAAGAATCTATACACTGAAAACTATAGAAAGCTTATGAAAGAAATTGAAGAAGACACAAAAAAATGGAAAAAGATTCCATGCTCCTGGATAGGAAGAACAAATATTGTTAAAATGTCGATACTACCCAAAGCAATCTACATATTCAATGCAATCCCTATCACAGTAACACCAGCATTCTTCACAGAGCTAGAACATACAATCCTAAAATTTGTATTGAACCAAAAAAGTCCAAAAATAGCCAAAGCAATCTTGAAAAAGAAAACCAAAGCAGGAGACATCACAATCCCAGACTTCAAGCTATACTACAAAGCTGTAATCATCAAGACAGTATGGTACTGGCACAAAAACAGACACTCAGATCAATGGAACAGAATAGAGAACCCAGAAATGGACCCACAAACATATGGTCACCTAATCTTTGACAAAGCAAGAAAGAATATCCAATGGAATAAAGACAGTCTCTTCAGCAAGTGGTGCTGGGAAAACTGGACAGCGACATGCAGAAGAATGAACCCAGACCAGTTTCTTATACCATACACAAAAAGAAACTCGAAATGGATGAAAGACCTAACTGTAAGATGGGAAGCCTTCAAAATCCTCAAGGAGAAAGCAGGAAAAAACTTCTTTGGTCTTGGCCTCAGCAACTTCTTATTCAACATGTCTCTGGAGGCAAGGGAAACAAAAGCAAAATTGAACTAATGAACTCATCAAAATAAAAAGCTTCTGCACAGTGAAGGAAACAATCAGCAAAACTAAAAGGGAACCGACAGAATGGGAGATGATAATTGCAAATGACATATCAGATAAAGGGTTAGTATCCAGAATCTGTAACGAACTTATCAAACTCAACACCCAAAAAACAGATCATCCAGTGAAGAAATGGGCAAAAGACATGAATAGACACTTCTCCAAAGAAGACATCCAGATGGCCAACTGACACATGAAAATATGCTCCACATCACTCATCATCAGGGAAGTACAAACCAAAACCACACTGAGATACCACCTTACACCTGTCAGAATGGCTAACATGAACAATTCAGGCAACAACAGATGTGGGTGAGGATGTGGACAAAGAGGATCTCTTTTGCATTGTTGCTGGAATGCAAGCTGGTACAGCCACTCTGGAAAGCAGTATGGAGGTTCCTCAAAAAATCAAAAATAGAACTACCCTACGACCCAGCAATTGCACTACTAGGTATTTATCCAAGGGATACAGCAACCATTGAAGGGGCACACGCATCCCAATGTTTATAGCAGCGCTATCAGCAATAGCCAAAGTATGGAAAGGGCCCAAATGCCCATCGACGGATGAATGGATAAAGAAGATGTGGTATATAGATACAATGGAGTGTTACTCAGCAATCAAAAAGAATGAAATGTTGCCATTTGCAACTATGTGGATGGAATTAGAGACTATAATGTTAAGTGAAATTAGTCATTCAGAGAAAGACAAATATCAGATGACTTCACTCATAGGAGGACTTTAAGACACAGAACAGATGAACACATGGGAAGGGAAGCAAAAATAATATAAAAACAGGGAGGGGGACAAAACATATGAGAGTCTTATATATGGAGAACAAACAGAGGATTATGGGAGGGGTTGTGGGAGGGGAGATGGGCTAAATGGGTAAAGGGCATTAAGGAATCTACTCCTGAAATCACTGTGGCACTATATGCTAACTAATTTGGATGTAAATTAAAAAAATAAAATGAACAAAAAAATAAAAATTAAAAAAAAAGGAAAGGTGTTCAACTCTTTTGGTCATCGGGGCATGTGAGTTCAAATCACAGGGAAACAGCACTACACTTTCAGCAGAATGGTTATAACAAACAAGCAAACAAAAAAGACAATAGCAAGTATTGGGGAGGATGTGGAACCATCAGAACTCTCAAACACTACTGGCAGGCGAGTGAACAGGAATCACTTTGGAAAACAGTTTGGTAGGACCTACTAACGCAGAAGTTACGTTATCTTCTGGCTAGCTGGAAGACTTATGTGCGTTTACACAAAGACACACACAAACGGTTTAGAGCAGGGCGTCTAAGTGCTGAAAATAATCCAAGTATTTATGAACAATGGAATGGATGAATAAATCGAGTATCTGCACACTCTGGGATCCTACACAGAAGGGAGAGAATGAAGGGTAGTCAGTGCACAGCACGGATGAATCTCACAAACACAACGGCGAATGAAAGAAACCAGACACCACAGGGAACGTATTGTATGATTCCATTTATATAAGAGCCAGAAGCAGGTAAAACTCATCTACAGTGTGACAATGCAGGATAGTGGTTACCCTTGAAGGGGGATAGTGACTGGAAAGGGGTGAAGGGGACCCGCCAGGGAAGTGTTGGCAGGGGAGGGAAGCATTCTGTTTTTCGGTCCAGTGTCTGAGCACATAGATGTGTACATTCGGTGAAGATTCATTGACTTGTACATTTATGTTCAATTACAATAAACCATCGTCAATTGCTCTTCTCTTATAAAATGAAGAGAGGTGAGGAGAAAGTAAGTAACAACTGTCTGTACCTCTTTCAGGCCCGCCATCATGCCAGATTTCACTGGCAGTGACTCGGGTAACCTCCCAATCATTCTAGCCCTTGGGTGTTATGTCCTCTGTTTTGCCGATGAGAAGCCTGAGACACAGGAAGGGTAATTGCCCAAGGCCATGCCATCAATAAGTGCTGGAACCAGATTTAACCTAGGGTTCGAATCCAGGTGTATCTATGCCCAGAGCTCCATCTCCTTTCCTTGGCATCCTGGTGCTTTCAAGGAATGAGCTCTCATGTTGGAGTCTGGGAACCTGGTTTTGAATCCTAGCAGTCACTCCCCCAGTGTATGACCTTGAGTGAATCACCGAGTCTGGTCGGTTCCTGATGTTTTCATCTGTAGTTTGGGGAGTTGCAGGGGGCCGGTGCAGGGGTGGAGAAGGTGGTGCTGGGGCAGGGCTGGGGTAGTGAACATAAAAGGACTAACAGAGCCCTGGATTCAGCACCTGCAGAATATTTACTGCTTCTTCTAGACCTTGCAAGGCATGTGTGCCCTTCCCAGCAGGGGTGTGGAGCTCAAAGCAAAATTCACCATGCCCCTCTCCCTGGTGTTGCCGTTCTAGTGAAGTCTGATGAAAATGATCAAGGCCGGGTTAGGTGGGGGGAAAGGAGCAATGTGCAGCCCAAGGGTGTGTGCGGAAGTGGGCAACAGGCCCTGCTCTGGTGTTGGGGGAGTTTATAGGCAGAACTTAGGTAAATACGTTTTCCATTTACTGTTCTGACACCAGCTGGCCGAGCAGAGTCCGTTTTCTCTCCTTGAAGGAGAGGGTGGGAATGTGAAGAAGGAGCCCCCCAAACCTGCTGGAATCACTCCCTCAAACACAGCGGGTCCTACAATCTCCTTTTACAACAGAACTGAGTTCAACTTTTTTTTTTTTTTTAATACTCCTCTAAGAATAGTCAGGAAAATGGATGGAAAGTAAATAGCATCTGTATTTGTTCAACATGATGTCACCTGTCCCCAGGTTTCTTGTGTCTGCTGAGGAATTGGGAGCTTTGGGGTAGGAGGGGGTGGGGACCTGAGTTTAGGTGATGCCCTTCAGGGCAGGACATGCAGATGGGATTTTATAGGAACGTATGGTCACGGTCACGTTCTATACGCAAGGCACATGAAAAAGAGGTGCCAGTTACTTGCCTTGCCAAGGTTAACGTGCAAGAGCTGTCCTTCATGTCCACGGCTGAAAAACTTTCTTCCCCTTCTAAAGGCTCAGGCATCACGGCGGGGTGGGTGGGGGCGAGTGAGTTTTCGCAGGAGGGAATGGTGGGGGGCCCTGAGTAGGAACCGCGCCCCCTACCTGGCTGCCCCCACCTTACCCCCTGAAACTCACCGAAGTCTTCATTTCTCTGTTGCTAAATTGCACACATTGATCTGATGTGTACAAAGTTGCAAAGCAAGTTGGCAGGAGCGCTGGAGTGTATCAGGTCTACCAGGGAATAAATATACTTGGGTTTTTAGTTTAAATGAGTTGAGAGCTAGGAAATGGCTTGACAGCCGTGGGGAGCCCAAGCGTCTGTTCCCCAGCAAACAAGTCCCTCTGTAAGTCAGAGCTGTCAATCAACACTGCCCCATGGGTACCTGGCCCTGGGGACAGATGTCCCCACCCACACTGCTGGCCTGTCACTGTGGAGAAGAGGCGTGTGTGGGAAGAAGGCTAAGGTGGCTGGCTTTTGGGAGGGGAGTGTTGAACATGGTTTCGACCTCTGGCCATTCAAGGTCTTGTCCCTGATGCTGGTGCCTTTCCAAGGGGAAGGGGAGGGGCTGGTGCCTCAGAACGGGGGGGGGGGGGCCTTTACACCACAGCAGCCTGGGGACAGCCTGTCTGTTCTGCTACCTTTTCTAATATTAATATCTTGATTAATTCCAGACCAATTGTTCTCTTTTTTCACCTTATTTCCTAGCCTTTGCAAACCACCTCCTCCTAAGAGTGACTGATTGAAGTTTGAAGTTTTCGGGTTCAGCTGTTTTTTTAGTTACTTGTTATTAGACAATGTTGCAATTTCCCCCCAGTAAAGAGGAAAAGGGCCTCTCCTCCCTCCCCTCTTCTTCTCCACCTCTTCCCTCTCCACTTCTCCTGGTGGGTCATAACTTAAAACAGGCCTGCGTGATACAGTTATTTATTCTTGTCCATCCTTCCCTCAACTCGATCTTGGTCTGAGGCCAAAACTTGGGGGAAACAAAGAAGCAGCCATCCGGAGTCTCTTTCCAAGCATAAGTGTTTGTTCGTGTGACCACTGCCCTCTTGGGGGCGGGGGGTGCTAGCGGGGAGATGGGGGGGCCAAGGGCGTGCTCAGCACCCTCCACTGCACGGACCGCCCTGTAACCCATGGCCCAGCACGGAGCAGGTATGAAGGGCCCCCTTGTGCTGGAGACAGTCTGTCCAGAGGGAGCCTCCTTAGCAGGGAATTGCCTCCTCCCAGGGTTGGCCTTGCTGAAATTTACAGCTCAGCTCAATACAGCCATTGTGCGGCTCCGAGGGAAGCCATGGAGGTGGATTCGGCCTGGGGAACCTGGGGACTGGGAACCGTGCAAGGCAGGAGGCCCCTACTGCGGGAGGCACAGGCAGAGAGGTTGGTGCCTCTCCCTCCCCCAACACCTGCTGCCCCCCACCGGCTTCCTGGCTGTGTGACTTTTCAGAAGGAGGCCAGGTTACCAGCACAGGCTGAGAAGCTGGGCTCCAGTGAGGTGGGGAGGCCCCTGGAAGGGAGTGTTTGCTTAGAACGGATGGGTGCAGCATCCTGCTGAGGGGTGCTTTCTCCCAGATCAGCCCCCCTTCACCCAGAGGTCAAGCCAGAGGCTCTTCCCAACCCACTGATGCTGAGGCTTCCCCCTCCCCCCACTTTATGTTGCTGCTATCTTGACACACACACACACACACACGCACGCACGCACACGCACACCAGCAACTCAAAAGCCTAATGAAAAAATGATTAGTTTCAGAAAGCTGGGGAGATCAGAGCATAGGCCCCAAACCTAATCTGGAATTTCTCGGCAGGGCGAAGGAAAGCCAGGAAGCCCAGAGCGGAGACCACTCCGGCTCACCTGACTGATGCACGGCCTTCAGCCCTCCTCATCCTGGCTCCTGTCCTTCTGAGAGCAGGGCTGGAGCTGGCAGGCACCGCCTGGAGCAAAGTAGCTGTAAGCTAGGCCAGGGCTGAGCTAGGGGAGGTTGGGCGGGAGGCAGAGGGGAAGGAGGTCTGCTGGAGACAAGGCCTGAGACTGTCCCGCAGAGGGGGAGAGTCAGGTTTAGGTGTAGGGAGGGATAGAGGGCTCAGTCCTAGCCCCAGGGGTCAGCTTGAGGTGGGGCTTCAAGACCTCTGCTCAGAGTGACCCTTGGCGTGGGGATGGGGAGAGGCCCCCAGACGGAGGCCGACAGGTTCAGAGAAGTGCTGGGAGGCCCAGAGCTGGCAGGAGCTCAGCCCCCCTTTTGTCTTGCCGTTATCAACACATATTGGCCTCCAGACTCGACAGGACTCAAATTAATCAGCCGTGCCTCAAAATTTAAAGGGAAAAACTGCGAGCGGTCCCACTGATTCATGAGTCCCGCCCTGGGCAGCTCAGCAGCTGCCCAAGGGGAAGTGACAGGGCATTCCCATCTGGGGGTTCAGGCAGAAGTGGCCTGTGCGTGTAAGTGCTGTTTCCTGTGGCCGATTTTGGTGTTGTAAGGGGTATATTTGTTAAATTCTAGTCGATATCCAAGGGGCCCTGTGTTTACTCCATTAGGAAACCAGATAGAGCTAATCAATGCTAGAAGGACTCTAGTTAACTCCTGAGGGAAGGCAAAATATAAACAGCAGCATTCAAATCGATGTAACGCCCCCCCCCCCCCCCCGCCCACCGACCCCACTGCATTTGGTTAGGGTGGCTGCCTGCAGGCCTGTGTGGCAGGCTTGGGCTGTGAAGGGGAGGCAGACTCCTCCCTGGAGGACAGCAGTGAACAGAGGGCCTCCAGGACCTCAGCGTCTGGCTGCCTTGTGAACAGGTCTAAGTTCCACAGTAGCTGTGGGCCTTGGGCAAATCAGTTGGCCTCTCTGGCCCTCAGTCTCTTCTTCAGAAGGGCAATCACTAATATCGAGATGCACTTCATAGCTCATCAAAGGCTTTTATTTTCTTACTTGATATTCATCACCTTTTGAGGTGAGGATCCTTATCATTATTTCCATTTCACAGAAAAAGAAAATGCGACTCAGAAATTCAAAGACTTCCGGGGCCCCTGGGTGGCTCAGTCGGTTAAGTGGCTGCCTTCAGCTCAGGTCATCACCTCACGGCTTGTGAGTTCGAGCCACACGTAGGGCTCTGTGCTGACAGCTCAGAGCCTGGAACCTGCTTCAGATTCTGTGTGCCCCTCTCTCTTGGCCCCTCCCCCACTCACACACACACACTCTCTCTCTCTCTCAAATATAAATAAACATTAAAAAAAAAAGAAATTAAAATACTTGATGAACCATGAGATCATGACCTGAGCCGAAGTCAGATGCTCAATTGACAGAGCCACCCAGACCGCTGCTTGTGCTCTGTCTCTGTCTCTCTCTCAAAAACAAATAAACATTAAAAAATAAAAATAGGGGCGCCTGGGTGGCTCAGTCGGTTAAGCGGCCGACTTCGGCTCAGGTCATGATCTCACGGTCCGTGAGTTCGAGCCCCGCGTTGGGCTCTGTGCTGACAGCTCAGAGCCTGGAGCCTGTTTCAGATTCTGTGTCTCCTTCTCTCTCTGCCCCTCCCCTGTTCACACTCTGTCTCTCTCTGTCTCAAAAATAAATAAACGTTAAAAAAAATTTTTTTTTTAAATAAAAATAAAAATAAAAAAAATAAATTAAATGATGCAGGTAGCACACTGGGGTCTTAATTCCAAGTCCTGTGACTTCTAGCCCCATACACTTTCCTCTAGGCCCCACCACTTTTGTGAAGGACCTTCTGTCACCTCCTATGATCCGCATAACTGCGTGAGATAGTTGCTATTGTTACTACCTATTTACCAATTAAGAAGTAAAATCCCAAGGTTCAAGAAGTAACAAGAAGTAAGAGACTGGTCCAAGGCCCATAGATTGTCCCAGGGGAGGGATTTGGAAGAGCTGGCATCTAATGTCTTTTCCAGGTGAACTATGCTGTCATACTTGAGTGTTCTTTCCCCATCCCATCCTCTTAGAGAATTCCTTTCTTCCATACCACCCTTGTCCTAGATCAAAGTCCAGTGCCAGATCAAAGAGACGTGGGGAGCAGACATGGAGAGGCTGGGCTTGGGGTGGCCCTGAGAGTAGTCACATTCTCTCCATCACGCTTTTCTGCTGCCCCTCTCCCGCCCTCCCCAGCTGAGGAATATTCTTTCCTGGTCTGGGGACAGTCCTTCAGGAGCAGCCATTCCCACAGCAGTCCCTTTAGGGGACCACCTGCAGAGATGGTCATAGAGCTCAACTACCAGCTCCCTGGAGCCTTTGCTGGCCATCAGATCCCAGGGCTGTGTGACCTTTATTAGCCCCCCCCCCCCACCAAGGCTGGGGTTACATATCTCACCAGCAGCCAAAGACCGCTTCCCAGGGTGAGTTCACCATAGAGTTAAACTCTGTTTGACTGTTTCTATTTTAGCTACTCCTGAGCTTGACTCCCTTGAGTTACCTGTGGAGTGGTGGCTAGTTCGATCCAAGTCTCAGGGGAGACAGACTCCAAGATTTAGGAGAGAAGATTCTCTCCCTCCTTTGGAAAGAGGGGCGGTCAATACATAGCTCCTTCTCCACCACCATTTTTTTTTCTGTCCATTTTGTGCCTTGCCCAGGGACACCAGAAGAGTTAGCTAGGGCTCTCTGATTATTATTTAAATTTGTGTAATTGTAATTTTTTTATTTTACAGAGAGAGAAAGAGAGAGAGCGTGTGCGCAGGTGAGAGGGGCAGAGGGAGAAAGAGGGAATCCTAAGCAGGCTCCACACTCAGCATGGAACCTGACACAGGGCTCCCTCCAAGACCCTGGGATCATGACCTGAGCGGAAATCAAGAGTTGGACTGAGCCACCTAGGTGCTCTTCTCTGATTACTATTAAGAGTGATTTCTTACTTCTGTAGATTGTTGCACAGTTTAGAGATAGCGTTCCCCCAGGCCACCTCGTCTACTCCTTGCAATCAGTGTGGGGTGTGAGATTACCTTGATTCCTATACTACAGTTGGAGAAGTCAGAACTTAGAAAGTCCAAGTGACTCGTCCAAGGTCATGAATTAGAAAGAAGTGGAGCAGAGCCTTCCCAACTCTTGGTCTGGAGCTTTCCTTGATTCCTCAAGCTGTCCTTTGAGACATTATAGAAAGGTGACTCTTGGAATGCAACATTCTTGGGGACCGTGGTGTCCTGGTGGTCCACCTCTATTTCATAAAAGAACCGGCTGTGGCCTGCGAGGTGAAGGGTCTTGGGACTGCAGGAGGCATTGGGTTCTACTCCCAGGATGTAGGGCAAGGCTTCTCACGCAGGAGGCTCCCATAAATGTTTGATGTATAAATGAATGAATGAATAATTGAACAACCAGATCTCAGCTTTCCCGATTCCTAGTCAAACATGCCTTCCCATATACCTATCTCATCCCTGCACGTTCATTGATCGGAAAATCTAAAAAGCAGTTTTCAGCCTTAAGAAAAAAACACGAGCGGGCCCCCTCCGTCGGGAGGAAACACAAGAAGCCGTGTGGGAGGGGGGCGAGGAGAGACTTTCCAGGTGAAGAAACCAAGGCAGGGGCCTCTCTTGGTGCTGCGGTGGAAGGACGCCCAGCAGAGGAGGTGCCCTTGATGCTTCCCTGACTTCCTGATCCCCGGGGAGGAAGCGGCCTGCACCAATCCCATCCTTTCTGCAGGGCCCGGTGGACACGTCGTGTTTGGCACCCAGCCAGAGCCCATGCTTCAGAACCGAGGAGGGCCACTAAGCAGGAAATGTGGCCGCCTCGTTCACAACCTCTCCTGAATTTCATTTGTGACAAACCACTCTTCATAAACCCCAGAACTGCCCATCGTCACCAGGGTGAGGCAAGCAATGCCTGCTGAGAGGGAAAAACAATTAGAAATACAATTAATGTTATAAAAGCTGGTCATAAATATTTGAGTTCTCTCTCTGGAGAGGAGGGACAAGATGACAGCTCACAATTCCTTGTATTGACAAAAGAGGAAACAGTCCATGAAACTGGTCATTTGCCTGGGTATTTTTATCTATCAGATCCCAGAGTCGGAACAAGGGAAGCATGAATGATTGGATTAGCTGTCCAGCCTTTATGTGCTTTTGCAGCATCAGCAATATGCAATTGCTGCAACCCTCAGACAGACGTGGGCATGCACGCATGCACACACACACACACACACACACACACACACACGCCAACGTGGGGTGGACACACTCCCATGCGGCTAGGCAGGCATGACCCTGGGCTCAGATGCTGCCATCCGACAGCAGAGGAGGATGAACTCCTCTACCTGGGCCAGATGTAGAAAACCATGAATATCCTCCCTCCAGACTCTTCCTCCTCATTCTTGGAGAATGACAGAGCCAAAGGCATCGTATAGCTTCTCGTCTCCCTCTCAAGGGCCCATGCCCCTCGTGATGCCCTTTGCGTTGGTATCCTTTGCGCCTTGGCCTTGCCTTCCAAGCGTCCATTTGGTTGTTCCTTGGGTGGTCTTGGCTTCACGACGTGCTCGATGCGGCAAGGCCTGTTCAGTTGGCAGCCCCCAACCCCTCCAGTGCCTGGGTCCTCTCTTCCCACTCTCCGCAACTCCTGGGTACCTCTGTGCCCCTGGTGGGACTGGGAGGGGGTAAGCAGGGCAGAGGGTGAGCATGGGAGTCGCAAGTACCCTGTGCTGTTTGGGACAACGGTCCCCCCTCCGCAGGCATATGCAACCACCTGGAACCTATGCCCACCAGCAGGAAGCAGAGCTCCCTTGCTCCCCTTGCTGGGGGCACCATGCCAGCATGGCAGATGGGCGTGTTGTCAGCTGCCAAGGGACCTCAGATAGGATCCAAATAGGTCTGCATTTTTGGAGGGCAGGACATGCTCTCCTCTGCTCCCCTTAGTAAATGCAAGACCAGCTGATGAAACCATCTCTCTACGTATTGCCTCGGTTCCCGTGTGCAAGCATTTCCCTCACCCCCATTATTGCCTCTCGGCTAATAGGGAGGATGAGAAGATGGGCGGGGCGCGCGCTGGCCTCTCCCAGCATTCACCAACACCTCCATATGTTCTGAGGGCGGGCACCTCTGGACTGAGAAGCACGAGATCCCCAAATCTGCTTGCTGGAGCTTTTCTTTCGCTTTTCTGGCGGATGATTGCACAGCGTCAGCTTGATTACCTGAAAGTGGTAGGAAGCCCACTGCCTTGTGGGCAGCTCCTCTTTTGCCGGACAGTTTTATTCCGTAATACAAAATCTGCATCCAGATTAATTCCAGCTCTGCCCTGGAGCAGCTGAAAACAAATATGCCTTCTCTTCCTGTATGACAGCTCTTCAAATATTTTAAACCAATGCTCACATCCCCGAAGAGCCTTTGCTTCTCTCGGCTAAGTATTTCCTGTCCCTTCAATTCCTACAGTCATACCTGGAGTGACATAGGACCCAGATGGCTTGTTTGGATTGGGTAGTGGATTGTTAAAAAAAAAAAACATAGGTGCTGAATTCAGATACACTCGAGACTGAGTCACCTTTGTTCAGTGAAGTCCCCCCGTCTTAGCTGTTGTCTGCTGCCGTTCAGTTGTCTACACATTTGGATTAAATGGCATTTACTGAACTGTAACTACGTGATGAGGGATCTGCCTTTATTAAAAATGGATATTTGTATTTTAGAAATGAGAAAACCGGTACACAGAGATGACCTAGCTTCTGTTGGGTCATACAGCTGGTCTATGACAAAGCAAGGGTATGAATCTATTATGGCTTTTGTTTGGTTGAAAGTCAACCAGGCTTCCATAACTGGAGATTGAGCAGGGTGCTGGAAATGCATGTGATGTGCATTCATGAGTCTGTATTTCCATGGTGTAAGGCTAACCAACATCTGTCAACAGACTACCCCTAGAGTAGGGCTGTGGACAGGGGCAGGAGTAATGGAAGGGGCCTTTTACTCTGCTCTCTGGATTCTTCTGTTGTTTGAATGTCCTTAAGGATACAACATACGTAAGTAATTCTCATGTATGTGAAATACAAATAAAATGCTTATGATTTAGATGGTAGCTTCAAGTTGGATACAATCCAATGGGTGAGTTAAAATATACTTAAGAATAAAGAAAAGTCCCAAATGTGAGAGATGGCGTGGACTGGTGGCCACGAGCATGGCCACCTGGAGCTCCAGAACCTGGATGCCAATCAGGGTGGTAGCCATTACTTGCTCTGTGACCTTGGACAGGTCAGTCAGTCTCTTTATTCCTTTATTTCCTCAACTGTAAAATGGGAATACTAATTTTTAGTACATATCTTTTAGGTTATGTTTGTCAAGAATAATGAGTCCTTTGATTTTTTTTTTTTGATTGAGGAATAATTTACATCAGTGCAATGAACCCTTTCCAGTATAGATTTATGAGTTTTGACAAATGCATAAAGCCATGTAACCACTCCCACAGTAAAGATATTGAACAATTCCATCAACCCCACCCCCACCCCCCAAATTCCCATGTCCCTTGTCATTTAACCACTCCCCACCTGCAGCCCCTGGCAACCGCTGATCTGTTTTTTGTTCTGACAATTTGCCTTCCTGGAATAACTTATAAATATAATTATAGCACATATAGCCTTTTGAATCTGGCTTCTTCACTTAGCATAATATATTTGAGATTCATCCGTGTTGTTCACGTAATTCATTCTTCTTTATTGCTGAGTAGGATTCCATTGCATATAAACTACAGTTTGTGTATCTGTTCACTAGAGGAAGAACATTGGCGTTTCTGGTTTTGGGTGATTATGAAAAACGTTTCTATAACATTCACATACAGGTTTTGTGTGCACATAAGTTCTTTTCATATGGTAAATACTTAGACTGGAATTGCTAGGTCATATGACAAGTACATATTTAACTTGATAGGAAACAGCCGTGCTGTTTTCCAAAATGGCCATATCGTGTCACATTCCCACCCACAAAAAAGAGAGTTCTGGGTGTCCCACATCCTCCCCAGGGCTTGGTATTGCCAGGTGTTTATTTATTTAGTTCTAATTTCAGCCATTCTAATAGGTCATAAGTGATATCTCATTGTATGTTAATTCGTATTTCTCCAATGACTAAAAATATTGAATATTTTTTTCATGTGATTGTCTGCCATCTGTGTATCTTTTTCGGTGAAATGTCTGTTGCTCATTTTTTTAAATGGGTGATTTGTTTTCTTATTGTTGAGTTTTAAACGTTCTTTAGGTATTCTAGATTGAAGTCCTGTGTCAGATATGCGTTTTGGAAATATTTTCTCCTAGTCTGTGACTTGTCTTTTAAGTTTCTTGATAGTGTCTTCGAAAGAGAAGCTTTTAGTGTGGATAAAATCCAGTTTGCCAATTTTTCTTCTATGCATAATGATTTTGGTGTTACCTAGAGTCAAAATAGTTTTCTCTCATAATTTCTTCTAAAGGTTTCATAGATGTAGGTTTTGCATATAGGTCTATGTTCCTTTTTGGGTTGCATTTTGTATATGGTGTGAGGTAAGGTCAAGGCCTCTTGGACTTCTTGGATCCTTCACCTTCCCCTCAGCCAGGCTGTTTGTATTCTTTAAAGACCTTTCACGTAATGCCTGTGCTAATATTTACATCCCTGCTTAACTAGGCTGGCCTCTGCTGCCCTGGGCATTTCTTAGACTCAAGCAGGATGGAGTTGCAATCTTTCCAAGCTATTCGGTAGCTGTTTCCCCTTCACAGCATAAAGTATGCTAAGAGCTAGAAGCTGCTTAGTGTGCAGGCTGCCTGGGGGTTGGGATACATCCAGTGAAAGATGTTCTGGGCCTGCCTGGTCCTATATAACTCATGGATTAGAGCCTTGACTGTTGGTTGGTCATGGTATATAGTGGCAAGAAGCAGGACAATTCAGCCGTCCTTGGGCCCTGGGCCCCTGGTTAAAACCCATCTGTAGAGAGCTGCTGATCAACCAACCCTGAGGTTCTGCGAGGTGGATGGTAGGGTAGGGGAGTTGAATATAATCAGATCTCTGACAAAATGTGGGCCAATGGGAGCAAACACAAGAGCCTCTTGGCAGTCACCAGTTTTTACTCTCTCCTTTGCTGATCATAAAGACATAAAGCCAGTCCTAGGGCACCTGAGAAAATGGGTGTGGTCCACTATCCCCTCGGTTCTGTCCACCTATCTCACCAGCTTGCCCCTTTCCATTCCTGTGTGCCAGTATCTCAAGCAGGGGAACAGAGGAAATGAACAAAGTAGTTCAGGCTGGTGTGCGAGACAAAGCTCCAAGGCCTTGAAGTGTGAACTCAGCAAGGGCCCCATATGTTCATGTTTCTACTCAAGACACCAAGTTTAGATGCCTAAACTTGGGATGGAAGAAAATAGAATCATGGGAGCCCTCAGCCTGAAGAGATTCCTAGAAAATTACTTTGTCCCCAGCTTCCTGCCTCTGATCAGAAACTCACATAAGTGGTCCAGGGTAGGAGAGCCCAAAAGAGATAGTGCCATCTCCCTTGGTTATTATCTCCAGCATTAACCTTGACTTAGGCACTTTGGTATTGGTTCTGGTCTCTGGGCAGACGGTATCTATAAAGGAGGGTGCTAGCTGGTCGGCAGAGGCAGGCTGTGGAATCAGGAAGAGACCCGAGATAAGGCAGAGATGGGCATGGTGTGAATGAGAAATGGGAAATCCAAGTGCTTCCGCTCTTTAACACCCCAGTGATCCGAAATAGTGCGAGTACATGCTCTGGGGCAGCTCAGGGGTTCTGCTGTTTCCTTGGTCAAGTGATAGCATTGTCCTGGGCTGCTGCTGCTTCTTTGCAAAATAGGGGAAATAAACCACTGCCACCATAACTACTTTTTGTGAGTGCCTACTGTTTGTAAGGTTCTTTATATGCATTTTATTAATTATTATTATTATTTGAGAGAGAGAGAGAGAGAGAGAGAGAGAGAGAGAGAGAGAGAATCTCAAGCAGGCTGCACGCTCAGTACAGAGCCCGGTGCGGGGCTCATTCCCACGATTCTGAGATCATGACCTGAGCCAAAATTAAGAGTCAGACACTCAACCGACTGAACCACCCCGAGTCCCCTTTATATGCATTTTCTGCTTCAATTCTCACAACAGCCTGAGGGAAATATTCTTATCGTCCCATTTTACAGATGCGGAAACAAAGGCACAGCGAGGTTAAGTCGTGCCCAAAGTCCTACTTGTACGGAATCCCCCCTGAAACAGTTAGATTATATAAGCGAAGGTCCCATCCACCGCTTCTCCGTTTTGCAGGTGATCAGTGCGCACCACGCAGGTATGGAGCTCAGGCTGGCGAACGGGCACTCCAATTACTTAACCTCATGGGGTTCCACAAAGGGCACAGATTCACAGGGAGTTAGGGGCACCGGGTTCTCCATCTGGAATTTGCTCAAAGTGGCCACCTGATCCAGCAACTAGACCCACCCGCTCTGGTCCTTCATTTCCTTTATGCTAACAGAAGGGCTCTGAGGAGATGATTTCTCAGGTCCCGTCAGGTGCTTACCTTTTTGATTTTATGATTCTTATTTATTTATTTTCTTATTCTGCACCTTCAGATTCAGGAAGGGATGTTAGACCGGGGCCAAGTTCCTGGAGACAGGCTCCACACTGGTCCTGAGAGAAGAAGGAGAAGATTTCAGCGAGAGGGACAGAATTTAAAAGGACGACTTCCCCATTTCTTCCTGCTCCTCTGGATCTTATACATCTTTCAACACTCAGCTCAAGGCCCATGTGGCCTGGGAGGCCTTCCAGTACCAGCTTGGTAAACGCACTCTTTTGTAAATATAATCTGTGTGTGCTGCACAGTTTGAGACGTATTAATTAATTTATTAATGTACTTACTTATATCTGCCTTGTGCCAGAGCGGACTTGTGGTGGCTTACACGGATATGAAAAATGGAATGAGATGATATACAGGAGAAGCCAGTGGGAACGGGAGATAAAAAAACAAAGGAATATCCCTGGGGATCAGGAATGAGGCTAGTAGAAGGACGCAGAGCTCCCAGCCCTAAACACGTACGGCTGGCTTCAAATCTAGGGTATCTGGAAGCCAATGTGAGCAAAGTAAATAGATCAGTCTCACAATTCATAGTGCCTGCACGATGGGAGAAAAAAGAAGGAAGGAAGGAAGAGAAAAAAAGGAGGGAGAGAGAGGAGGAGAAAAGGAGGGATAGTAGGAAGGATGGGAGGGGAAAGAAAGAAGTTTTTTTTAAGTTTATTTTTGAGGGAAAGAGAGAGACAGAGAGAGACAGAGAGAGGGAGAGCAGGGGAGGGGCAGAGAGAGAGAGAGAATCCCAAGCAGGCTCTGCATTGTCAGGGTAGAGCTCAACTTGGGGCTTGAACTCATGAACTGTGACACCATGACCTGAGCCAAAATCAAGAATCGGATGCTTAACCGACGGAGCCACCCAGACGTCCCAGGAAAGAATATTGTTTTAGGAGAAACCCAACTCTCCCGGTGCCCTGTGGGCACGGGGCTTTCCTGGGCACCTTCCTGTATGTAACCGGGGAGGGGCAATGTGCTCAACAGTACCTTACCGGTAGCCGCAACTCCTCACGTCTTTAGGCCGCCCCCAGTAGCATCGTCCCTCAACACAAACCACACTTCGACTCAGGAAAATGGAACCAGAAGGACTCAGTCCAGTAGCTGGCTCTCTGGGGCTCTGCCTTAATCCCGTGACTGTTAATATTTCTGGAGGGACGGATGGACTGCATACCCTTCAGGCAATTGTGCGTACGCTTTCCTCCTCTCAGCTGGGTTTCTGATGGACACTGCATGGCAGTGAGTTCGAGACTATATTCCCTGCCAAATACCTGAAGTGCAGCTCTCGGGCTGCCAATTAAATACGGCCCCATATGCCTTACAAACACACGAGCAGTTGGAATCTGCCAGCCCTAGGGGAGGATTGTCATTCTCTTATGAAAATCGATGCACCTACCCGGGACCTGGACTTGATCAGAGGGCCACCCCCTTGGTTCTGAGCTAAGCTGAAGGAGTCTGCAGGGTGTTTCGATCCCCTCCTAGACCAGAAGTGTCTGTGCCATAGGGCAGAGAGATTTCTCCGAGAATGGAGACCTTCGGATTCCACCATCAAATGCCTAAAACAAGAAGCGTGGTCTATATGATTTCCAAGTCCCCTTGCAGCAGAAACATTTATAATTCCAGAAGGAAGATGCTTCATGGGAGGAGGGCTGTTAAACACTAGAAAATTCTACCACAGGAGCGGTGAAATTGCCTGCCTCAGAGAGGCAGCAACCCATGCTGTCTGGGGTAAATTGGAACAGATCTGCCTGGAGGCAGGGGGCTGGACAGGATGGCCTCTGGAATGCTTATCAAAATGTCCCAGGTGGTGAGTATTCAGCTGGCTTATCTGTCTCCTAAGTGTGCACGCCCTGGCTTCAGTTATTTGTGTTCTCTGGGCACACACTCCCTCCACGTGTGGAGACACTCGCATGCACGCCCGTCAGTGTTGATCCGACCCTCCCCAGCTAGCAGCCATGGTGCATGGAGCCCCCTCTGCAGAGTCTTTCCTGGGAAATGCATTAGGGCTACACAGCATTCCCCTCATAAAAATACAACAAACAGCCCTGCCAGGGGTCCGCAGAGTAATGACTGTAACCCAGTGGCGTTCTTGGAAAGGGCTCTTCAGAAGCAAAGCCGAGAAGACTTAACAGAAATCTTTGGGGGTAATTAGGTTTCTGGAGTGCACAAACCTCTTAAGTCATCAAGAGTCAGAGAGGATTTGGTCTGTGAATCCTACATTGGGCCAGGCTGGGCCCCGGGGCTTCCCCCACTGCCCCTGCCTTTCCCCTTGTCAGTGGGCTATTGGCCACAAGGAGCCCCAGTTTCCTGTAGGTGTGCTACGGTATCCCTGTGGGGACCCACCCTGACCCACATGAGAAAACAGTTGTTGCCGAGAGGAGAGGCACAGGGAGGCTGAGGCAGAGTGTTGGTCTCGTGCCCAGGGTGGGGCCCCACAAACCAGATGGATGGATTTTTGTCTGGGGGGGCACACAGGTGAGGGGTTCATGGTCCCAGACGGAGGGCTGGGATGTCTGAACAATTTCTTTTGTCAAGGATGGAAAAGAGAACTTCCCACCTACTTCCTTCCAGTTCCCCAAAGTCCCTTTCCCCACCCCCTCGAGCATGTGGGTCTCAGAGTGGCTGAGAGCCTGGCGGGCTACAGCGGGGTACAGAGTGTGGACAGTAGGAGGGATCAGGCCAGGCTGGCCTGCCTGCTTTTCCCAGTAGGTCCTCCGGCCCTGCCCTACAGCCCTTTCCCAACTCCTCTTAGGTGCAGAGAGAAGAGGGACCCTCCTTCCTTCTCCTGGGCTCAGCACCCCCCCCCCCCTTCCCCTGGGGGCGCTCTGTGGGTGGCTGGGCTAAAAGCAGATCCTTACCTGCACTGCCTGGGAGCTGGGTCAGGGGGCAGGGAGGGAATGAAAAGCAATCTGGGAGTTCTTGGGCCTCAGTGGCGCGCACACCTTCAGGGCATTTAGGGAAAGTAGATTAAGAAATCTTTTTCCAGATAAGAGAGGCCTGTAAAGAGGCCAAAGAAAGGGAAAACCACCCCCCTTTGATCACAGGGGATTGTAATTACTCAGATATTGATTGGGATAATAAGTTTGCCAAAACTCCAGAGAAGGAGAGATATTCCCCCAGGTATTTTGCTTTTGCAGCATTTGCTGAGCTCCTCTGTGAAGTTAAAGTCAATTTGGAGGCCTGGGCCTGGCCCCGAAGTCCCCAGAATGGGAGTCGGAGACCTTTTCCTCCTGTAGAGAGTGGTGTGCATGCCCAGGTGGGCCTCCCTCCCTCCCCGGAGCTGTCCCCACCGTCAATATCCGCAAGACCATCGCTGTTATTCATAACCCTTGGGGCTCCTTGGGGTTAAGTGGCATCAGGAACTGAAGCTGGCCTCAAAAAGAGAGTAAGCCCTCAGCCTGGACTCCAGAATCTTTAGTAGTTTTCTGAAGCCTTCTCTGTCGGTTTCCCCTGCAGTAAACCCCTGTCCTGCGCGTGCGTGCACACGCACCCACCCACGCCCACACACCCATACACTTGTTTGTCCACGCCCACCTACACTTCCAACGCAAGTCTTCCCTGCACAGTGTCCACATGTCCGCACCCAGCATACCCCGTGTGGGATCAAGAGCTCTGGCTCTTGAGGGTCTTTGGGGTCAGACGAACCTGAACTCAAGGCCCGCAATCCTGAGCAAGTCCCTTTACCTTCTGGGGTGGCGGAGTTGTCTGCAGAATGGGGATCATGGCACAGGGACGCCATCTTGCCTGGTTGTTGAGAAGGGCAAATGAGGCGATGTAAAACATTTGGCACAGCACCTGCCTGGTCAGAAGCACCCAATGAAAATCCTCGTTATTGCTATTGTGATGCTCCACCCACTCTCTGGCATTTTGCAGGAATAATTGCTTCTGTAGAATTTTCTCCCATCACACCTGCAAGCCAAGGCTCTTCTCAGTCTTCCGGACCCAGCCCAGACTCCAACTTTGCCCCATCCTGGGCACCACCCTTTCGCTCCCACCGTGGGTGTCTGTACCTGGTAGGGCTATCTCCGCGGCCAGCTTTGAGTTCTGAGTTTGAAATCGAGGAGGGCAGGGGCTATGGCTTACCTCATCTTTACATCTCCCCTGCTTCAAGCCCAGAGCTCCACACTAAGCACACCTGATATATGTAGGTACAATACATCTTGGTTGGTTTTTTATAATAATAGGTGCCATTTAGTGAGCAATTACTACGTGCCTGCCTCTTTTCATGATCACGATGAATCGTCATAGCAACCCTACAAAATATTACTACTTCCATTGTATAGATGTGGAAAGTAAGGCTCTGGACAGATGAAAGCACTGAGTGGTCACACAGCTGATGTGCGGCTAAGCCCGGCTCCAGGTGGAGCCCATAGTTATACAGGACTAGGCAGACCCAGCACAGCTTTCCCTGGACATACGTCCAACCCCCAGGCAGCCTGCACACTAAGCAGCTTCCAGCTCTTAGCGTGCTTTGTGCCGTGAGGGGGAAACAGCTACCGAATAGCTTGGAAAGATTGCAACTCCATCCTGCTTGAGTCTAAGAAATGCCCAGGGCAGCAGAGGCCAGCCTAGTTAAGCAGGGATGTAAATATTAGCACAGGCATTACGTGAAAGGTCTTTAAAGAATACAAACAGCCTGGCCGAGGGGAAGGTGGAGGATCCAAGGAGTCCCACAGCAGCCACCGTGTTGGAGGCACTTTGCGGGATATGGTGTGATGAAGTGCCAGGACGTCTTGTCAAGGAAGGACTCCTCAAATAGGTCCAGGCTGACAGAAGGCAGGGGAGAAGGTTGGTTCCAACAGAAAATAAGTGGGGAACGGAGGCAGAGGGAACAGTGGGTGCCTGGCAGGGGAGCTACGGAAGACAGGAAGGACAGAGATGAATGGACACGTCAGCAGGAAAGACTGATTATGCTGCTGATGGTGGTGATGATATTGATTGACGGGGTGCCCAACACCGTGTGATGCAGGAAGGGATCAAGCAGCCTCACCTCAGTGGCGTAAACGTGCTTTTCCTAGTGGGAAAGGTTGTTTCAGAATGCAATCTCACTCCTCTCTTTCTAGACTGCCAATACCCAAGAGACCCCCAACCCCCTCTGATTCCTTCAATGAGCATTTATTCCATGCCTGCTCCAGGTTTGCTGGAAGGATGGGCCCTGCAGAGACACATGGAACTTGGGACTCCTGGAAGAATCCACAGTCTAGTGAGGAACAGGGCACGTATTGACTCTGATGCAGTGGGATGTGGGTCATTAGAGAGTACAGTAAAACCCTGGTTTGAGAGCATAATTCCTTCCGGAAACATGCTTGTAATCCAAAGCACTTGTATATCAAAGCGAATTTCCCCATAAGAAATAATGGAAACTCAGACGATTCGTTCCACAACCCCGAAATATTCATGTACAAATGATTACAATACGGTAATATAATCCTGTATATTCAAGTGTTCTGGGAAACGGGAGGAAGGTGTAGGGAGGAGGCAGTATTGGGGCTGCGGAGACTTTTAAGGATGGGAGGATTCGGGTAGGTGGGGTGTGGTGGGGACACTGAGCAGAGGCCATGGTTTCATAGACGTTTGGGGGGCGTGAGAGCGTATGGTGTGTCCATGATGGGCCTAATGGAGAGCCCAGTGTGTCTAGGGGCGGGATATATGAGCAGTTGCAACAGAAAAGGTCTGAAAGATATGGTGGGACAAAATTGTGAGAAAGCTTTGAAAGACATGTTGTTGAATCAATCAACAGATTTATTTATTGAACATCTGCTATGTGCCAAGTATGGAATCTGTCACTGGGACTATAATGGCAAGCATACCAGAGTCGATCTCTGTCTCCTACATAGGATGGCCATATGTCCCCATTTCCTTCTTGTCCTGGAATAATTACTACTAAAGCCTCCCTTTACTTTCAGAAACACACATTGTGTGGTCATTCTGTCTAGAGAGCTTCAGCCTAGCGCAGAAAGCAGACAGATCCAGAACTCCAGATTGTGCTGGGTGGTGTGAATGCCACGTGCAGGTGCCGTGACAGCAGCCTCCAGAGGAATCTGAACTTTGCTCAGGCAACACGAAGACATAGAAAGTTTTTAAGGTGGAGATCTCCGTTTCGGAAGTCATGGGATTTCTCGTGTTTGTTGAAGATATCCCTCTCTCTCTGTATTTTTTTCTCTTCCAGTTATTAACAATAAAAAATTGGGGGAAAAAACACTTTTCATCATATAGCATTCCACACTGCAAATGAGGTTCATGGGTGTATTTCTCATGGCGGGTGGGGAGGGAGCAGGTGCAGTAGAAAGGGAAAGCAAGGGAGTCTGCCCTCCGACCTTGCTCTCGCCTCAATCCAGCGGCCCGATTATACGCAGCCTCCTTCACCAGGCTGGTCTCGGCTTCCTCCTCTTTAAGAAGGGGATGGTCTTTCCTGCTTCCAAGGGGGTTTGGGAGAATTAGAAGTCATGTGAGTAACGATGTCCTAGAATGCACTCGGTGGGCATCCTAAAAGCGGTACTGTTCTAGATTTTCTGAGCGTATGATTAAGAAAAGGTGCTGTGCCTGGTAGAGAAATGCATTTGATTGAAAACACAGGAAACTGCGGGCAGAGTGGACAACTGAAAGAAGGGAAAAGGCCCATGGAGCTTCAGCCACTGGAAGGAAATTGGGTTGAAAAACAAACACCTCAATTGTAACATAGGTCCCTCTCTCGCGGGGATCTAAATAACACCAGAGCAGGGCTGTGCCTGTGTAAGGGCAGGAGGTATAAGGGAAATCTCTATGCTTTCCCTCAATTTTGCCGTGAACCTAAAACCACCCTAAAAAATAAAGTCTTGGGGCCCCTGGGTGGCTCAGTCAGTTGAGCGCTGACTTTTGGTATCGGCTCAGGTCATGATCTCACAGTTCATGGATTCGAGCCCTGAGTCAGGCTCCACACTGATAGCTCGGAGTCTGTGTGAGATTCTCTCTCCCTCTCTGTCTGCCTCTCCCCTGCTTGTGCTCTCTCTCTCTCTCTCTCTCTCAAAATAAATAAGTAAACTTAAAAAAAAAAATAAATTCTTAATAGAATTCACAGACAAAACAAACACATACCCACCCTTCTCAGTTAGACCCTTCATGGCCCTTAAGCACCAGAATCTGCTTGCCTGGCAGGCTAAGAGTGGGGGGAGAGGCTTCTCACGGAGCAGATTCCGAAAACCCAAGGTGTCCCGCAAAGCCAGGAGGGACAGTGGCTGCCTGGGAGATCAGACAGTGAGGCCTGAACAGGAACTTCCTGGGCTTCATCTTTTTCCCAGCTCTTCCTCATCCCTCTGGTGTTCACAGAACTCCCTCTGTGGGGGAGATGGTGGCTCCTGAGAGAAGCGACACTGTCCCAAGGCCTGAGACCCGGGACAGGGCGGGCCAGCTGGGTTGAACGCAGGAGCCCCGGGCCTGTGCGTGAGGGCGAGGTAGCTGAGAACACGTCAACTGTCTCCATGCAAATCTGGCCGGTATCTTGACTGGGTGGCCAGACTCCTAGGGTCTGCGTCTCATTTCCTTTCTGCTTTGCCTCCGCCGTTGTTCTGTGATTTATCTGCTGGGGCTGCCATAACAAACTACCAGAGGCTGGGCGGCTTAAGTTGCAGAAATTTATTTTTGCCTCATCTTGGAGGCTGGAGTCTGAGATCAAGGTGTCGGTAGGGTTATTTCTTCTGAGGCTTCTCTCCTTGGCTTGCAGATGGCTGTCTTCTCCCTGTGTCTGCAGGCGGCCTCCTCTCTGTGCACGTCTGTGTCCTAATCTCTTTTGATAAGGACACCAGCCGTATTGGATTACCGTCCACCCAGTGACCTCATTTAACCTTCAATTACCTCTTTAAAGACCCAAATCTCTAAATACAGTCACATTCTGAGCTACTGGAGGGTTAAGACTTCAACATATGAAATTGGGGGAGGGGAGGAAACCCAGTTCAGTCTAGAACATACAACTAGGCAAGTTACCCCTTTGGTCTTAGCTCCTTGGGAAAGAAGAAAAGTGGGTGGGTTGGCCTACTGGGCCTCCTCTCTTGGAGAGGAGTGGAACTGAGAACCTGGTGGCTTTTGGAAGCAGGTGCAAATCCCTTTCTGAAGACTCTTGGCTTTCTTTCCCCTGAGCCACTGGGTAATCCTCCGCTGGTGTTGGGTTTCCTGTACCCCTACCTCTTGCCTCCTCAAGCCTGCCTTTGGGATGGATCTGCGTTCTGTGTCTGGCTGAGAAATAGGGGTCTTTTCTGAGATGACTCTTCACCTGGGATTGTCAAAATGCATTTGTCTTTTGCAGAAATCCCTTTAGCAGAAAAGAGCTCTAAGCTGCTGAAGATCCCATGCAGAAAGTTCCCCTTCTGTGAGATCAGAGGGCCAAGGAATTTACTGTGCTTTCTTTCCTTTTACCCCTTCTTTCCTCTGCAGGGAAAGGCAGGAGACCACACCTGTGTTTGTAATATCACAGACATGCTGGGATCCGCAAATGTGTCATTAGCCCACCGGGTTGTCACGGAACAGCTGCATCTGAAGGTGATTTAACACAGGTAGAACCCTACTTACGGGTGGGCAGGGTTCCAAAGATTTGCTTGGAAGTTGGTTACCATGAGGTGGGAATGTTTTTTGTCTCATAGAAAAAGTGTTAAATATAGGGGGAGGTTTTCAGGGAACCCTGTGAAAATCTATTAACTCACACATAACTAAAGTACTAAATATGACCATTTCTGTCCCCAGCACCTAAATGCCACATTCACCAGCAATTCATTGGGAAAATACACTGTGAGTTCCAATTCCGTGTATCAGTATGAATGCTTCTCCCTTATCCATACACCTTTTCCGACAGTGGCCCTGTGGGAAGGGGACTTTTAGGGGAGGGAAAGAAGGGTGATATTGGGCCAGATACTTCTGGATGCCACTAAAGCAACATATCAAGAGTGCAAAATATTCACATTTTTAAAAGCATGCACACATAATTGATCACCTTCCACCTCATAGCATAGTAACCTTGTAATGTAAGGGTTATGACGTCTGTTCTAAGGCAATGGAGTATGGGGCCCAGAGACGTCAAGTGAACCCTTCAGGGTCACACAGCAGAGACAGTTGCAGATTTCAAGAGTGTAACGCTTCTCACATCTGCATCCGATATGTGGGTCGGCACCTCTCCAGCTCATCTCTGCTGGAGAATACAGACCCAGGGTTTTGATGAGTCTGGCAATCGCTGAATGGTATACCTTGGCAGGGAGCATAGGCTTGCTCTTCTCCAGGAGTGACCATGACCCTGGAAAGGGCTGGGATGGGGCAGCTCATGCTGCTTTGTGAGGGCCAGGCAGAGGTTTGGAGTTGGTGACAGCCAGTGCAGATTGCAGAGATTTTAGGATAAATGGTGATTTTCCTCCTTGGTGATTTCCCAAGGCTACTGAGGCCTGACAATTCTGGCAGGGAAACCAAATTTAAATGAGTCCCTTTTCAAGTCCGCCTGAGGGGTAGGCATTAGTCAGAGAACTAACAACCTCGCCTGACTGTTTCCTGTGTTCAGCACCCCGGAGTAGGAGCTCACGAGGAAACACGGCCATTGCTCCAAAGGTACTTTGTACATGGACAGGAGAAGACAAACACACACAAGCCTTGCACACGTTGACAAAGGAAATGTACAAGCCCATGTAAATGCCTCTCCTCTGAGAACGTAACTGCGTCTGGTCATCAGAGTTGGGGAAGGTTCACTCAGATGAGGCTTCTGAGCTGGCCACAAGAAACCCTACTGGATGTGAGGACTGGAAAGGTGTCTAGATATTCAGTCCAACCCGCATATTTTCAGACAAAAAGCTGAGACTTGGAAAGGCTAACGATTGGCTTGAGGATCTAAGACAATGAACAAGAGAGTCAGGATCAGAATCCAGGTGTCCCCATTCTGTGTCTAGTTACTCTTATAATTGGGGGAAGAACCAACTGAAAAAGGTGTCAGAGGAACAGAGCAGGGAGAGAGGATTTTACAGACCAGCATTCATATTGAGCAGAAGTGAGAAATTGGAGAATAAGGTGATGGGGGTCATGTGACCCAAGACCTTGAAGGCCGAGTGGACTAAATCTGGATGTTCCAGCCCCCCGCCCCCATGATTGGCAATAAGGACCTGGAGGATAGACTCCCTCTAGCTATCTTCCAGGGCTTTCTTCTGCTGATATTATTTGTAAAATGGATTATTCTGCAAAGACTCTACCTTAAATCAAAAACTGTTGGCTTTTAGAGTTCACCCAGGATGTTAATCGGGGTCAGAAATTCTGTACTCCATGTTCCACACTGGAAGGTAAGGCATCGAATCCCAGACCTTGAGTGCTCTGCACATGGAGTCTCTTGTTTGTTTGTTTTTTTAAATATTTTTTAATGTTTATTTATTTTGAGAGAGAGAGCATGCACATGTGTGAGTGGGAGGAGAGAGAGGGAGAGAGAGAATCCCAAGCAGGCTCTGCTGTCAGCACAGAACCCGATGTGGGGACTCCATCTCACCAACCATGAGGTCATGACCTGAGCCGAAATCAAGAGCCGGACGCTTAACCGACTGAGCCACCCAGGGGTCCCTGGAGTCCCCTTGTTTTGCAGCTCAGCCAGGCATAAGGACTTTGGCTGCACAGAATTGAATTCCTGTTGGCCGGGTCTCAGTCTTCCCCACGTATCTCAGGGAGGACCCCATAGGGCTCCTTAAAGAAGCAGCCTTGTGCATGTGGATGCTGGATGGGGACAGAGTGGAAGGGAGAGGGCAAGGAGCCTGCGGAGGAGGCCAACAGGATACAAGGCTCGCAGCTGATCCGCTGCTTGCTGCCATTGGTCTGTTGGTATTGCAGAAACATGGCTCCAGCACCAGGGGAGAATGTAAGGGTCAAGAACTGCAAATTGTAAACCACAGTGAAGTGAGATGAATCAATCTGCAGTGACCTAATAGACAGGAGGAAAGCCTGCTAACAGGAGGCTTAGAAAAGGCTCCCAGGATGTACAGGGCCGCGGGAGATCATGACCAGGCAGCTCTGTCCACTCGGACAACCAGGCCTGGGCAGCTTTGGTCACGTGGTTGTCAGGGTGGAACCAGGCCACCTGGGACCAGGCAGCATCTCCCCTGTGCCACATCCTATCCTCAAGTTCAGGGTGGAAGATGGTTCCAGGGAACAAGCCTGCCTATTCTGCAGTCACGGACCCTAGAGAGGAAAACATTGCTTTTGTTTCCATGGCTGTCATTCTTTTTTGACTTACAATACACGTCTGTTATCAGAAATACAGAAAATCTATAGAAGAAAGTAGGATGTCATTCACGGGCACACCACCAAAGATTGTTACTATTAATATATCAGGGAATTTCCTTCCAGGCTTTTTTCCCCCCCATGTACACACAGTTTAAAATGCAATTGGAATTATATTATATTTACATTCTTATAATCCTTTGTCATGTAAGATTATATCAAGAGCCTATTCCCATGCTATTAAATATTTTTCCATAATATGTTCTGAAAAACTTTCATAGCGTATTTAATTCTGTGTGTGTGCATACATATAGTTAATCAACTACAGTTGGATGTTCAGATTGTTTGCTAATTTGTACCACTGTGAACACTACTACAAACGAATATCTTTTCATCATCATAATACTTGGCCACGATCCTGATGATTTCCTTAGGTCACTTTCCTAGAAGTGGAATCCGTGCTTCAAGGGCTCTTGTTACACATTGGCTAACACCCCCCACCTGGAATGCTATACCAATTTGCATTCCCATTCATCAGTGGCTATGACAGTGCCCGTTTTACTGCCCATTTGCCAATAAGTATGAGTTATTATATTCTTTTAAGTGGAAGGTCATCTTTCCAGAAGCATGCTCAGCTTACCGATGGCACGAACCCCAAGCATGGAAGCTAACTTCTTTGTGTTTGTGGGCAGAGCTCAGTCAACCCACGAGTGGGGAGAGTCAGAAAACCTAAGAAGACAGAGGCTGAAGCCGATCCTCAGGCAGCCATGGGTGCTAGGGAAGGAGAGGGGGGACCCGTGGATGGGGTGAGACTTGCTCCATCCTTCTCCAAAACTTGAAGTGTATTGAACTGCCGTGCAAAACCCTTCCTCCCAGAGCTCCTGCCCAGGAACGCTCCCTGGCTGATGAGGAAATGAGAGAACAAAGCACGCCAACACAAAGGCAGGCTTAGTGCTCTGGAAGGCCAGCGATGTGCAAAGCCCCTGACGCTAAGCAGAAATGAAAACGTTAATGGTGAGACATCCAAAGAAAATGTATTCCATATGTACAGGCCGGCTGGCGGCAAAGGAATACAAATGCACTTGGAGATTAGCTGGGGAGAGCAAGGGCAGCAGCAGATAACTTTGGACTTGCTTTCCAGCACCTTAGGTCAGTGTTAGCTGAAGCTACTTGGGGGGTACCGAATTGGACCATTTTCCTGACTCCAGGAACAGATAAACTTATCGGTACTGCAACGTATTTTAAATAATCACAAGAGCCGTAATTTATTGGGCAAGCCCAGTGCCTACTCTACACTCAAGCTACTTGCTTTCGTGTGACTCATTTCGTCACCGGAACAGCTCTGTGGAGGAGAAGCCATGCCTGTGTCCCAGGTGAGAAAATGGATGCACCACGAGATGAAGTGACTTGCCTAATGCATCAGAGTGGCAGAGCCTGGATCTTAAATCGGGCCTATGTGGTCCCCTGCCTGTGTTCTTTCATGGCTATGCCTGAGCAGGGCTTGATCTCCAGGAGTGGAGATGGGGCGGGGAGCCCTGGCAGTCCAGGAGCCTGGGAGACGAGGCCTTGCAGCCCTTCTGAGGACTCGCTGGCCCACCTGATAGACGTCAACGGCCTTTTCATTCTGTCTGCCACACATTGCTAGTGGTGACCAGAAGATGGGCATCCTGAGGGTGAATATGGCCAACGGGCTTTAACATGTCCTTCTTGTGGCTGGTGAGCCAGGGCCGCTGGGGGCAGGACATTGCCAGAGAGCGCCTTGGTGATGGGTGGGTGGCTGTTGTTATGACCTATATTTTCCTGCTGTGGAAAGCCACACACACAGAATCCCCGGAAGACAGGCCCTCAAAGACATGGCCCCATGTCCATGGCAGGGCTACAGCTTTCTGGTCATCAGACTCCGGGCTGTGCTGGGAGAATTGCTTTATCTGCACCTGACTTGAGACCTCCGGCTTGCCTTATGCATGCATTCCATGGGAAACAGGGAATGAAGTAGATGTAGAAGGAACCAGAAGGCGTTACTCCTAAGGACTCTCTGGGAGGCCTGGAAAACTGGCTAGTGCCCAGCCACCCCTAACTTCCTGGCTCATTAGGGCCTCCTCAGACTCCCCCAGTTGTCCCACTGCAACGTACGTTCTGCTGACCAAGAAGAATTCTTCCTGCTGACTTGCTCTTTTGCTGGAAAAACACTGGACAGACAAGTATAGGATTTTTTTTTTCTATTTAAAAAACAAAACAAGACAAAAACCAAAGCACAGAGCTTTTAAGTAAAGTGCTGGGGGATTGACTGTTCAGGGAAAAATGGGGAATGACTATTATCTCACTGAGAAACTCCGGGTTTGCTAGTCTAGTGTGGAATCAGTCTCAGGCACAAGGTGACCTATCGGTGGTTTTCTCAGTCTTGGTACCCAGATTCTGAGGCTCCAAGGTATGATGTGCCTACAGGGTAATAACGTTAGTAGCGTTTGCTGAGCCCTTCTATGTGTGAGCCAGAGGTATTCAGTGCTAGGCACGTCACCCTGATTAATTCTCTACATATTGCCCCGAGGTATCATGCCTGTTCTGCAGATGGGGACATTGAGGTTTAGAGAGGCATACTATTTGGTCATGATTGTGCTTATTCAGGGCCAGAGCTGGGATTCAAACCAGGCAAGGCCAGAGTACATGCCCTCAACCACTTCCTTCTGTTATTCTGCTTCCCGGGGATTAAGGGTTTCTACTCCAGGAAAGAATATATAATTTTCTTTCTCTTGGTCCTTCAGTATTAGAAATAAATACTCATGACAAGGCCTCTGGGAGGGGCTTTCAAGTCAGCTCCATATGATTAAAAAGGATCAATAGGGCCCAACCAAATAGTCTATTTGTTCTCTTGACTGTCCCTGAGTGGGACAGGTGGTCCAAGGTATGGCACTGATTTGTCTGCTGTCTGTCCCTGCTGACATCACTCTGTGTTCTTGATGAATAAACAGCTTCCAGAGGGCCTCGAATGAGTAGTGTCCACCCTCCCCCCACCCCCCAGTCTGTGAGTAGATTTGAGAGGAAAATCCCTGTTTGGCTGAAGTAGGAGGAATCATAAAAACACACTGGGCTTTAGAAATGTAAATATCTGCACAGTTAGATGGATGAGGGCGATGGAGAGATGCCAGAGGAAGGCTGGGTGTGAGAATCTGGCAGACAGAGACGGATGTGAAGAAACACGGGGAGTGAGAGAAAAGCAAAAGGCAAAAAGCCACATGCATGGGTGGAGAGGGAAGCTCTGGGGTGGCCACGAGACCGGGAAGCCGCAATTCAGAGAGGGAGATGGGAGCCCAGTTGGTCTCTGTGAGTGGGCAGGTGAGGGGGGCATGGCCCCTAGGGGCAACCCACGGGTGGGATGCATCCGATAGAAGAAGAAGCTTTGCTTCCTGTATGCCCAAGGCTGCTTGGAGAGGAATAGAGAAGACGCGTGGATGTAGAATGCTGGTTCCCAAGGTGGGGTTCCTGGGCCAGCGGCAACTACATTGCCTGGGAACGGGTTAGTAATGCAAACTTCAGGCCCTACATCAGACCCTCTGAATCAGAAACTTTGTGGCCCAGTCTAACATTGTGTGTTTTAGCAAGCCCTCCAGGTGATTCTGATGCATGCTGGAGGTTGAGAACCACTGGTGCAGAGGGATGGGGAGAATGAGGAGGTGAGATCAGGAGTATATAGAGGTCTCGCTCAAATTCGAGTGTCATGGGGGAAAAGACAAAAAACAACAGTTTTATTCTACTGGAAAAGTGCACAGCACATGGGGATCATGGAGGGTCATAAGAGGAGAGGGAGACAGTGTGGTGAGCTACCGTCAGTCATTCCTGGAGCAAGGCGGGACATGGAGGAAGGCGGAGCAGCCAGCAGAAGGCTCGGGGGCCAACCCAGAAACAAAACAACCTGTTAAGGGCCCTTGACTGGTCTTAATGTTGTTGGAACTCTACCTGTCAAGTTTCCATCAACTTGTAGAAGAGCATGGGTGCACGCGGGAGGCACCCGGGGAAGGGATGCTGCAGAGAACTGGGGCTCCAGTGGACTTAGGGAGTGGTGCCCACTCTCATTTCCTTGTTACCATGGCAGAAATGCAACCAATGGCTAGCATGCCCAGAGAGCCTTTTGTTTGGATGACCTTTTCCTCTTTGCTCACCAAGGGAGGCTCTGATTCTTTCTCCCCTAGATGGGAAGCTCTTAAGAATCAGGGGCCGAGTGACTGTAGTTCCTCTGTACAGAGTCATGTGCCCTTGAACACAGGGCTCAGGTGCTGACAAGGGCAGGGGAAGCCTGAGCTGGGTAGGAAGGTGGGCCACGTGGCCTCAGTCTTGGTCTCTGTTTCTACATAATGGGTTGATGAGGGTCTCCTCCATCTTCGTTGATTTTATTTTATTTTTATTTTACTTCCTT